>NC_037336.1:62804960-63149460 GCF_002263795.3 Bos taurus | reverse complement strand
CAAAACTCTGAAACCTCATTAAACCAAAGCAGTTGTATCTTCCATAGCTCCCCAACTGCAGTATCTTGGCAAAAACAAACAAAAAAACAGTGTTCCCCGCCCCCCAGTAAATTTTGGATCATTCTCTAAGGACTTTTTTTTTTTTTTTCTTTACTTTACTTCCCAATTCAGATCTTTTAGACAACAGCATACTTCACTTTATACAAATGATTACTTCCTTAATAGTAGGGTGGGAATCAGGTTGTTAAAATTAAAATATGTTAAACCTACTAGGAATAATTATTGCATAAGAGAACTCCACTAGAATTATTTGATATATCAGCTCTTTGCTTCTCAAGTGACCATTCTTAACACATGAGTGTGAAAACAAAATGTTTACATGTCACTTAACCTTAGCTATACAGTGCTCTTGTAAGATGTGTTTCCATTACTATCTTCCATTTCAGGGCATTGATTTGAAAGCTGACCAATCAGAGTCACTAGTGAGTCTTATTATTTGAAAATCCATTCTCTGTTTTCCTTTTTGCTTATTTTTGAAGTGAAAGATCAATAAACCTCAGCCCTGGGCTGTTTTTCCCAGAGATACCAGGGGTGAGCAGCAGGGTTGATGGCAATGGAACACACTAGAAGACCAGTGTCCATTCTGATTGCCTAGTGCCTTTCTTTATTGGTCACTAAAGTTTTTTCTATCACCCCTTTTCACAGCAATTCTTTTATTTCCTTTCAATAAGAATATAAGGCATTAGTACCTTCGATCAATTATCTAACAAATTGTTTTCCAAATTGTAGTCCAAAATAAGATATTTCAAATCTTCCTTCAAAATGTATGTGTTGAAATTCACCACTTGAAATTTGCCTTCAGTACATAGGTGTTTCTAACTAACAGTTTACCCAGACATTTGGGGCATACTATTTCTTTTTACTAACCACCACATACATAGCTCAATTATTATCTATAATAATCTTGAGATCACTGAGTCTCATTTAAAATATAGATTTCCCAAGTATTAAAAACACTCTTTAAATACAGATGGTATGAGATAAAATACATGTAAATTCTAAACATCCTAAGATCATACAATTACATGTTTTTTTTCTAGCTAAATAGATCTAACTTAATTCCTTTATATTAATATAGCTACAATCTTTTGTGTACTAGCCTCTGAAAAGATGGAAAACACTAACATTTTATATTCTGTATTTTTTCTAAGACAATGCTCTCAATTCTTCCAACAAACATTTGCTGTGCACCCACTATATGTCTCACACATACTCTAGGAACTTTGGGTATACCTGTTAATTAAACCAAGATTCCTGATCTGTGGTTCTTATATTCTAGTAGGGAAAGTTAGACAGTAAATAATCAACTTAAATGAAGGATAAGGAAAAAAGAAAGAGTAGAGTAGGTCAAGGTGGGGTGGGGGTGTAGGGATGTCACCTAAAACAAGTAAAGAAATTAGCCAAGCAGATTCTGGGGAAAGAAGTGTTTGAGCAGAAGAAATGACTGCAGCATAGGCCCAAGGTAGGGCCTACCTGGCAGGTTGGAGGAAAGCAAAGGCCAGTCTGGGGCCAAGAGAGACTGCTGCTGCTGCTGCTGCTGCTGCTGCTGTCATTTCAGTCGTGTCCAACTCTGTGCGACCCCAAGGACAGCAGCCCATCAAGCTCCACTGTTCCTGGGATTCTCCAAGCAAGACTACTGGAGTGGGTTGCCATTTCCTTCTCCAGTGCATACATGCATGCTAAATCGCTTCAGTCCAGGATGAACAATAGGAGAGGAGGTCAGAGGAGATGCTGGGGCAAGTGAGACCATGGACTTACTCTGAGTCAGATGGGGCACCACCACTGACTTTGAGCACAGGAATGCTCTGGTATAATGTACATTTTTAAAAATATTTATTTGTCTCTGCCAGGTCTTGGTTGTAAGATGTGGGATCTTCAATCTTCACTGCAGCATGTGGGATCTTTAGTTGCAGCATGTGGAATCTAGATCCCTGACCAAGGATCAAACCTGGGTCCCCTGCAATGGGGGCTCAGAGTTTTAGCCACTGGACCACTAGGGAAGTCTCTGATATGATATACATTTTTAAAAGATCATATTGTCTGCAGTAAAGAGAGTAGACTATCGGGGACTAAGGGGAACAAGTAGAAAGACCCATTAGAAGTAAGTGCCATAATCCAGGCAGGATATATGAGACTTGGGGTGGATAGTAACATGGAGGGGCTGAAATGGGTGTGTGGGTGAGATAAAATGAGCACTTAAAGCTTACTCCAAGGTTAGTGCCTGAGAAACCGGAATAATGAAACTGTCATCAATTGAGATCAAAACATAGTGAATGCAACTGATTTGAGGGATAAAGATTAGGAATTCAGTTTAGAACACATAGAGTCTGAGATGTCTTTGAGACCTCCAAGTGGATATATAAGGAGGAAGTTGGATATATACGTCCAGAGTTTGGGAGAAAGGAGGCAGAATATTTCTTGTCATTTCTAATTCTCCATTCAAAATTAATAAAACATTCATCCAGGATATTAGCACATTTCCAATGTGGAGTTTGTGCAGCAGATAAATTTTGCTGGAAGCCTTGAAAACATATTCTCTGATCCTTGATCTTAACTAAAAACATCCTGAAACATAATTTGACTCAATTTTGATTTGATTCTCTTACCTTGACATTCTGGGTAGTGAATGATGGTAGTGACTTTCTGTTCATAAAAACCATTCATTCATTCATAAACATTTATGCAACTTCTACAACATATGAGGCTCCTATTCTTTCCCAGAGTCCATTATCTTGTTTGAACAGCAAAACTAGCCTAAGGTCTGCAGGGAAATGAATTTGAAATACTTTGTAGAATAAAAATTGGAAAGACAGGCTGGAAACCCCTGAAGAGCTGATCTGAAGGCAATCCAAAGTGAGGGCAACAGTTCAGAGACTATAAGAGCAGCAAACAAAACCACTATCTGGAGCTATGACAGTTTTTGGTGCCCAGAAAGGATTGCTAAAGAAATATTTCACACAAAATACATGTGTTTTATGTCTTAGAGTTCCTTAAAAACTAAAAATTGCCCTCATATATTCAGAATTTTTAAAAATGAAGAAAGCATAGGTGAAATCAAGAAACTGACCTAAAAAAATTATGTTCCAGCATTTTAAATTTTGCTTTTTTGCTTTAAATTTCATGAGACATCAATATTTTAAGGGAGAAGAACCCTTGTGAGTAGAGAATGCCGTAGAGAAAAACCATAAAAAGTCCACTAAAAGACTTTCAATTCAACCAATGTATGTTGAGTGTCCTCCATGTGCACAAGTGGTTGGAAATATTAAGAGCAATGAGAAAAAGTCCTTCTCTCCAGGATTCATAATGTAATAGGATAGAGAACTTTACATAAACACATAAATGATGCTAATATGAGGCACTATTCTACATAAGGAAAGGAGAAATTAAATTATGAGGGTGACATGATTCTTAGAAGAGTAAGTCCTTCTGTTAGATTTTTAATAAAATATTAATAATAAGACCCAGAAACCAGGATGGAGAGGATTTTTACTCAGAGAGAACATGAGCATAAATCTGGATGCAGGAATGAAAGGCATGTACAGAACAGTTAATGGTCCAGTGAGTGTGATAATGATCAAGAGTTTGATGAAAATGGTTCAACAAAAGTGAATATTCATATTGGATGGATAGACATGTAGATTTTTCAGGCTGAATGCAATTAGAGATAGCTTTATAGCTTTGAAATTATTTTTGATAGTTTTGTTGATATATAATTGATACACATAAATTGGACATATTTAAACTGCACAATTATTATATGTGTATTAATATACACCCATGAAATCAATTCTACAATCAAGACAATGAACATATCTATCATTCCCCCAAATTTTCTCATGTCCCTTTCTAATCTCCCTCTCCTACTTTTCCACCTACTAATCCCCAGGGCAACCAATGATTTGCTTTCTGTCAACTATAGATCTGTTTGCATTTCCTAGAATTCTATATCAACAGAATCTTCAAATATGTTCTCTTTTTTGCCTATATCCTTTCACCCAACATTAATACGTTGAAAGTCAACCATGTTGTAGGGTATATCAGTAGTTCGTTTCTTTTTACTGCTGAATACTATTTCTTGATGTGCATATATCACAGCTTATTTTCACTCACCTGTTGATAGACATCTGAGCTGTTTCCACTTGGCTGCTATTACAAATAAAACTGCTATGAACATTCATGAATAAGTCTTTGAATGAATGTGTGTGTGCCTGCATGCTAAGTCACTTCAGTCATGTCCCATTCTCTGCGACCCTATGGACCATAGCCTGCCAGGCTTCTCTGTCCATGGGATTCTCCAGCCAAGAATACTGGATATATACCCTCCTCCAGGGGATCTTCCAAACCCAGGGATTGAACCTGTGTCTCTTACTTCTGCATTGCAGGCTGGTTCTTTACCATTAGTGCCACTTGGGAAGCCCCTTTGAATGAAGTGAAAGTCACTAAGTCATGTCCAACTCTTTGTGACCCCATGGACTGTAGCCTACCAGGCTCCTCTATCCATGGGATTTTCCAGGCAAGAATACTAGAGTGGGTTGTCATTTACTCCTCCAGGGGATCTTCCCAACTTAGGGATTGAACTCAACTCTCCTGCCTTGCAGGCTGATTCTTTACCATCTGAGCCATCAGGGAAGCCCCTTTGAATGAATAAATGATTTCTTTCTGTTGCATAAAATATCTAGGCACGGAATGGCTGGATCATGTGGTAGGCACACATTTAACTTTTTGAGATATTGTCAAATTCTTTTCCAAAACAGTTGTACCATTTTACATTACCACCAGTAGTGCATGGGAGTTTCTATTCCTCCAATCCTTGCCAACATTTGGCATGATCTGGTTTTTTTAAAATTTATTGTCTTACACCAAACAACACAGCCTTCTCCCCTGGTGGGATAAGTTCAACAGCTAATATTTTCAATAAATTTTTAAAATAGCCAAATGTCTATAAATCCAGAAAAAAAAAATAGGTAAATGCCAGGGAATACTGCTAAAACGGTTAAGAGGATTGACTTCTAGAATGTAGGCTGAGAGGTAGGAAGAAAAGGGAGAGAAAACTATTGGTATTTATTACATTTTAAAGACTATTAATTTTTGGAACATACCATGTATTATTTTAGGAGATAATACAAATATTTTTAAATGAGTAAACCAAAGAGTCCTCACCCAGAGTTTTTATCACAAGAGTGCAAAGAACCCCATTACCTGTGTTTAATTAAAATTGACTATAACATGAAATTCTTATTAGTTACTTTGTATTATAAATATGCTGTAGACTAATCATCATAACTAATGTATTTTGTAGCCCTTAAATCAAAGCAGCATTGTTACAGATAACCTGGAGATGACAGAGAATTCAAAAATTCCTGTTTATCTTGAGGACAGTTCATATAGAAATAAGGTATAAACATTATGAAAGATAGGTACTTTTTATAGTCATTAGCCACACCTTATTAAATGTTTAACTTCTGGAAGATATTGGCGTAAATTAAATTTAAATAACTAACAAAGCTTAGAATTATTTATAATTAAAGACTCACTTTTAATTCATGTATCTTAATGCTTATAGGATCTCATTATTGTAGAATCTCATATACTGTGACTGCTCTGATTACAAAATGGATAAGACCTGAGGAAGCAACATAATATAAAAGTTAGCACCTGATCTTTGGCTTCAAAATGAGTTTAAATTCTGACATCGTCATTTACTATGTGACAACATATGTCAGGCGGCATTTCAAAGTCTCCCTTTCTTCCTTTCTAAAAATAGCATTAATTTATCAATTTATGATACCTACTTCTTAAAACTGTTTTGAGGAGTACATGATGTAAACTCCAAGCATACATTCCTGGCACATAAGTGTTCCATAAAGTTCAGCTATTATCACCCAAGATTCATTACTGTAAAATGCCCCAAGAGCTGAAAGTTTAAAATGATAGAGATTTTAATTGGAAAAAGCTTGGATTTTATGAACATTCATGCCAATTAAAGCAGTTAATTATCAAAATCCTAGAAGGACTTGAAAGATTTTACAATGAGGAGAACTAGATATCAATCTCTTTTTTTTCAAGTCGCTCAGTCATGTCCAACTTTTTGTGATCCCATGGACTATACAGTCCATGACATTCTCCAGGCCAGATTACTGGAGTGGATAGCCTTTCCCTTCTCTAGGGGATCTTCCCAACCAAGGGATGGAACCCAGGTCTCCCGCATTACAGGTGGATTCTTTACCAACTGAGCTATCAGGAATGATTAATTAACTGGCTATATTGACAGCATTAGGCTTCTTTTGAATCATTGTTGTTCTCTTTCCAAATAAATGGTAGGGAATATTCTCTAGTTAAGATGATGGAGCTAATATTAGTTCTGTAGAGATTTTTAAGTTATGGTTTAGAGATGAAGATATAAGATTATAATAAATTCTGTAAGCAATTAAAGGGTACTGATATTCATTTTCTTTTGATTTCTCTTCAAATTCACCAACTCTTTTTTCTGTCATCACCATTGTGTTATAAAGTCCATCCAATGATTTTTTAATTCAGATATTTCCTATTTCAACTTTGTAATTTCCATTTGGTTCTTTGTAATTTTTTAAAATTTTTCTACTGAGAATAATTATCTCTTCACTCATTTCAAGCATATTTTTAATTATGTCATTGAGCATAGTTATAAAAATGACTTGTTTGCTTGTTTGCTATTTTCAACATCAGAGTCAGTGTCCATTGACCAGTTTTTCTTTTGAGAATGGTACAAGAACTTTTGAATCATAGCCTGACATTGGGAATGTTAAGTTATGGAGGCTGAGTTCTGCTATAGCCCTCTGATGAGTGTTGAAAGTTTTGGTCTAGAAGTCAACTAACTTGATTGGACTAAAACTGTAAATTCATTGTCTTAGGAAGTGGCTCAAATCTTACACAGTTTTTAATCCTTAAGTGGGTTGCCTGTAGTTTACCATGCATGTGTGTAATTCCGAATCAGTCAGAGGCTTGGGCAAAGCGAATACACAGAATTAGTGTTTCCTCTCTCTCTGATTCTCTCCTTTCTGCAGGTCCACCTTCACTTTCCAATGGCTTTTGGTTGCCCTGAAATCTGTCTTCTAGGCAACAGGACTGCAAATTTTCTGTAAAAAAATTAGTCAGCCTATAAGGCAGTGACTAGAGTCTGTCCTCAATTTACAATCCATAAAATTCAGGAACCTCTCTTTGTGTCATTCCTTTTGCTCAAATGCTAACTTTCCTCCTACTTTTTCTCCAGTGCCTTCATGTGGTTGACCTCTGTATTTTTCCCAGAGTTTATAGTTGTTGGTGGGAGGGTCAGTCTCACAGAAGCTTACTCAGCCATACCAGAAGCATATTGACAGCTGATTATACTTAAGTTCTACTCTCTGCTGGATTTGGGCAGGATTAGTGGCACCCCACTCCAGTACTCTTGCCTGGAAAATCCCATGGATGGAGGAGCCTAGTGGGCTGTGGTCCATGGGGTCGCTAGGAGTCGGACATGACTGAGCGACTTCACTTTCACTTTTCACTTTCATGCATTGGAGAAGGCAGCAGGGATGGGGGAGCCTTGGGCTGCCGTCTATGGGGTCGCACAGAGTCGGACACGACTGAAGTGACTTAGCAGCAGCAGCAGCGGTAAACCCTGTAAAGATATCTGGACCACTCCCCCTTTTCTGAGAGAAAGGACTCTCCACTCAGATTTCAGAACACCGATCCAGTTGTATCTCCTCATGGGCAGGGTTGCTATTTGTTCAAGAGCCATCCTGACCCTTTAAACCAAGTTGATGCTTAATTCTTCCACGAGTATAAAAACCAAATTATTGTGCTTTTTTTCTCTTCTCATTTTTTCAGAATACTTGAACACTTTTGTTGTTTCATCTTCAGGCACTTAAATGCAGCTAGACTGAGAGTCTGGTTTAAGTGGACAAAAAGACCTCAGACAGATTTAAGCCATGTTCAGGAAATCTAAGAGAACTACGTTAGAGTTTGGGAGACGCGTATTTTTGTTTATTTTTTTTTAAGTATTCAGTTTCCTTTTATAATTTTCCATTAAGAATAGTGACAGAGGGACTTCCATGGTAGTCCAGTGGCTAAGACTTCATCTTCCAATGAAGTGGGTGAAGGTTTGATTCTTGGTTGGGGAGCTAAGATACCACATGTCTTTTGGCCAGAAAACTAGAACAAAAACAACAGAAGCAATATTGTAACAAATCCAATAAAGACTTTAAAACTGGTCCACATTAAAAAAAAAACAAAAAAAAACAAAAAAAACGCCTAAAAGAAGGATAATAGTGACAGTGGTAGAGACAGTCAGAGGGCATGACAAAAAGTAGGACAGTGTAGGGGAAGCAAAGAAGTATCTAGTAGAGAAAATTCTGTCAGGGATGCTCAAAATTTCTTAGAAGCTACAAAGAACTTTTAATCTCTTTACATTTAAAATAACCAAATCACATCCAAGGCCCCACAATAAGCTGCAGAGCAGGGGCTAGAGCCCAGATGTATTCATTCCAGCCCAGTAAGTTTCCAACCACACCACATGCCAACAAGCAGTCAATAAATCTAGACTCCCCAAATCAAAGAACATTGTTTGATGGAAGGATTATGAGCCTCATCATTAAACTTCAAGCCCTACTGGAAAATCTCTGATTTTTTGTTCAGTTAAAACATTTCCTACTATAGTGCTGAGAAATTTCTTGTTCTAATAAAGTTCTTTGTGTAGTTTGGTAGCTTGAGAATCATTAAGAAACACTTTCCCTGTGTACGAGACAGCAAAAGAGACACTGATGTATAGATCAGTCTTATGGACTCTGTTGGAGAAGGAGAGGGTGGGAAGATTTGGGATAATGGCATTGAAACATGTATAATATCATGTATGAAACAAGTTGCCAGTCCAGGCTCGATGCACGATACTGGATGCTTGGGGCTTGTGCACTGGGATGACCCAGAGGAATGGTATGGGGAGGGAGAAGGGAGGAGGGTTCAGGATGGGGAACACATGTATGTCTGTGGCGGATTCATTTTGATATTTGGCAAAACTAATACAGTATTGTAAAGTTTAAAAATAAAATAAAATTTTAAAAAAAGCAAAAAAAAAAAAAGAAACACTTTCCCCTTATGCTTTAAATTTTTTACAGTTTAAAAAGATCCTTACCTAATTATGTAAATAATATTTATAAGCCGTAACAAAGTATGTTTTCTGTGCCAACTATGAGGACTTAATAAAATGAATATCCCTCTGGTTACAGGAAAATAGGTCTGCTTTTACGTCAATTTATAATACTATAAACCCTTATTAAAGATATTAAAACTTGGCTGATTGGTAAAGAATAATAAGACATTCTCGACTAAGCCTGAAAGTGCTGAAAAGCTATTCAATAACCTGACCTTATTTAAGAGCAAATCAGTTTTATAAATGCTTTGCAAGTTACTATACAGTCATAAGATTTCCCCTCTTTAAAAATGCTAAGGAGAGCAGACCAAATACAGATAAGAACCAATTGCTCCTAGATCTGTTCATAAAAAGCACCTCTCTAGAGGTGACCACATGATCTCTGACCTTGACTTAATGGCTATTCTCTGACTCCATCAGACCCACATCTAGAACAAGCTGTGTAGGGAAGCAAGATCGTAGTTTTATGGCCAGTCGAACAATTATAGCATCACACTATTCAACCCACAACTGAGTTGAACATACAGAGTATGTTCTCGCCCAGAACCTCCCAGGACTTCTCCGATCCTCTAAATTCTATATTTCTCATATAAATTCTCTCAGTTTTTCCCACTGAAATGATACATCTTACATTCACTTCCATAAATAATCCATCTATATAAAACTACAATTATTTTTTTAAGGTTTCTTAGTCTCTCCGTCTGCATCTAATTCTTCCAAGGAGTCTCTTCCCATCTTCTTTTCTGTTACTTAACAAAACAAGCCACTAAGTTATAGTTCTTGGGATGTGAACCTGTGTCTGATATATCATTTGTAACTAATAGAACTGTTTATAAGGAAGGCCAATGTGTCATAATGAGTGAACAAACTTTTTCTTTTTCAGTTGACTTTTCATTCAGTTGTGCTCCCTTTGTTCTGTCAGAGTATAAGCATTGCTATTCACACAGAAATGCAAAGTCCTGTTGAGTGCAAAGTGTAGATGTCTTAAGTGGGTTCTAAGAATATCAAAGGTGGTGACTCTTGAAGCTGGGTGATGAGTTCATGGCAGCTCATTATCATGCTCTAATTGTATGCTTGTAAATTTCCAAATTAAAAATTAAATTAAAAAAAAATAGAAGTTTCCTCGGTATAGCAAGCCACTCTGGACTCTAACTTTTCAAGGGACATATGAACAGATAATCCTTTAAAGTGTAAGTATTTAGAATTGCTATTCAAAAGCAGAGACATTACTTTGTCAACAAAGGTTCATCTAGTCAAGGCTATGGTTTTCCCTGTGGTCATGTATGGATGTGAGAGTTGGACTGTGAAGAAGGCTGAGCACCGAAGAATTGATGCTTTTGAACTGTGGTGTTGGAGAAGACTCTTGAGAGTCCCTTGGACTGCAAGGAGATCCAACCAGTCCATTCTGAAGGAGATCAGCCCTGGGATTTCTTTGGAAGGATTGATGCTAAGGCTGAAACTCCAGTACTTTGGCCACTTCATGCAAAGAGTTGACTCACTGGAAAAGACTCTGATGCTGGGAGGGATTGGGGCAAGAGGAGAAGGGGACGACAGAGAATGAGATGGCTGGATGGCATCACTGACTCGATGGATGTGAGTCTCAGTGAACTCCGGGAGTTGGTGATGGACAGGGAGGCCTGGCATGCTGATATTCATGGGGTCGCAAAGAGTCAGACATGACTGAGCGACTGATCTGATCTGATCTGAGACTGTATTCAGATGAACTTCCTACTTCCAGATATTTGTGATCTGGAGCTCTGTGAAATCTGTGGGAAATTAGCAGAACCAACCTCCCTTTCCAACTTTACTAACTGGTGAGAACAGAGCCTTCATTATCCTATGTCCATGTTACTTGCCCTTCATTGGACATTAAGCTGCTGCAGAGGTGACCATGCACACCACTCCCTCCAATACTGACTGTTTTGTCATCAACCTTGATCCTCCCAGGTTCATTATAAAAAATGTAACTGCTACTTTTTTTAAACACCAAACCTTCCTCAGCGATCAATGCAAAGAAATAGAGGAAAACAACAGAATGGGAAAAACTAGAGATCTCTTGAATAAAATTAGAGATACCAAGGGGACATTTCATGCAAAGATGGGCTCGATAAAGGACAGAAATTTTATGGACCTAACAGAAGCAGAAGATATTACGAAGAGATGGCAAGAATACACAGAAGAACTGTACAAAAAAGATCTTCACGACCCAGATAATCACGACGGTGTGATCACTGACCTAGAGCCAGACATCCTAGAATGTGAAGTCAAGTGGGCCTTAGAAAGCATCACTACAAACAAAGCTAGTGGAGGTGATGGAATTCCAGTTGAGCTCTTTCAAATCCTGAAAGATGATGCTGTGAAAGTGCTACACTCAATATGCCAGCAAATCTGGAAAACTCAGCAGTGGCCACAGGACTGGAAAAGGTCAGTTTTCATTCCAATCCCAAAGAAAGGCAATGCCAAAGAATGCTCAAACTACTGCACAGTTGCACTCATCTCACATGCTAGTAAAGTAATGCTCAAAATTCTCCAAGCCAGGCTTCAGCAATATGTGAACCGTGAACTTCCTGATGCTCAAGATGGTTTTAGAAAAGGCAGAGGAACCAGAGATCAAATTGCCAACATCTGCTGGATCATGGAAAAAGAAAGAGACTTCCAGAAAAACATCTATTTCTGCTTTATTGACTATGTCAAAGCCTTTGACTGTGTGGATCACAATAAACTGTGGAAAATTCTTAAAGAGATCGGCATACCAGACCACCTGATCTGCCTCTTGAGAAATTTGTATGCAGGTCAGGAAGCAACAGTTAGAACTGGACATGGAACAAAAGACTGGTTCCAAATAGGAAAAGGAGTACATCAAGGCTGTATATTATCACCCTGCTTATTTAACTTCTATGCAGAGTACATCATGAGAAACGCTGGGCTGGAAGAAACACAAGCTGGAATCAAGATTGCTGGGAGAAATCTCAATAACCTCAGATATGCAGATGACACCACCCTTATGGCAGAAAGTGAAGAGGAACTCAAAAGCCTCTTGATGAAAGTGAAAGTGGAGAGTGAAAAAGTTGGCTTAAAGTTCAACATTCAGAAAATGAGGATCATGGCATCTGGTCCCATCACTTCATGGGAAATAGATGGGGAAACAGTGGAAACAGTGTCAGACTTTATTTTTGGGGGCTCCAAAATCACTGAAGATGGTGACTGCAGCCATGAAATTAAAAGACGCTTACTCGTTGGAAGGAAAGTTATGACCAACCTAGATAGCATATTCAAAAGCAGAGACATTACTTTGCCAACAAAGGTCCATCTAGTCAAGGCTATGGTTTTTCCAGTGGTCATGTATGGTTGTGAGAGTTGGACTGTGAAGAAGGCTGAGCACCGAAGAATTGATGCTTTTGAAGTGTGGTGTTGGAGAAGACTCTTGAGAGTCCCTTGGACTGCAAGGAGATCCAACCAGTCCATTCTGAAGGAGATCAGCCCTGGGATTTCCTTGGAGGGAATGAGGCAGAAGCTGAAACTCCAGTATTTTGGCCACCTCATGCGAAGAGTTGACTCATTGGAAAAGACTCTGATGCTGGGAGGGATTGAGCGGAAGAGGAGAAGAGGACGACAGAGGATGAGATGGCTGGATGGCATCACTGACTCGATGGATGTGAGTTTGAGTGAACTCCGGGAGTTGGTGATGGACAGGGAGGCCTGGCGTGCTGCGATTCATGGGGTCATGAAGAGTCGGACATGACTGAGTGACTGAACTGAACTGAACTGAACTGAATTTCTATTTTAAGCTCACAGTGCAGCAGGCATATGGGATCTTAGTTCCCTGTCCAGGGATTGAACTTGCAATCCCTGCATTAGAAGGGTGGAGAGTTAACCACTGGACCACGAGGGAAGTCTCCAAAGTAATACTTCTTAAGAAGACTTTAATGTCACCCTATTTAATGATCCTTATCTGGACTCATCATCACCTAAGAATTCTAGATTTAAGAATTCTAGAATTCTTCCTGCTAAAATTTCTAGAATTAAACTTTTGTGTTAGGGTCCTTTCTGCATAGTAAATCATAAAACTGTAAAGACAATCATTCATCCTTTTAAAGGCTTATAGAGGCTTGTTGATATTTCTTAGGATGCTTCTACTTATTAAATACATTTCATTAATAGAAAATGGCCTCCTTTATTCCTTATGTAAATTTCTCATGCCAGAATTTAGTTTTTTAGGTCTCTAACTCAATCATTTCCATGGGGAATTAGTCATTCCTTTATCTGAGTCCTGAAAACATGCCAGGCATTCTCAAGTGCTGAGGATATAATAATAAACAAAACAAATAAGTAGTTCTAAAGGAGCTTATATTTAACAGGGAAACAGACAATAAAAAATAAATAAGCACTATGCTATATGCTGATAAGTGTTCTGAAAATAAACATAGCAGCAAAAGAGGGAGAGGAATGCTGGGAGAGTTAATGCTTTATAAAGACTTGCCAAGAAATACTTCATTGGTAAGTTGATATTTGAATCCATAAGGCTCTGACATGCAAAGTAAGCAAAACAATTTCTGAAGAAAGTATGTTAGAGACGAAAGAAAAAGTAAAGCCTTCACAGCATCAACATACTCAGTGAGTTCAAGGAACAGCAGGGAAACAAATAAGTCTGGGTAATAGGGTGGGGCCAGATCATAGAGGAACTTGTAGGTCTCCTTGTAGAAAAAATCATTTTTTATACTGAACCAAACAGAAGTCACTGAAGGGCTTAAAACAGAGGAGTGATGGGATATGATTTATCTTTTTTACATGGATCCCTCTGGTCTGAAGGTTAAAACTATAAAGAGGCAAGGTTACAATAAGGAGACCAATAAGGAGGCAAAATCATCATCCAGGCAACAGATCAAGGCTGCCTGGCTCTGGATATTAGGGATGAAATTGGTGAGTGGTGCTTGAACTCCAGACATAATTTTTGATATTCAAGAAGTAGATTTATTAATATAGAATGCTTGTGAGAGATGCAAGTGAGCAGGCAAGAGAGCTCTACCCAGATATATTTTTAAGACAGCGGCCACAGGAATTGCTGATAGATTGTGAGAAATGTCAAGAATGTCTCAGGTTTTTGGTCTGAGAATCTGGTAGAAAATCATTCCATTTGCTGAGAAAGGAGGACCCATAAGAGGGTAAAACAAAGCAGCATATAGACCACTTTCTGACCCTGAGTTTGATGCTCCTTTTTTCCCAAATGGCAATCAGTTCAGTTCAGCTCAGTTCAGTCGCTCAGTCGTGTCTGACTCTTTGCGACCCCATGAACCGCAGCACGCCAGGCCTCCCTGTCCATCACCAATTCTCAGAGTCCACCCAAACCCATGTCCATCAAGTCAGTGATGCCATCCAGCCATCTCATCCTCTGGCATCCCCTTCTCCTCCTGCCCCCAATCCCTCCCAGCATCAGAGTCTTTTCCAATGAGTCAACTCTTCGCATGAGGTGGCCAAAGTATTGGAGTTTCAGCTTCAACATCAGTCCTTTCAATGAACACCCAGGACTGATCTCCTTTAGGATGGACTGGTTGGATCTCCTTGCAGTCCAAGGGACTCTCAAGAGTCTTCTCCAACACCACAGTTCAAAAGCATCAATTCTTTGGCGCTCAGCTTTCTTCACAGTCCAACTCTCACATCCATACATGACCACTGGAAAAACCATAGCCTTGACTAGACAGACCTTTGTTGGCAAAGTAATGTCTCTGCTTTTCAATATGCTATCTAGGTTGGTCATAACTTCCCTTCCAAGAAGTAAGCATCTTTTAATTTCATGGCTGCAATCACCATCTGCAGTGATTTTGGAGCCCAGAAAAATAAAGTCTGACACTGTTTCCACTGTTTCCCCATCTATTTCCCATGAAGTGATGGGACCAGATGCCAGGATCTTTGTTTTCTAAATGTTGAGCTTTAAGCCAACTTTTAACTCTCCTCCTTCACTTTCATCAAGAGGCTTTTTAGTTCCTCTTCACTTTCTGCCATAAGGGTGGTGTCATTTGCATATCTGAGGTCACTGATATTTCTCCTGGCAATCTTGATTGATTCCAATCAAGATTGGAATCTTGATTGATTCCAATCAAGATTGGAATCTTGATTGATTCCAATCAAGATTGGAATCTTGATTGATTCCAATCAAGATTGGAATCCTGATTGATTCCAATCAAGATTGGAATCTTGATTCCAGCTTGTGCTTCCTCCAGCCCAGTGTTTCTCATGATGTACTCTGCATATAAGTTAAATAAGCAGGGTGACAATATACAGCCTTGACGTACTCCTTTTCCTATTTGGAATCAGTCTGTTGTTCCATGTCCAGTTCTAACTGTTGCTTACTGACATGCATACAGGTTTCTCAAGAGACAAGTCAGATGGTATAGTTGAGTAAAATTCACATGTGCAATACGAGGACCAGGAGATGGTATAACCAGGGTGACCACCACACCTTTAACAAACACAAGAATGAGCCTCCAAGAGCACTTTCTTTCCACTCTTTACCATCCCATCTTTCTCTCCCAGAACACAGGAATAGAGAATACAAGTTAAAGAATTTGGCATATCTCTTCTATAAAGTTGTGGACATAAAATTCTCATCTGAGTAAAAAAATATTCACAGGGGTCTTTCTTTCATGTCAGGTAAATACAAACCCTTTCTTCTGCCTCTCCCCTTTTTTGTTTGCTAGTATTATTGCTCTTTCAGAACTCTATGTGTGTCCTTTTGGGAAAGAAAGATTCTAGGAAAGAAGTGTCGTGTTCAGGGTACAGCTTTGTTCCACATGGCTATGTGTGCTCCAGCACATTTTTTGAGTTTGCACTGCTTTTATATTGTAGGCAGAGATTCCTAAAGAAGTTACCCATAACCTAAATATCAGAAGTTCAGAATTTCAAACCCTAGCATCATTAAATTGACTCCCACCCCTAAACTGAAAGCCAGGGAAGTAAATTCTTTTCAGACAGATATTATAAACCATCTCATCTATGGTTTATAATGTCTCATCTCATCTATCGGTCATCACAACATTGTTTTTTTTTTTTTTTTTTAGAAACAATACCCAGCAATTTTGTTTCTAAGGTAATGTTTTTCAGTCTTTATTCCCAGTATGTGTTTATCTTACCTGTTATCCTCTATCCCTCTTGATAGGCTCTGCTTCATTCTGGCTGCCTCTCTGAGAGAGTTGCCCCCCACCAGGATGCAGAGCAGTCAGCTCATTTGATCATGCACTTTGATCCTCCAGCAAAAAATTGTTTTTTAAGTCAGTACAAAACAGTTTTCAAAGGGTTACTGTGTGCAATGCATCATGCTAGATACTGTATAGGATAAAATATATGAAAAGACTTACTCTCTTGAAGACATGATAAACCTCACAATCTTTTCTGAAGATAGGCTGAAAATATTTCAGTTCAGTTCAGTTCAGTTGCTCAGTCATGTCTGACTCTTTGCAACCCCATGAACTGCAGCACGCCAAGCCTCCCTGTCCATCACCAACTCCTGGAGTTCACCCAAACTCATGTGCATTGAGTCAGTGATGCCATCCAGCCATCTCATCCTCTGTAGGTCTTCTGAAAATATTTAGTGTTTCTAGAAGATAGAAAGTAAGATCTACAGGAACTAAGAGGCTATAAATTGCCAGCAGCTACTTCTGCAAGCAATGAGACTTCCTCACAGTAAAGTCTCTTCTGAAGTCCAGAGGAGTCTGGTAAGGTACCACCTGAGTTCGGGGAAGAAACAGGAACCTGCCAAACAGAAAGGAAGGGAAGGACCACTGAGGCAGGTCAGCAGTAATGAGGGTCTCAAGGAGACAGATGCATGGAGAACATAGAGGAAAGCATGCATCAAATCCCCAACATGGTTCTAGGAGAGAAAGCAGGATGGGGCTACGGGGTAAGGGCGGTCAAGGTCACAAGATGGGCTGAACCTGTAGAGAGTAAGTACAGCAGGAAGGCAGGAAACATGCTTGACAGTAAAATGAGACCCCGCCCCTCCACCCCCGGATTTCTTCCAATTTCCTCCCCCAAAGCTTCTCAGCCCCCAAGCAGGATTGATGTCCCCTTGGTACAATTGGGCTTCGCTGGTGGCTCAGAAGGTAAAGAATTTGCCTGCAGTGCAGGAGACCTGGGTTCGATCCCTGGGTCAAAAAGATCCCCTCGAGAAGGGAATGGCTACCCACTCCGGTATTCTTGCCTGGAGAATTCCATGGACAGAGGAGCCTGGTGGGTTACAGCCCACAAGGTCACAAAGAGTCAGATATGACTGAGCAACTAACACTTTGACTTTGGTACAATCTCATACTCCATACATTTAGTGGAAATACCCATGCTGTACATGTGTTTCTGTGCCTAACATCTCACACACACATTCAATTCAATCAACACTTGTGGAAATGAGCTGAAGGGTGAGTCCAGGAAGGACGTTAGGACAGTACTTAGAGCCTCCTCTCAATGCAGAGAAGCCAGAAGACAATCATACTGGTTTCCTATGACTACCGTAACAAATTACACAAACTTGGTAGCTTAATGTAGTATACATTTATTCTCTTGGAGGTCTCAAGTCCAGAAATCCAAAATCATGTTTGCTGAGCCAAAAAAAAAGGTTCCATGGGACTACCTTGGTGGTCCAGTGGCTAAGACTCTATCCTCCCAATGCAGGGGGACTAGGTTCGATCCCTGGTCAGGGAACTAGATCCCATATGCCACAGTGGAAAGTTCATATGGAAGATCCCACATGCCACAACTAAGACCTGGCACAGTAAAATAAATGGAAAAAAAAAATATATATATATATATAAAATCAAGGTTCCAGGAGGAGCAGATTCCTGGGGGAATCTCTTCCTTGCCCCTTTTAGCTTCTAGGGGCTGCATCACTCCAGTTGCTGCATTTGTGGTCACATTGCCTTCTCCCATTCTGTGCAGGTGGGAAATCTCCTCCTGCTTGTCTTATAAAAATATTCGTGATTGAATGTCGGGACTACACAGACAATGCAGAATAAATTCCCCATCTACAGATCCTTCATTTAATTATGTTAGAGAAGTTTTTTTGTTTTTTGTTTGTTTGTTTGTTTTTGTTTTTGTTTTTTTCTTGCCAGAAAAGGTAATATTCAGTTTCCAAGGATGAGGACAAGGATGTCTTTGGGAAGGCCATTATTCAATCTACTACAAAATGAACGTGGCTACATAGAGGGATAGAAAGAAGGAAGGGGAAGGAATAAAAGTGGGAGACAGAATATCTTGTATAGTTCTGACTTTGAGGAACATGTGAATGCTCTTTATATTTAAAAATCAAATTAGACAACAGAAATGAGAAAGGGCAAAAAACCCTTAAGCTGAAAGCAAACTGAATGAAATTACCAATATTTCAGATAAATGACATAATGACATATAAGGGAGTGGGAGAGAAAATGCTAACCCAAGTAACATACAAGCGATCACAGTACTTGAACACTCCATCCTAAGAGGGATGGGGTGTCAAAAGGGCACCCAAGGACAAATAACCAAAAACAAGTCTTGAACTATTTTTGTAGGTTTGTCTTTTGTAATGGTTTGGACATAGCAATTCTGAAACCATTTTAGATGCATTATCTGTTCAGTTCAGTTGCTCACTCGTGTCTGACTCTTTGTGACCCCATGTCCTGAAGCCCTCCAGGACTCCCTGTCCATCACCAGCTCCTGGAGTTTGCTCAGACTCATGTCCATCTAGTCTATGATACATCCAGCCATCTCATCCTCTGTTGTCCCCTTCTCCTTTATAAGAATAAATAAATGAGTAAATATATTGATGCTTTTGAGAACTCGAGTTCTCACTGTGTGAGAAGGAGTATGCAAATACGGAATGGGCAAAAGAAAAAAACAACAACCTTGTGTGGAGAAATCAGAATTGGTAGTACTGATGTGATTTACAGCTTTTAAAATATACATGAGTATATGTATATATGTATATTTATGTATGTGTATTTAACTATGTGTGTTTAATATGTGTATACAGAAACATAGTTTCCTAGATCTGCCCACTAGGGACTAGAAGCAGACTCCCCAGTAGCAATGAGCACATCTAGTGCCCAGGCATCGGTCTTTAATACCATTTCTCACTCAAAAGCACCAGGACTCTTCAGAGAAATGGCTGAGTCAAGAACGTGGGAATTACAGCTAGAAACTAAAAATGTGCAATACATGAAGAAACGATAAAATCTTATGGCAAAAAGTAAGGAAGTACTGAACAAGTGACAGAGGCATCTCAAGGCACATGAAGCAAACCCTGTGGCTCACCCTCTGGTCATATTTGTCGTAATTTGGGCACTAAAATCATTAAATGCAATAATGAGTTACAAAGCTTTGAGAAAATTGGAATCCATAACTCATTTATCTAATAACTCAATCAAGAGTAAATCAATAAATGAGAGAGAATGGCAGAATCACGCTTCCAGTAAAATGCTAAGTGCAGACAGAAAATGTAGCAGAGCTGGAGCTGACAAATAATCACTTTGCAGTCATCATATTAAAGGTTGGTTCAGATGAGCACCATCAATAGTGCCAAATCTAGTGGGAAATTTTTATTAAATTTGAGTTGTCTCCCCTGGATTGCTTATTAATTACAAGGAAAAAGATAGCAATTATACAGCATAGAATTGAACATCATGACTGGGTTCAAAAATTAACATCATCCCTAAGGACAGATGGGCATCAGAGCCTCAAGATGCAATGCTTTGACAAGAACACATCACTTATGAAGAACCCCAGTCAAGGCATTTTTGAAGTTCAGCTACCCTAGTAAGTTCCACCGTTGGTCCTCAGCTCTCTTCACACTCTCATTCAGAAGATGAAAGTATCTTTTTCTTAATATAAAATAGAGAGTGCCACTGAATTTCACATTTAGCTTTTAGTTGAATCCTGCTCACCCTCACTTATACCTATAGTAAAGATAATAATACATATGTAATCAAAACACTTATTCTATACTTTTATTTTATTTATTTATTGTATTTATTCTATAACTACTGTTATTAAACTCACTCTAAGGCAGTCAAAGTGATGAAAATTAATAGAAAATGTAAGATCTTGAAGTAAAAATTTTCTGTTTGTATGTTGAAGTTCCTAAAAGGGAAAGTATAGAATAAAAACAAAATGTGCAAAAGATGATTCCTGTGTCTCTATGTCTGTCAAGACCAAAGAAGAGGACTCTGTAAATGAGAAGACCAGGGAGAGTTCATAGCAGTTGTTCATCACAAGATAATCAGAACCTGATTGCAACACAGCTGATGGTTTCCTTTCTTCCAACCACTCTGTTCCTTTAGCTGCTCTTGGTTTTGTTTCTTCTTTGTTGTTTCTCAATCTCTTTAACTCACTCTCTTTCCATTCCTCAGGGCTCTATTTTTTATGCCTTAAGTTGATATTTGCCCCTTGATAATCTCATTCATGCTCCTGACTATGATTTTCATTAATGTGTCAATGACTCCCAAACCAGTATCTCGCAGCCCAGATGGTGCTCTCCAAGGTGCTGAGTCACATATCCAACTTTCTAATGGATATGTCCATTCATGAATGACATAAATTCATGTCCAGTTCCCAAAGCTGCTTCTCATTTTTTTCTAGTTCAGTAAATGCTGTTATCATGCATACAACTTCTCAACCCAATACCTAGGAGTCATCCCCATCACACACCATCCATTTCTACTTAATCCCCAAGTCCCAGTTTTCTTTCCATTCACTATCTCTTAAATTATGTCCACTTTTTTTTATTCCTTAATCACCATCATTTTCACACTTTCCTAGTTCATGTTCCTGCATCTGTTTTTGGTTCCTCCAAACTATTCTCCACATAGAAGTAAGAATAACCACTTAAAGTGTCAACTGATTCAGGGCATTTTCTACTCAAAGCTTTCTGTGGTTTCCCATTGTCCTCAGGAGACAATTCTGAATCATTAAGATATTTCATTTCATGACATCATTTTCCTGGTTCTTTTTTATGCTATGTTTTCAGTTTCTTGGATGTATCTTGCTTTCTTTTATCAGGACATTCAAACATGACATTTTCCATGTTTGTGACCTCCTGTTTCCTCAATCCAAGCTTAGTGAATTTTCATTTGTCCTTCAGATTTCAACTTTACACCATTTCTTTCTTAGGGAGGCTCTTTGTCATGGTGATTTCCCATTTCTTCTCCTTCTTCTTCAGTCCTTTCTCTTTTTTTCCTGCTGTGTCCCAGAACTCTCAGACATACCAAATGCCTCATGGGGGCTCCCTTGCTCTATGGTCTTGGCTGGGATCACAACGGAACCACTCATCAGAGAGCAAAAGGCAAAGAGAGTTCAGATCAAGAGAGTGAAATTGAGGAGGACATTGCAGGGCCTTCATAAAGAGAGACCTCAGTGTGTCTCACCTCTTTCTTGTGGAAAAGCTTTAGCTTCCTAGTAGTACTAGTAGTTCATGCTCAATCATGTCCAACTCTTTGTGACCCCATGGACTGTAGCCTGCCAGGCTCCTCTGTCCATGGATTCTCCAGGCAAGAATGCTGGAGTGGGTTGCCATGCCTTCCTCCAGAGGACCTTCCTGACCCAGGGTCTGAACCTGTGTCTCCTGCAGATTCTTTACCACTGTACCACCTGGGAAGGGCCAGAGCCTTCCACAAGTTCCAAACAGCAAGTTTAATCAGAAAAGTGACAAAATTTAGAAAAAAAAGGAAAATAGTCAAGCAAGACAAAACACCTTTAGTTTCTCCTCAGGGCTACAGATAACATCCTAAGCCATATCCTTGAGCTGTTTTGCAGATTCCTATCTGCAAGATCCCCACCAGGAAGAAGAAGTTAACTGCTGACCACCAGCACCTATACCTCAGACAGGGTGCAACAAGAAGTTTGATGATGTTGACTCCTGAAATACCACCTGGTTACCTCACTACCAACCAATCAGAAGAGGCCTATGAACTGATCAGGTACGCTGTGACCATCTCCCTCACCTTACCTTTAAAAACCCTTCCCTGAGGAGTTTGGGATTAGCAGTACACATTATATAAAACAGACAACTAACAAAGACCTACTGTAGAGCTCAAGAAACTATACTCAATATTTTGTAATAATCTTATAGGTTATTAGGGAAAAGAATCTGAAAAAAATAGATATATATGTATGTATTAATATAACTGAATCACTGTGCTGTACACCTGAAACTAACCCAACCTTGCACATCAATTATACTTCAACTTTGTGATGATCTAAATGGGAAGGAAATTTTTTTAAAAAAAGAGGAAATCTATGTATATATAGCTGATTTATCTCACTGTAGAGTAGAAACTAACATAACATTGTATAGTAACTATACTCCAATAAAAATTAATTTTAAAAACAAACTATACTTCAATTAAAAAAACTTCCCTTGCTCTTTCCCTGTCTTGATACTGGGGTTCTTCCTCTCAGTGGTAGTTCTTACCAGGTGAGGTGTATAAAGTGAAAGTGAAAGTGAAATCGCTCAGTCGTGTCCGACTCTTCAGGACCCCATGGACTGCAGCCCACCAGGCTCCTCCGTCCATGGGATTTTCCAGGCAAGAGTACTGGAGTGTGGTGCCATTGCCCTCTCCAAGGTGTATAAAGGCTCCCTCATAATGCTAGTCCCTGAATGACTCAACATCCACTGCTGGTCATATTAGTCTATTGACACTTCTGTAAACTGCCTTGTCCTTTGAGTGGAATTCTGCTGGGACCCTGACTGATACACTATCCTGGGTTCATTTTTTCATGCTTCCCAAACCTTCTTTATATTCTCTGAGATAACAGTCTCCAGACATGCATGGAAGAACTTGTTCAAAGTTTGCCTTGTACACTTGATTTAAAGTCCCACACAGTCTGTACCAGTCACTATTGTAACTCCAGCACCTAGGACAGTGCCTAGCATGCTTTATTATTAAATATATATTTATTGAATGAAGGAATAATATTGAATGGTGATTATGGAAATGAAAGTGTACCTGGAATATGAAGAGGGTGGATTAAATAAAACTGCTATGCCCAAATTAGCAAAAATTTCACCTCACATCTGTCAGAATAGCCATCATTAAAAAAACCTACACACGATAAATTCTGGAGAGGGTGTGGAGAAAAGGGAACCCTCTTGCACTGTTGGTGGGAATTGAAACAGCCACTATGGAGAGCAGTATGCAGGTTCCTTAAAAATTTTAAAATAGAACTACCAGAACATCCCTGTTGGTCCAATGGTAAAGAATCTGCCTGCCAAGGTAGGGGACATAGGTTCAACCCCCAGTCCAGGAAGATTCCACATGCTGTGGGACAACTAAGGCTGGGCACCACAACTATTGAAGCCCATGCACCTTGAGCCTGTGCTCTGCAACAGGAGGAGCCACCCCAATAAGAAGCTGGCTTGCAACTAGAGAAAGTCCACATGCAGCAACACAAATGCAGCAGAGCCAAAAATAAATACATAAAATAACTAAAAAACAGAACTACCATATGTCCCAGAAATCCCACTACTGGGATATACCCAGAGAAATCCATGTTTCAAAAAGATACATGTACCCCAAAGTTCACAGCAGTGCTATTTACAATAGCCAGGACATGGAAGCAACCTAGATGTCCATCAACAGAGGAATGGATAAAGACGATGTGGTACATATATGCAATGGAATACTACTCAGTCATAAAAAGGAACAAAACTGGATCACTTGTGATACATGGATGGACATAGAGACTGTCATACAAAGTGAAGTAAGTCAGAAAGAGAAAAGTAATATTGTACATTAACACATATATGTGGAATCTAGAAAAAAATAGTATAGATGACCTTATTTGCAAAACAGAAATACAGACACAGACATATAGAATAAATGTATGGACACCAAGAGGGGGGAAAGGGGAAGGTGGGATGAATTAGAGATTGGAATTAACATATATAACTATTGATACTATGTCGAAAATAGATAATTGATGAGAATCTACTGTATATAGCTCAGGGAACTCTACTCAATGCTTTGTGGTGACCTAAATGGGAAGGAAATCCAAAAAAGAGGGGATATATGTATACATATAGCTAATTCACTTTTCTATACAGCAGAAACTAACTAAATATTGTAAATCAACTATACTCCAATCAGATCAGATGAGATCAGTCGCTCAGTCGTGTCCGACTCTTTGCGACCCTGTGAATCGCAGCACGCCAGGCCTCCCTGTCCATCACAACTCCCGGAGTTCACTGAGACTCACGTCCATTGAGTCAGTGATGCCATCCAGCCATCTCATCCTCTGTCGTCCCCTTCTCCTCCTGCCCCCAATCCCTCCCAGCATCAGAGTCTTTTCCAATGAGTCAACTCTTCACATGAGGTGGCCAAACTACTGGAGTTTCAGCTTTAGCATCATTCCCTCCAAAGAAATCCCAGGGCTGATCTCCTTCAGAATGGACTGGTTGGATCTTCTTGCAGTCCAAGGGACTCTCAAGAATCTTCTCCAACACCACAGTTCAAAAGCATCAATTCTTCGGCGCTCAGCCTTCTTCACAGTCCAACTCTCACATCCATACATGACTACTGGAAAAACTTTTGACTAGATGAACTTTTGCTGGCAAAATAATGTCTCTGCTTTTCAATATGCTATCTAGGTTGGTCATAATTTTCCTTCCAACAAGTAAGCATCTTTTAATTTCATGGCTGCAGTCATCATCTGCAGTGATTTTGCAGCCCAGAAAAATAAAGTCTGACACTGTTTCCACTGTTTCCCCATCTATTTCCCATGAAGTGGTGGGACCGGATGCCATGATCTTCGTTTTCTGAACGTTGAGCTTTAAGCCAACTTTTTCACTCTCCACTTTCACTTTCATCAAGAGGCTTTTGAGTTCCTCTTCACTTTCTGCCATAAGGGTGGTGTCATCTGCATATCTGAGGTTATTGAGATTTCTCTCGGCAATCTTGATTCCAGCTTGTGTTTCTTCCAGCCCAGCGTTTCTCATGATGTACTCTGCATAGAAGTTAAATAAACAGGGTGACAATATACAGCCTTGACGTACTCCTTTTCCTATTTGGAATCAGTCTGTTGTTCCATGTCCAGTTCTAACTGTTGCTTCCTGACCTGCATACAAATTTCTCAAGAGGCAGATCAGGTGGTCTGGTATTCCCATCTCTTTCAGAATTTTCCACAGTTGATTGTGATCCACACAGTCAAAGACTTTGGCATAGTCAATAAAGCAGAAACAGATGTTTTTCTGGAACTCTCTTGCTTTTTCCATGATCCAGTGGATGTTGGCAATTTGATCTCTGGTTCCTCTGCCTTAAATCAGCAAAATTTTCTAATCCATGACAGCATATACAAACTACTCAAAGGAAATACTGTATGTAAATAAATTGTAAACAGTGGAGAACTATTTTATATTATTTACATGCTCTTTAATATTGAAATTAGCTCCCCTGGTTTTTCTGTTTAACCTTTTGCTTTTTGTTGAAAGCTGTCACCTGAATTGGAGAGAGCTGAGCTGGATGACGATCTGAAAGCACAGGGAAAGGAAGACATGCCCAGACCCTCATCCTGTCTATAGAGCTGCAAAATGTCCTCAAATTCTAGCAGTGTTAATAGTCACTATAGCCAATAAAGCTATACAAGATACACATTTCTAAAGGAAATTGAATTTTCAGAGAAGAGAGGGATCAGCTTTTGAAAAATTGGCTAATATTTCAAATAAAATATTTAATTTTATCCATTAAATTAAAAAAAAAAAAACTAGAGTTAAAGACTCTAGTGCATAATTACCCTCAGGGGAAAGGAATACCAACCCACAACAGAGATACAGTTTGAAGACTCAGAAATGGAAAAATATTGAGATATCAATATTTCAGAAGCTGACTATTTAGGTTTATTGAGCCACATAACAGAACAATCTTTCTGCAGGTCACATTGGCACCTAAATTCAAGTTTGGAAAGGCAATATTTAATACTATAAGAGATAATGAATTTCAAACCCTTTTATTTTATTTATCTATGTATTGGAAAGTTGTCAGACTTCTTAGAAAAAGAAAGAAAGATTACTGGGATCAGTTGAATTAAGAAATGCTAATAGAAAGACTTCCCTGGCAGTCCAGTGATTGAGACATTGCCTTTCAATGCAGGGGGTGTGGATTTGATCCCTGGTCAGGGAGGTAGGATCCCTCATGCTTTGCAGCCAAGAAACCATACCATAAAACAAGCAATATTGTAACAAATTCAGTAAAGACTTTTAAAATGGTCCACATTATAAAAAAGAAAAACTTAAAAAAAAAAAAAAAAAAGAAATGCTAATATATAATACCCTTCTTTCACATGGGGATCTTCCATCTACTCATTTTTTCTGATCTTTCTTGAGCTGAATAGGAAAGATAGGAGACTGGTCAGAAGCATGAAAGCACTCCAGTCTCCCACTGCTCCAGGGGTCTGCTTACCCACCTCTTTTCTTACACACACTGCTAAGCTTCACCTGCTTAGCAGTCCCACAAATCTCCAGCCATCCTCCAGGAAACCTACACCATTCATCTCACATCCACACTGGCTTGGGTTTGCTCAAACCAGCCTCCCACTCTACCTAGTCCAGGTGGGATTCTCAGGTATCCTCAATCCTCACATCCCTATGGGGCTTCAGTAAATGTTGCTGCAACAAGGATTATGATTCCACATGATGGTGCTGTAAGAAATCTAATAGACCCAGCTCGTCTGCTATTTTACAGATAGGAATGATAGACCCACAGAAGCAAACGGGCATGTCTGTCCCTCAGAGTTGGAGAGTGGTGGACAGAAACTGTTGGTTCTCCAGCTTCTCAGCAAATCACTGAGTTTTGAAGCAGTTCAGTATATGGTTCTGCAACTGGTAACCTCAATGTGGAAAGAGTGGGTGACTTTGGTGCATTTTCAACATAATTCATCAAATAATTTCCTTGATCCAGAAGATGAGGTTTACTTTCTGCCCTTTTTCCCTCAGTTTCTCTCTCTCACCCCACCTCACCCTTCCTCCTTATCTCTCTTTCTCCTCTTATTTTCTCTAGTTTTTTCTTTAAAAGCACAGCATGCTCATTGAAAACAATTAGAAAAATACAAAAAAGGTACCAAAAAAATCAATTCAAATCCCACAACATGGAGACAACAATATAGTTTCATCTCATTATTCTTCTGTGTACATCTAGATTTGTATGTGTATAATCCCAGCCTGAATCTCAGCAGAGTACCCTGGACTCTGCAGGCCCTGGATACCAGCAAAGCAAACTAAAGTAGACAGAATTCTCTGGAAATTCACAGGAAACAGCTTCAGGGAGTCCTAGGCACAGCCAGTGAGGTTAAAAATTATACAAATTGAGGTGATAGACGGCAACATTTGTGACACAGCCATTCATGAGACTTCATTTGCACATGCAAACTAGACTCATGAAGCCTAGAAAGGCAGCCCTCAAGCATATTACAAAATATTATATACTATATACAATTTTGCCTCCTGCACTTTTAATGTTTAATAAGTGGTATTTCACATCTTCAAACTACTTTAAAAACATATAGAGGCTGTTCACCTATGCCACTTGAGATGAGCATTCACCCAAAGACTACAATGACCACAGAACAGGGTTTCAGACATGGACACTCTCATCTGGGCTCCAAGTGAGGGCCGCAGGGTGACAAGCAGATGCTTCCTATTTCCAAATGCAACTGAACTAGAAATATTGAAGAGTGCATTCCCATTTATCAGCAAAGACTGATTTCTAAAGGAGCTTAGGAAGATCACGCAATTACTTCTCTGTATTGCTCAATGCTTTCACGGGGCCCATCAGTGTGCCCTCACATGCCTGTATGATGCGTTTGTAATGTTCATCTAAATTCCTCTGCCCTGCATCCCTACAGAATGTGCTGGTCTTGTTAAATAAATGTTACCTTAACATTTGAAAAAATATGTCTACTCTTAAAAATGCTTAACTAAATTATTCTCATGTTTATTCGCTCAAGTTTTTTATCCCCAATTATAGGTGGCGCTAGTTGTACAGAACCCGCCTGCCAACGCAGGACATGTAAGAGACGTGGGTTGCATCGCTGGGTCAGGAACGTCCTCTGGACTCCCACTCCAGTATTCTTGCCTGGAGAATCCAATGGACAGAGAAGCCTGGCAGGCTACAGTCCTTGGGGTCGCCAAGTCAGTCATGACTGAGACGGCTTAGCACATATTTGTATGGTGTGGAGATCTATCTTAAACACTATTCAGGAGAAAGTGGCAGGAAAAACAAACTAAAAAAATAGAAAATGGAGATAGGGAAGTGTGAACGTCAGGGTCACATTTGTGCGTTTCCTCCTGCTGTGTGATCATGCCACTGCCGAGTTCACAAATCATATCCACATTGCACTGTAACCGGCTCTCCACACTCTGACTCCCGCAGACTTTTCCCTGGGTTTTTATTTTGTCTTGTTTTACTAGACTTTCTTTGTTGGAACAGTTTTAGGTTCACAGCAAAAGTGAGTGGAAGGTACAGAGACTTCCCATATAGCTTCTGCCCCGGTTTATCATCCCCCACCAAAGTGGTACATTCGCTACAACTGATGAACCTACACTGACTCATCGTAATCATTCAAAGTCCCTAGTTTACATTAGGGTTCACTCTTGGGTGTTGTATATTCTATGAGTTTGGACAAAGGTATAATGACATGGATCCACCATTACAGTATCATACAGTATAGTTTTACTGCACTAAAAACCCTTTGTATTCTGCCAGTTCATTTCCCGCTCCCCACTAACCCCTGTCAACCTCTGACTTTTTTTTTAAACTGTCTCCATGGTTCTTTTCCAGAACATCATAAAGTTGGAATCATATAGTTATAAGATTGTCTTTTTTCAACCAGTAGCATGCATTTAAGTTTCCTTCATGTCTTTCCATGGCTTGATAGTTCACTTCTTTTTAGCATTGAATAATACTCCACTGTAATATTGTACAATTGTAATATTGTATTGTATTGCAATGGAGGTACCAGAGTTTATTCATCTACCTACTGAAGGACATCTTGCTTGCTTCCAAGTTTTGATAATTATTAAGAAAGCTGTGATAAACGTCCATGTGCAGATTTCTGTCTAGACACAAATGCCTGCAATGCAGGGGACCTGGGTTCGACCCCTGGTTTGGGAAGATCCCTGGAGAAAGGAATGGCTACCCACTCCAGTATTCTTAGCTGGAGAATTCCATGGACGGAGGAGCCTGGCGGGTCCATGGGGTCACTAAGAGTTGGATGTGACTGAGCGACTAACACTTTAGGACAAACATCGAGGAAGGTAATTGATGGGTCACATGGTAAGAGTATGTTCAGTTTTATAAGAAACTGCCAAACTGTCCTCCAAAGAGGTTGCATCGTTTTGCATTCCCACCAGCAATGAATACAAGCTCCTGTTAGTCTACATCTTCACCAGCATTTGGTGTCGTCAATGTTCTGAATCTTGATCCTTTCGATAGAAAGGGCAGTGCTCCTAGTTCATTTTTCTTTTGTTTTGTTTTGTTTTGGGGGGGAGGTGGGAGGCAGGTTGTCTTTTTTTGATTTCACTCTGTTACTGCCTATCTCAGAGCCTTCATCCATGCATAGCCTCCAGTTGAGGTCTTCTCCCCTCTGTCTCAACTTGCCAAGACAACTTGTTCTCAAGATCTTTCAGGCCCAGCACAAAGACTTAAGGAAGGCTACCTCGAAGAGTCAGCTGGAGTTAAGTCCTCCAATTACACACTCTCAGCACTCCTTAGACTTCTCCATGTATCACAATTACACCTGATGCTTATTTCTGCCACCAGCTCCATGGAAGCAGGGACTACTCTTTCTTTTTTTCAACAATGGATCCCTAACTGCTGGAAGCAGTGCCTTCAGCAAGTACTCAACAACTATTTGTTGAGTTAACTAGTGGATAGATAAAATATGTCCACAAATGAGCATTAGTGTCTAGAGGTCCTTCACAAACCATGTAAATTAGCCACACAAGTGAACACTGCTGCACAGAACTTCATTAAATATCTCTTCTGGTAATCTGCATCATAGTCAGGATGTCAAAACTTGACATGTTGTGAAAGTTACTAAATTTGTGAATGATGTCAGAGACTGAACCTCAGAAAGAAAAATGTCTTTAAAATATTACAAGAAAAAGGGCTTTCCTGGTGGCTCAGTGGTAAAGAATCTGCCTGCTAATGCAGGAGACGTGGGTTCGATCCCTGGCCTGGGAAGATCCCACATGCTGCAGAGCAACTAAGCCTGTGTGCTAGAACTATTGAGCCTATGCTCAGGATGCTGGGAACTGCAGCTGCTGAAGCATGTGCTCCCTAGTGCTCATGCTCAGCAACAAGAGAAACTACTCCAGTGAGAAGCCTGCACACTGCAACAGAGAGTAGGGCCCGCTAACTGCAACTAGAGAAAAACCCACGCAGCACCGAAGACCCAGCACAGACACAGAGTAAATAAATAAATGAAAAGTTTTTAAAATATTGTAAGAAAAAATAATGTTGTGAAATAAAACCTATTGTACAATGTTAGAAAATGAATGGATTGGTAAAGTCCTTCCAATAGCGATACCCTTAGTAAATGCCTAGAGATGTTGGAAAAATCCTCAGGAAGCATGGATAGGACCAGTAAGAAAAAGAAGGCAAGCATCACTGACTTTCCTGCATCTAAGCCCCCAAATCAGCTGAATCCCAAGCCAGTTTGTATTGTACAGCAAGAACACACAGTTCATAGGGAAAGGAGAACACTGTATCAGAATCAGTCTTGAGTTCAGTTCAGTCACTCAGTCGTGTCTGACTTTTTGCAACCCCATGAACTGCAGCATTCCAGGCCTCCCTGTCCATCACCAACTCCCAGAGTTCACTCAAACTCACGTCCATCGAGTCGGTGATGCCATCCAACCATCTCACCCTCTGTCGTCCCCTTTTCCTCCTGCCCCCAATCCGAAGTCATTAAAAGAATCATATCTCCAACTCCTTCACAACTGATTGTAGATGTTAACCACATGGACAAAATGCCTTCATAACAACATCTAGACTAGTATTAGACCAAACAACTGGCACCATAGCGTAGCCAAGTTGACACACAAAATTTAACAATCACATTTAGCAACCACAAACAGCCAACCAACCACAGATCAAAGAATCTCTTCTGAATACATTCAATACTGAAAAATCCACACAAAATTTTTTGGAGCATTTCATCTAAGATATTGTATTTGTCCATTTACTTAAAACTGAGGGACTAAATAACTTTTCAGTTATTTTGCCTATCTCTGATATTAACAGGTTGAAAACTCATTCTAGCAAGTTATTTTGCCTTCCTGCCACTTGGATGGTTCTATTAAAATGTACTCATTTTCCTGTTCATGTGTCAAAGTCCAACTCAGCTATTACCTTGTTCAAGGAGTTTTCTGGCATATTCCCAGCTGTAATTATCCTCCTTGTTTCATATGCCAGTTTTTATCATCTTACTTGTAGAGGTGTAGCTAATGTTAAGTCATTGAATATATGTCTGTTCTTTTACTAGATTATAACACATATGGTGAGGGCTAACATGGACGAGCAAAGCACCTGGCCTAGGTTAAGCAGGTACTTAATGAATGTGTACTGTGTCCTTACACGCAGAGGGAGGCAGAATCTAATTTCTCTATTTAGACTTCCATGACCCCATCAGTGTCATGCATGAGCTCAGAAAGCCCTTGTTAAAGTGGATTGTGTTATCACATTATAAATGTTCTAAAAGTCAAAGCACAATGTCTTAGATTTATGAACAAGGGCTTTGACTTTTTGATAAATTATTTTTTATGGGCCCTAAAAATGTCATATGTAATTGAGTACTTGACCCATTGTCATAATGGCCATCACGTTGACAATGGTGATAGTAATATCATGTCTGTCTTATCTGACTCATAAAGGCATCTTGTATCTCTTTTATCATACTCCTTTCACTGTCCCCAAACATGGTTATTTGATTCATAAAAATAAAGTTATTTTTGTGCTTATTTATAGATATAAATCAGCATACATAATTTCCTCTTAATGTCACATATATCAGATCTATATCAGGTTCTATTTTCACCCTTTATTGGGAATGCAGGGCAATGTTGCAGTCTTGGATCATTAGATGAACAGATGTGGAGATACAGTATTGAGAAGCATGACCTGAATTCTGGGAGTACGTGGTTTACCAGTTCAGGGGGTAGGAGAGAAAACAGGGTCAAGATCTTCTTTAAAGGAGAAGAGGACCACAATCCTCAGCCACGAAAGGGTTTTGGCTTCAACTCATTAATGGCTGGAAGGCATGCCAGTCCTGGTCAGCCATCCACGATCTTCATACAGCAAACTGGAATCTCCAATATTTCAAGCTAGCTATAGGTAGAAGAGTAAATGACTCCAGTTGTGGTTGTTGTTTAGTCACTTAAGTCATGTCCAGCTGTTTTGTGACCTCATGGACTGTAGCCCACCAGGCTCTTTTGATCATGGGATTTCCCCAGCAAGAATATTGGAGCTGGCTGCCATTTCCTCTCCAGGGGATTTTCATGACCCAGTGATCAAACCTGTGTCTCCAGCTTGGCAGGTGGATTTTTTACCACTGAGCCACATGGGAAGCCAAATGACTCCAGACTGACTTATAAATTGATCTGGATGACTACTAATGTGTCCTCCATTTGTGAGCTAGCCAGATTGCCTTTACTTGCTCCATAGATTGATAGATTTTGACTTTTACTTATACTCAGAGAAAAGAGGAAAAATCCAACTGTTAATAACCAAATGTTGTTTCTGTTAGTATATTTGAATTTTACTTTTTTAGGCTGTTACTGTTAGATTCTCTGCTGTGCTTTCTACTTTTATGTAATAACCCTTCACTGTGTCTTTCTAGGCTTAGTTGCTCTCCTGTCTCTCAAATCTCCATCTTCAACTGCCCACCGCAAGCTCCCTCGTGAACTTCCAGCCATCCCCACATATGAAGCTGTTCATTCTCTCAGAAAGTAATCACATCCTCTCTGTTCTCCCCAAGTCACTAATATCAGCACTCATCACTCATCACTAATGTCATCACTCTCCTCCGGGTCATCTGGCTCACCCAGGTTTGACACCTCAGGCATCATCTTTTGTTCCTTCCCCTCTTTTACATCATCATCATAGTGTTCACCAAGTTCATCTCATTCTTTATTTTTGGTTCTTCTCCATTTTATCCTCCTTTTGCTATACCACTTTGCATATTTCAGATTCTTAGTCATTCCAAATATAAGCATAATAAGTGTCTGAACGATTCCTAAAATGGCAATCTCATCACCTTGTGTTCATGTTTAAAAAACTTCAATGACTTCTCCATGCCAAGATAAAATCTAATAGAATCTAATGTGCTTCTACTTCAGTTCTAGTAGAACTTTGCATAAGACTCAACTTATTTCCTAATAATTCCCTTCAAAAGTCACTTTTTGAGTATTCATAGTCAAGATATGGAAACAATCCAAGTGTCCATCAACAGATGAATGGAAAAAGAACACATGGTGTGTATGTATACATGTATATAATGTATAATATGTATAATGAAATATTACTCAGCCATTAAAAACAATGAAGTTCTGCTATTTATAGCAATGTTGATGGATGAACCTAGAAAGCATTATGCTCAGTGAATTAAGTGAGAGAAAGACAAATGTTGTACGTTATTACTTATATGTGGAATCTAAAAAATAAAATGAATATATATACAACAAAACATAAACAGACTCACAGACATAGAGGACAAACTAGTGGTTCTCAGTGGGGCAGGGGAGAGGCAAGATAGGGGTACAGGATTAAGAGATATAAACTACTATGTTTAAAATAGATAAACAACAAGGATATATTGTACAGCCCAGGGAAATGCAGCCACTATTTTGTAATGATGTTTAATGGAGTATAATCTATAAAAATACTGATTCACTATGTTATACATCTGAAACTAATATATTGTAAACCAACTATACTTTGATTAACAAAGGATATTCATTTTTTAAAAATCGATCTTTTCCTTCCAGACATTTCTTTTTTTTCCTTTCAGCTTGAATTTCATCTCCTTCCTAAAGCCTTTCTTTGACCCACCCAGCTGGAAAGGACCTCTTCTTCCACAAAATTTCTTCACTTTAGTGTGTTGACTCAGTAATAATTATTTATTATCTTATCTGCTGTGGTTCAGGCTGTTACTATATTTAAATTTCCTCACATGTGTCTTGTTTCTTCAACTGGAATGTAAATGCGGAGTCTGAGGAATAATGGGAACCAGAGACTTAAATTTCCCTGTATCCTCTACATTCTTAGAATGGCATTTGGCACATACCATAGATACTAAATAAGCAATTATTGGTTCAACTTTTTATTATCCTTTTAACTGCTATTAAAAATGCTGGTCTCAGGATCTAAAATACCCTCAGTGTTCGGCAGGGTTTAAATAGCAATCCAAGTAATCCAAGAGAAAACAAGAAGTTAATCTATTTCCCCTTTATGTATTATTGTTTTCAACCATAGAATTTTACTCATACTGTGAATGTTAAGTGTGAAAGCAGACCAGACATTGCGTCACGATTCCTCATTAGCCATTCCCAAGAAGCACAGCATGCTAATGCAGTCCTATTCATCAGACACATTTCCTGGAGAAAAAAAAAAAAAATCTCCATCATTGGTGTACCTCTGTCTTTTCTTTTGAGACATATGGAATACTGGCCTTTGCACATTTGCAGGGATTTACCATAGTAGACGAGCCCCAAGTCAATTACTTTATTAATGTCATAAACTGGATGCGATGGTTGCTCACAACACAGAGAGCAATGACCAAAACCTTGCTCATTACAACTGCTTTTGAAAAATTTACAATAACAATTATCCATTTGTGTTTCATTCCTCTAGGTGAAGAGAATGGTATGGCCTTTAGTGCTGCTAATCACCTCCGGCTCACGTTCTCATTCATCTCCCAGGGCTGTCATACACTCTGTCAGCATAGAAAAAGCAGTAGAAAGAAAAAGCTCACAAAATCTGAGTTGGAAAGGCCATTTGAGTTTTTGTTATGGACTGAATTATGTCCCCTAGAATTCATAGATTGAAGACCCCCAGTATCTCAGAATGTGACTGTATTCAGAGATGAAAGTGTTGTCATTAGGATGGCCCCAGTCCAATATAACTGGTGTCTTTATAAAATGAGATGCATGCATGCAGAGGAAAACCACCTGAAGACACAGGAAGACAGCCATCTACAAGCCAAGGAGCAAGGTCTCAGAAGAAACCCACCATTCTGATGCTTTGTTTTTAGACTTCTAGCCTTCAGAACTATAAGACAATACATTTCTGATGTTTAGGCCACTATGCCTGGGTCTATTTGTCTAGGGGTAAAACATGTGATTAATAAAGCTTTTAAAGTGACTGGGGGAGGGGCAGTGGGGAGTTACTGATCAATGGGCATAAAGTTTCAGTTAAGCAGGATGAATCATCTCTAGAGACTGCTGTACCACATTGTATATACAGTCAACAATAATGTACCATACACTCAGAGTTTTATTAAAAGGGAAGATTCTCATGCTAAGTGTTAAGGAAATAACACAAATGAACTTACAAAACAGCAATAGAGTCACAGACACAGAGGATAAACTTATGGTTGCGGGGGTAGGGGGAAGATGAGGGGAAGGGATAGTCAGGGAGTTGGGGATGGACTGGTACACACTGCTATATTTAAAATGGGTGACCAACAAGGACCTACTGTACAGCACATGGAACTCTGCTCAATTTTACGTGGAAGACTGGATGGGAGGGGAGTCTGTGGGAGAAGGGATACATGCATATGTATGACTGAGTTCCTTCGTTGTTCACCTGAAACTACCACAACACTGTTATATCAGCTATATCTCACTACAAAATAAAACGTTTTTTTAAATTTAAAACTGATAAATCTGTTAAAACACAATTCTTTGTCTTTGGAGGAAATTCTTAAACTTTGTTCCTTGAGATTTTAAATCACAAAGATATCAGTTGTTACATTAGGCAATTTGCCAAATTATTCAAATTATCCAAATTTCCCCAAATTTCCTTCAATGTTCCAAGTACAACAGTAGGTATTGCAAGAGGGCATCAGAGGGCAAACACACTGAAACCATACTCACAGAAAACTAGTCAATCTAATCATACTAGGACCACAGCCTTGTCTAACTCACTGAAACTAAGCCATCAGATCAGATCAGTCGCTCAGTCCTGTCTGACTCTTTGAGACCCCATGAATCGCAGCATGCCAGGCCTCTCTGTCCATCACCAACTCCCGGAGTTCACTCAGACTCACGTCCATCGAGTCAGTGATGCCATCCAGCCATCTCATCCTCTGTCATCCCCTTCTCTTCTTGCCCCCAATCCCTCCCAACATCAGAGTCTTTTCCAATGAGTCAACTCTTTGCATGAGGTGGCCAAAGTACTGGAGTTTCAGCTTTAGCATCATTCCTTCCAAAGAAATCCCAGGGCTGATCTCCTTCAGAATGGACTGGTTGGATCTCCTTGCAGTCCAAGGGACTCTCATGAGTCTTCTCCAACACCACAGTTCAAAAGCATCAATTCTTTGGCGCTCAGCCTTCTTCACAGTCCAACTCTCACATCCATACATGACCACTGGAAAAACCATAGCCTTGACTAGACGAACCTTTGTTGGCAAAGTAACGTCTCTGCTTTTGAATACGCTATCTAGGTTGGTCATAACTTTCCTTCCAACGAGTAAGCGTCTTTTAATTTCATGGCTGCAGTCACCATCTGTAGTGATTTTGCAGCCCAGAAAAATAAAGTCTGACACTATTTCCACTGTTTCCCCATCTATTTCCCATGAAGTGATGGGACCGGATGCCATGATCTTCATTTTCTGAATGTTGAGCTTTAAGCCAACTTTTCCACTCTCCTCTTTCACTTTCATCAAGAGGCTTTTTAGTTCCTCTTCACTTTCTGCCAATAAGGGTGGTGTCATCTGCATATCTGAGGTTATTGAGATTTCTCCCAGCAGTCTTGATTCCAGCTTGTGTTTCTTCCAGCCCAGCGTTTCTCATGATGTACTCTGCATAGAAGTTAAATAAACAGGGTGACAATATACAGCCTTGAAGTACTCCTTTTCCTATTTGGAACCAGTCTGTTGCTCCATGTCCAGTTCTAACTGTTGCTTCCTGACCTGCACACAAATTTCTCAAGAGGCAGATCAGGTGGTCTGGTATTCTCATCTCTTTCAGAATTTTCCACAGTTTATTGTGATCCACACAGTCAAAGGCTTTGGCATAGTCAATAAAGCAGAAATAGATGTTTTTCTGGAACTCTCTTGCTTTTTCGATGATCCAGTGGATGTTGGCAATTTGGTCTCTGGTTCCTCTGCCTTTTCTAAAACCATCTTGAACATCTGGAAGTTCACGGTTCACATGTTGCTGAAGCCTGGCTTGGAGAATTTTGAGCATTACTTTACTAGCATGTGAGATGAGTGCAATTGTGCGGTAGTTTGAGCATTCTTTGGCATTGCCTTTCTTTGGGATTGGAATGAAAACGGACCTTTTCCAGTCCTGTGGCCACTGCTGAGTTTTCCAGATTTGCTGGTATATTGAGTGCAGCACTTTCACAGCATCATCATTCAGGATTTGGACTAGCTCAACTGGAATTCCATCACCTCCACTAGCTTTGTTCGTAGTGATGCTTTCTAAGGCCCACTTGACTTCACATTCCAGGATGTGTGGCTCTAGGTCAGTGATCACACCGTCGTGATTATCTGGGTCCTGAAGATCTTTTCTGTACAGTTCTTCTGTGTATTCTTGCCATCTCTTCTTAATATCTTCTGCTTCTGTTAGGTCCATACCATTTCTGTCCTTTATCGAGCCCATCTTTGCATGAAATGTTCCTTTGGTATCTCTGATTTTCTTGAAGAGATCTCTAGTCTTTCCCATTCTGTTGTTTTCCTCTATTTCTTTGCATTGATCGCTGAAGAAGGCTTTCTTATCTCTTCTTGCTATTCTTTGCAACTCTGCATTCAGATGTTTATATCTTTCCTTTCCTCCTTTGCTTTTCGCTTCTCTTCATTTCACAGCTATTTGTAAGGCCTCCCCAGACAGCCATTTTGCTTTTTTGCATTTCATTTCCATGGGGATGGTTGTGGGACAACCCAAGATGGGCGGGTCATGGTGGAGAGATCTGACAGAATGTGATCCACTGGAGAAGGGAATGGCAAACCACTTCAGTATTCTTGCCTTGAGAACCCCATGAACAGTATGAAAAGGCAAAATGATAGGATTCTGAGAGAAACTCCCCAGGTCAGTAGGTGCCCAATATGCTACTGGAGATCAGTGGAGAAATAACTCCAGAAAGAATGAAGGGATGGAGCCAAAGCAAAAAGAATACTCAGCTGTGAATGTGACTGGTGATAGAAGCAAGGTCTGATGCTGTCAAGAGCAATATTGCATAGGAACCTGGAATGTCAGGTCCATGAATCAAGGCAAATTGGAAGTGGTCAAACAAGAGATGGCAAGAGTGAATGTCGACATTCTAGGAATCAGCAAACTGAAATGGACTGGAATGGGTTAATTTAATTCAGATGACCATTATATCTACTACTGCAGGCAGGAATCCCTCAGAAGAAATGGAGTAGCCATCATGGTCAACAAAAGAATCCGAAATGCAGTACTTAGATGCAATCTCAAAAACGACAGAATGATTTCTGTTCGTTTCCAAGGCAAACCATTCAGTATCACAGTAATCCAAGTCTATGCCCCAACCAGTAATGTGGAAGAAGCTGAAGTTGAACTGTTCTATGAATACCTACCAGACCTTTTAGAAATAACACCCAAAAAAGATGTCCTTTTCATTATAGGGGACTGGAATGCAAAAGTAGGAAGTCAAGAAACACCTGGAGTAACAGGCAAATTTGGCCTTGGAATACAGAATGAAGCAAGGCAAAGACTAATAGAGTTTTGCCAAGAAAATGCACTGGTCATAACAAACACCCTCTTCCAACAACACAAGAGAAGACTCTATACATGGACATCACCAGATGGTCAACACTGAAATGAAATTGATTATATTCTTTGCAGCCAAAGATGGAGAAGCTCTATACAGTCAGCAAAAACAAGACCAGGAGCTGACTGTGGCTCAGACCATGAATTTCTTATGGCCAAATTCAGACTTAAATTGAAGAAAGTAGGGAAAACCACTAGACCATTCAGGTACAACCTAAATCAAATCCCTTATGATTATACAGTGGAAGTGTGAAATAGATTTAAGGGCCTAGATCTGATAGATAGAGTGCTTGATGAACAATGGAATGAGGTTTGTGACACTGTACAGGAGACAAGGATCAAGACCATCCCCATGGAAATGAAATGCAAAAAAGCAAAATGGCTGTCTGGGGAGGCCTTACAAATAGCTGTGAAATGAAGAGAAGCGAAAAGCAAAGGAGAAAAGGAAAGATATAAACTTCTGAATGCAGAGTTGCAAAGAATAGCAAGAAGAGATAAGAAAGCCTTCTTCAGCAATCAATGCAAAGAAATAGAGGAAAACAACAGAATGGGAAAGACTAGAGATCTCTTCAAGAAAATCAGAGATACCAAAGGAACATTTCATGCAAAGATGGGCTCGATAAAGGACAGAAATGGTATGGACCTAACAGAAGCAGAAGATATTAAGAAGAGATGGCAAGAATACACAGAAGAACTGTACAGAAAAGATCTTCACGACCCAGATAATCACGACAGTGTGATCACTGACCTAGAGCCAGACATCCCAGAATGTGAAGTCAAGTGGGCCTTAGAAAGCATCACTACGAACAAAGCTAGTGGAGGTGATGGAATTCCAGTTGAGCTATTCCAAATCCTGAAAGATGATGCTGTGAAAGTGCTGCACTCAATATGCCAGCAAATCTGGAAAACTCAGCAGTGGCCACAGGACTGGAAAAGGTCAGTTTTCATTCCAATCCCAAAGAAAGGCAATGCCAAAGAATGCTCAAACTACCGCACAATTGCACTCATCTCACATGCTAGTAAAGTAATGCTCAAAATTCTCCAAGCCAGGCTTCAGCAACATGTGAACCGTGAACTTCCTGATGTTCAAGATGGTTTTAGAAAAGGCAGAGGAACCAGAGATCAAATTGCCAACATCCGCTGGATCATCGAAAAAGCAAGAGAGTTCCAGAAAAACATCTATTTCTGCTTTATTGACTATGCCAAAGCCTTTGACTGTGTGGATCACAATAAACTGTGGAAAATTCTGAAAGAGATCGGCATACCAGACCACCTGATCTGCCTCTTGAGAAATTTGTGTGCAGGTCAGGAAGCAACAGTTAGAACTGGACATGGAGCAACAGACTGGTTCCAAATAGGAAAAGGAGTACTTCAAGGCTGTATATTGTCACCCTGTTTATTTAACTTCTATGCAGAGTACATCATGAGAAACGCTGGGCTGGAAGAAACACAAGCTGGAATCAAGATTGCTGGGAGAAATCTCAATAACCTCAGATATGCAGATGACACCACCCTTATGGCAGAAAGTGAAGAGGAACTCAAAAGCCTCTTGATGAAAGTGAAAGAGGAGAGTGAAAATGTTGGCTTAAAGCTCAACACTCAGAAAACGAAGATCATGGCATCCGGTCCCATCACTTCATGGGAAATAGATGGGGAAACAGTGGAAATAGTGTCAGACTTTATTTTTCTGGGCTGCAAAATCACTACAGATGGTGACTGCAGCCATGAAATTAAAAGATGCTTACTCGTTGGAAGGAAAGTTATGAACAATCTAGATAGTGTATTCAAAAGCAGAGACGTTACTTTGCCAACAAAGGTTCGTCTAGTCAAGGCTATGGTTTTTCCAGTGGTCATGTATGGATGTGAGAGTTGGACTGTGAAGAAGGCTGAGTGCCGAAGAATTGATGCTTTTGAACTGTGGTGTTGGAGAAGACTCTTGAGAGTCCGTTGGACTGCAAGGAGATCCATCCAGTCCATTCTGAAGGAGATCAGCCCTGGGATTTCTTTGGAAGGAATGATGCTAAAGCTGAAACTCCAGTAGTTTGGCCACCTCATGTGAAGAGTTGACTCATTGGAAAAGACTCTGATGCTGGGAGGGATTGGGGGCAAGAGGAGAAGGGGACGACAGAGGATAAGATGGCTGGATGGCATCACTGACTCGATGGACGCGAGTCTCAGTAAACTCCGGGAGTTGGTGATGGACAGGGAGTCCTGGCGTGCTGCAATTCATGGGGTCGCAAAGAGTCGGACATGACTGAGCTACTGATCTGATGTGATCTGATCTGAAGTTTATCACACCAGACTCAGATGTGCAAAGAAAATGTAACTTCTTTTTCTCTATACAATTATATTAATCTTTTAAAAATTTTTATTGGAGTATAGTGAATTTACAATTTTGTGTTAGGTTCAGGTATACAGCAAAGTGACTCATTTATATATATACATGATACACATATATACATTCCTTTTTTTAAGGTTCTTTTCTCATTTAGGACATTACAGGTATTGAGAAGAGTTATCTGTGCTATATAGCAGGTTCTTATTAGTTATCTATTTTATACACAGTGGTATGTATATGTCAACCCCAACTCCCAATTTATCCACCCCTCCCCCTTATTCCCTGAAATCAGGTTTGCTTTCCATATCCGTAACTCTACTAATGTTTCATAAATAAGTTCATTTGTATGCTTTTTTCAGATTCTAGATATAAGTGATATCATATGATATTTGTCTTTCTGTGTCTGATTTACTTTACCCAGTATGAAAATCTGCAGCCCCATCCATGTTACTGCAAGTGGCATTATTTCCTCCCTTTTTATGGCTGAGTAAAATTCCATTTATATCTATTTATATATATATATGTATATACACACACACACACACTATATATATATATATATATATATATATATATATATATATTTAAAATCAGGTACCAGCTCTGAACTGGTACCTCCAAACAAACCCTGGTGTTGGAGAAAACTTACATTGTATCATTTAAATCATCATGACTTGTGTTTTCTCTTATCTGCTGCTGAGCAAATTGCTGAGCAATTCATAATTGATACAGAGTGACACAGAGCACCCTGGCCCAAGTGGGGATTTTCAAAGGAAGACTAAAGTCAAAGAAACTACTTAGGAAGCTATGGTAATAATCCAAGCAGAAGACAAGAATGTGACCTGAAAAGAGAGCGCAAGCATGTAGATGTTTAGAAAGAAGAATTTCTTTAACTTCACTATACTTAAGCATGTCACAAAGGCAATTTGGGTTTTGGCTTAGGTGTCTGGACCACAGGATATGGGAGGAGGAGATTTGAGTGTGAAGACAAATTTTGTTTAAGAAGCATCAAATCTGAGGTACCTCATCATGTGGAAATATCCAGTGGGCAGAGGAACTTATAAATAAAAACATTTTGATCTAGTAATATCGATTCAGGATTCATTAAAATCACAGCTAAAATCACTAACGTGGAAGAGATCACTCTTCCAAGTGTGAGGAACTTGAGGAGTCAAGCATGGAACCCTAGGAAACACCAAGACTGAAAAAGAGCAGAAAAGAAGGAGTGAACAAAGACTGCATAGAAGCACTGAGTCGAAGGCACTAGAATCCTGGCTGAGCCTTGGTCTTCTGTATAAAATTATCAAAAGATAAAACCATCAGAGAAAATCTGAAGCAAAACTCAAAGCTGAATGTTGCCATCTTGAGTAAAGGAGAGCTGTTCTGATCAAGCACAGTAATATTGAGGAAAGCAAATTAGTAATCGTATAGATTTCTGTGAGGTTGAATTTGTTTGGGTTTGAGTATGTCACAGAGGTAAGAGAGGGCTGACTTATCAGTCTTTGAAGAGTGCTCCCTGGAGTAAGTCCACTTCCCACTGTCTGACTTTTCTCAGTGTCAGTCTGTCCCTGGCGGGTGGGCTTTCACAGGCATATTCAGTGAAATGAGTTGTCACTGACCTATGAGAGATGTTTAAAACCAGTTCTGGAACTTTCTTGTTAACATAGTCAAAGAACTGTCACTGATTATTTTAAAAGTTTAAAACCTTTTCTCATAGTCATGGCCATGGCTACGAAGAATCAGATTGTTCTTAGGTGTAGGGGGACTTTTTTTATTCTTAAAATGGAATGCTATGAATATCAAGTAAGATAAGGACTGACATATATTCATCAGTTTATTTGTTTTCATATATTTAATATATTCATAATATTTATTTATTTCTGGCTGTACTGGGTCTTTTCTGATGCACACAGGCTTTCTCTAGCTGTGGTATGTGTAGGCTACTCATTGCAGTGGCTTCTGCAGTTGTTGCAGATCATGGGCTGTAGGCACATGGGCTTCAGTACTTGCAGCACCTAGGTTCCGTAGTTGTGGCGCATGGACTTAGTTACCCTTTGGCATGTGGGATCTTCCCTGATCAGAGATCAAACTTATGTCTCCTGCATTGGCAGGCAGATTCCTAACCACTGGACTACCAGGGAAGCCCCTATTCATCAGTTTTAACGATTTAACTTCAGGAGCATTTCAGTGGAGTCAATGAGGGACTAAAATATCACAATTCTACACTAATCTAGCCATACTTAGAATTTTCTCCCAATTTAGGAAGTTCAAAAGAAAATGTACAGGACAATACAGTAAATTAAAACTAGCATTTATTAAGGGTTTGTCATATCCTAGAAGTTGTGCTAGTTGCTTGACATACATTAGCTCTTTCAATTCTCACAGCTATGCCTTAAGGCAGCTATTAGGAGCAGTAGCAGTACTCCCATTTTACAGAAGATAAAATGGAGGCTCAGGCTATTAAATAACATTTCCAAGATCATACAGCCAGTGATTGACAGGGAAATAGCTGGAGAGGAGACTCATGTAGACTCAGAATCTGGGTATGTACCTTTGAACCACGTTGCTGCTAAAAATGAAGCAAGCTATGGGAAGCAGCTGCTCCATCTCTTTCCATGATCCTCTTAAACTATTCTGACACCCTGCAAGGCAGTGCCCAGGAAGATAGATGCAACTCAGAACCTTAGAGTGTAGACCCTAAGGAACACAGCTGCATAAACCCATGGCATTGCTCTCACATGAAAAATGACTGAAGATCAGATATTTCTGTTCACTCATCATAAATTTTTCAAATATTCATTTTCCCTGAGTGTTTCATGTAGGTAGCTATTAAAACCATGCAGCCCTTGGCCAAGTATCAAGCAAATCTTTCTCTGACTGATAGCTACTCACATTCATTTCCTTATAATTACAAAATGATACTTTCTATAAAAGAAATCTATAACAGGTAAGACAGTGTTAAGCAATCTTGAGATTGAAATGAGTAACCAGTAAATAAAATGTATATTGGAAATTTGGTAACAGCTTATTATTATTATTTATGCTTTTTAATCCATCCTGGGACAGTAGAGTATTCTTTCTGTGTGCTTATTCATTACAAATACAGCTGAGTAGAAAATGTTTTTCCTTAAACACAGTTGAATCAGAGAAATACAATATATAACATTTTTGAGATCCCAGAACCTTCAGGCTTTGAGAACATTTAGGCTGATGCTGCCCTTAAAAAGATTGACATACCAGCTTTGAAAACAAGTTATTTTGGACCACTGTCTAGTATGACCAGTTACCAAAGGAAAACGCCATGGATTAAGCTGGCTCTTCCCTTGAAGGACCACGGGAATTTCTCATAGTCCCTCTGAAAGTGTCTCCACTGATTATTTCACTTATTGAGCCATTTACCTCCTGACTATGTCTTGGGGTAGTGGTAAGAAATTCAACTACATCCTGGAAGTCTGTCTTCTCATCAATGATGACAGCTTCGAGTATGAAAGACAACTTAAATTTTATAACAGCATGGGGAAAATGCTTCCTTTGTGCTCCTTATCATGAAGTTCTGCTGTCCACAAGATGCTGTGGAATACACAAGCTGTTTTGCAATACAATTTATTGTAACCAATTCATTCAATCCATCATAGCACTTCACTTTGATTATGTATTTATAGCATGTTAGAGAGAGACTGGAGGAAACCCAAATATGAACATCTATAATGAATTCAATGGGAATTATTCACTGAAATGTTCCATCTTCATAATTAAAAACTACTACTCGATCCCACCAAGTTCTGTTCATAACCCAGTTGAGAATTTTCCCATTTAAATAAATGCACCATCTTCTAATGGATGTCCTGTGGGAATATAATCCTCGGACATGACTGAGTGACTAACACTTTCACATCGTTCAGTAGCCCCAGATGTGTCTTGATCAGACACCCTAAGGTGATCAATTCTACTGAAGAGTATAGAGAATAATTTTTTTTAATCACTAAAAGCAAATCCCTGCATTAAAAACCACCTTACATCTTTGCAAAGAGAACAAATAGCTTGTTCTCCATCTAGATAATAACCAAACAAAAGATCTGCCATTGAGCTAGACAGCCTGACACTGGGCTGTTGGTGGCAGATGGGTCTCCAGCTTTCATGCAGCAGAGTGACAGTCCCTCTGGGACAGCTGAGGGAAGATTCTCAAATACTATCATCAAGGAGAAGACAAGCAGTGGACCGGGAGTTTCAGTACTCCTTAACCCAGAGAGAAGCCTTCATGGAGAAGATGAGTCCTAAAAACTGATGGTTTCTTTCTTTTTTTAAATATATTTTATTTTATTTTTTAACTTTACAATATTGTATTGGTTTTGCCATATATCAACATGAATCCGCCACAGGTATACACGTGTTCCCCATCCTGAGCCCTCCCCCTCCTCCCTCCCCACACCATCCCTCTGGGTCGTCTCAGTGCACCAGCCCCAAGCATCCAGTATCGTGCATCGAACCTGGACTGGCGACTCTTTTCATATATGATATTATACATGTTTCAATGCCATTCTCCCAAATCATCCCACCCTCTCCCTCTCCCTCTCCCACAGAGTTCAAAAGACTGGTCTATACATCAGTGTCTCTTTCGCTGTCTCGTATACAGGGTTATTGTTACCATCTTTCTAAATTCCATATATATGTGTTAGTATACTGTATTGGTGTTTTTCTTTCTGGCTTACTTCACTCTGTATAATAGGCTCCAGTTTCATCCACCTGATTAGAACTGATTCAAATGTATTCTTTTTATGGCTGAGTAATACTCCATTGTGTATATGTATCACAGCTTTCTTATCCATTCAGCTGCTGATGGACATCTAGGTTGCTTCCATGTTCTGGCTATTATAAACAGTGCTGTGATGAACATTGGGGTACATGTGATGATTTCTTATATGATGTTATACATGTTTCAATGCCTCCAATTCAATGCCTCAATTAAAATAAATACATTTAAATTAAAAAAAAAATGATGGGTACAAGTCAGGCTAACTATTGATTAGCAGGGCCAATCCCAAAATGGAATAGAGCTTTCCCTCTTGGTGTGGTTCTCAATGAATTCCAGCAGGAAACTTTAAAAGAATGATCATCCAAGGCAGGGTATTATCCATATGACCTGGTCCCAAAGTTTGATCCTGTTCCCCTTCACGGAATCCAGTGTTTCACCAAAGCTTTCGGTTCCTCTGAGTGAAAAAGGCAACAAGTCAAAAACTCTATTCCTCTTATTTGTCCCTCCACCAGAGAAACCACAATGTGTCTGAGAACCACAATGGCTTGAAGATAATCCCTACAATGAAAGCTAGCCGTATGAAATTGTCCTTGGGGTGCCCTTTTAGAACTCAGAACCCCACAGAGAAAAGAAGCCATCATTTAACGTGTCACAGAGCAGATTGTAAGGAAAAACCGTACAACAAATATTGGGCAGCAACTGAATGGAGACTTGGGATGAAGACTCCATTTGAAGGTCTTGAAAGCTCAGTTGAGGAAGCAATTCTCCCTTAGACAAGAGAGCCTGGAGGCTTTTTTTTTTTCCTCCATAAATATTATACATAACAAATTCAGTCATGCAAATAGACAAGTGAAAAAACAAACCAAAAATTTTTTTGATAAGTTTCACAAACAATAAAAAAGGGTAGAAGTCTACTGAACCTTAAGCTAAGAAGCCAAACCAAAAGTCTTTTGGCAGATTTTAGTTTTAAGCCCCACAGCTGTGACCCATGTAACATTTTAACAGCTGAATGACTTAAAATACACTGTTATTTTGTTCAGAATAAAGCCATGCTTGTCATATTCTTTTGTTCTTATTTCTCTATTCTCTAGAAAAAACATATCTTTCCATATTTGTCTTTAAGAGGATGCTATACATAGAATGGAAGATGAATAGATGTACTTCAAATCTGTGCCAAGACTGAGACAAAAAAGGAAATTTGGGTCTCGTTGTATTTGTATTACCCACTCATCTGCTTCATTCCTTAAATTCTGACATAAAATGGAATTGTTTAATACATGCTTGAAAATTACTCTCAGATTCCCCATGAAACCAATATCAACATAAAAAGAAGGACCATGAAGCAACACTTGATAAATTGCCTAAGGGAGGTCCGCCATCCACCCCCACCTCCCACTGCTTCTTTAGTGTCAAACACAACAGTGCCTTGGGCTATCATTAACCCCTAGGAATGGTTTAGCAGTCTTCTTTTATTTCTGCTTTAATTAAATCTTTATCTGTTCCTTAGATGGTCCCTGATGAACTTCAAAATTATTCTGTATCGTTTCTGCATGCATTTGTCATGTATTTAAAATTCACTTAGGATGCACCATGAAGGGTTAATTAGGCTACTTTTCCTAATGCTGTATTATTTGTCAGAATTACAGATAATGACATTTCTAGAAGTCTTTGAACTAGGAATTCTTTTATTTTTTTGCATTATATAAAGAAAGCAATTTATTTGGAGGGAAATCTTTACTGTACAATAGAAACAATATATTGTTTCTTTCTGGTTTCCAGATCTGTTTTAAACCTTAGAAAATATTAGATGTAGCTTTCCTTTAGCAGTTCGTCTTTGCTGACTCTGATTTGAAGTGATCATAGGTACAAAAATGTTTACAATATCCTCCCAGTTTCAACAACTCAAATCTATCATTTCTTGTGAACTGGGAATTCTTTAATGTTCCTCCACTAAAGCAAAGCACAGAGGAGTGGATTGTGGGTAGGGATGCTCCTGTTGACTCTCACCAAGCTGTCAACCCATGACACCTAGCTGGAAGGCCTCAGCTCAATCACTACCTTACCTTCATCCTCTTCCAGACTCAGGCTCTCTTCTCTTTCCTGCCCCAGTTCTTTCCTTCTCTCATACGCCCTCTCCTACCCCTTCCTTTTAGCCCCCTTAAAGTGTGTGACTCTGATTATTCAGTTGGGCTGAGGTTTGCCACAAACCTGTGATGTAGGTGGGAAAAATGGCTTTGCACAAAGGGGATTTGCTTATATCTTGCTGGGACTTTGGATTTTGCTTAAACTTCTCTTAACACTCAAGATAATTAGCCAGTGTTTTGTTGAAATTCAAAGACGCTGTCTAATTTAAGTATAAAACATTCTGAGTGACAATGAAAGTCAATGGCACAATCAGAGTTAGTAATTCACAGATTTCATTACCGTAACCATTAATGACAAGGCATAGACTTCCAACCCCCAGGCTTGAAACACAGGGAACTTACTGTGTGTCTATAAATAGCAGCTTTAGCATCTTTTCTTTAAAATAAGAACTCATCTTACTGAAATTAAGGTGTTCTATTTTTACTAAATTTCAAAATCTCCATTAGCTGAAGGAGCCTATTGTTGGAGTTCATAATAGGTCTTGTGTTTTAGCAATGAGATCTTGACGGCCTTGTCTGACTCTGCATGGTGACCCCAATCATTACATGGAACTGAGGAAATGAAAATTTCACTCTATTCATAACTGGACAGTCATGATTTTTTAATACTTTCTTCAATGCATTATACATGAAACCTAGATTTATAAAAGCATATCCTTATAGGAACAAAACTTTTAGACTATATCTATCTGTAGTGTTGCAAAGTATCCCAGACACACAGAGGTTCTCTGACCACACCACTGCCTAAACTATCCAATGAAAATGGTCCATGATGGTCACTGAGTTATCTACTGTTTTAGTGGTAAGTTCTGGTTCATTAATCCTGTTCTCCTTGCATATCCCACAGATGTTGTCAGTTTGCCTTTATTGTCATTTTGATTATGTCCACAGAAGTTGGTAATAGGTTTTCACTAGGGTGGAATTCTCTAAATGTGGGTGGAAGTGTTACCAGGATAGAGATATAACCATTGACTTTGGAGACATGGAAATAATTTATGAATTTGATAAGAGTAGTTGTAATGGAATAAAGAGAACAAAAACTCACTTAGAGTACATAAAGGAGAAGATAGGCAGTAGAAATATCGACTTTATTAGAAGTTATGCCATGAATGAGAAAAAAAAAAAATGAGAACTATAGTTGGAAGAGGATATGTGGGGGGATGTTTTAAAGATGAGATATCCTGGAGTATATTTGTGTATGAAAATATCCATAAAAATATTTACTTTATCATTTTTATAAGAAAAGGAAGGGAAAGGAGAAGAGAAGGAGAAAATGGGCCAAGGGTGTTTAAATGTGAACTCAAGTCACTACCGTTATAGAAATAATGTTATAGAAATGAGGAACATTTTCTTTTTTTATTATTTTTTATATTATTTTTTAATTTTACAATATTGTATTGGTTTTGCCATGTATCAACATGAATCTGCCACAGGTATACACGAAACATGTATAATATCATTTATGAAACGAGTCGCCAGTCCAGGTTTGATGCACAATAATGGATGCTTGGGGCTGGTGCACTGGGATGATCCAGAGGGATGGTGTGGGGAGGGAGGAGGGAGGAGGGTTCAGGATGGGGAACACATGTATACCTGTGGCAGATTCACGTTGATATATGGCAAAACCAATACAATATTGTAAAGTTAAAAAATAAAAAAAAAAGAAACTCTTAAATTGTTGTTCCCATTTCAAAGTAAAATAAAACAATTATTTGTAGTTTTATCTCAGCAAGCAAGCCCTGCTTATTCTGACAAATCAATCTCCCTCATTTAAAATCTTATTCTGAGATTTATATTTTAATTTATTTTTTCACTTTACAATATTGTGTTGGTTTTGCCATACATTGACATGAATCCGCCATGGGTGTACATGTGTTCCCCATCCTGAACCCCCTTCCTACCTCCCTCCCCATCCCATCCCTCTGGGTCATCCCAGTGCATCAGCCCCGAGCACCTTGTATCATGCATCGAACCTGGACTTGTGATTCATTTCACATACGATAATTTACATGTTTCAATGCCATTCTCCCATATCATCATCCCACCCTCACCCTCTCCCACAGAGTCCAAAAGACTGTTATTCTGAGATTTAAAATTAGTCATTAATGAGGCATTAATTGAAAAATGGTGTTGAATTCCTACAGCTGTAGGCCCTCAATAATTACACAGGACTAATAAAAACCCCTAACAACATTTGAATTTAATAAAGGAAATAAAACAGACAAAGAGTTAAACACCAATAGAGATAAGAATAAAAAGGATGTCACAAGATGGTTTTGAAAAACTGGTTCAAAAGCATTTGGAGGGTAATTGCTGTGCTTGCTGAAGCCATCTTAGAGGAGGCATTGGGATTCTATCTGCATATTGAGGGAGGACAGAATTTGACCTAGTGGAAACAATTTAAAGACCATGTATTGGGTAAAGAGACTAACTAGAACTAACACATTACAAGGAGATATATGTACACCATGTTGGTGAATGAAAAATGAGCCAACCAGCCAGAACTGATTGACAGATTAAATCCAACAAAAGAATAGTAAAATGGTTTCCAGAACACAATCTTGGTCACTTTATTCCACATAACACGTAATAGAGTCTAGGATAATGGAGGGAAGATTTTTGTCCATAATTATTCAGAGTGTTTACAATGGACACAAATCTTGCACATCTAATATATTTGAAGGATGCATTACTAAAAGGTTTATTTTTGTTTATGCAATCTAATCACATGGACCACAGTGTTGTCTAACTCAATGAAACTAAGCCATGCTGTGTAGGGCTAGTGGAGAGTTCTGACAATATGTGGTTCACTGGAGAAGGGAATGGCAAACCACTTCAGTATTCTTGCCTTGAGACCCCATGAACAGTATGAAAAGGTAAAAAGATAGGACACTGAAAGATGAACTCCCCAGGTCATTAGGTGCCCAATATGCTACTGGAGATCAATGGAGAAATAATTCCAGAAAGAATGAAGAGACAGAGCCAAAGCAAAAACAACACCCATTGTGGATGTGACTGGTAATAGAAGCAAGGTCCGATGCTGTAAAGAGCAATATTGCATAGGAACCTAGAATGTTAGATCCATGAATCAAGGCAAACTGAAAGTGGTCAAACAGGAGATGACAAGAGTGAATGTCGACATTTTAGGAATCAATAAACAAAATTGGACTGGAATAGGTGAATTTAATTCAGATGACCATTATATCTACTACTGTGGGCAAGAATCCCTTAGAAGAAATGGAGTAGCCATCATAGTCAACAAGAGTCTGAAATGCAGTACTTTAATGCAATCTCAAAAACAACAGAATGATCTCTGTTCATTTCCAAGGCAAGCCATTCAATAACATGGTAATCCACGTCTATGCCTTGACCAGTAACACTGAAGAAGCTAATGTTGACCTATGAAGACCTACAAGACCTTTTAGAACTAACAACCAAAAAAGATGTCCTTTTCATTATAGGGGACTGGAATGCAAAAGTAGGAAGTCAAGAAACACCTGGAGTAACAGGCAAATTTGGCCCTGGAGTACAGAATGAAGCAGGGCAAAGGCTAATAGAGTTTTGCCAAGAGAACACACTGATCATAGAAAACACCCTCTTCCAACAACACAAGAGAAGATTCTACACATGGACATCACCAGATGGCCAACACTGAAATAAGATTGATTATATTCTTTGCAGCCAAAGATGGAGAACCTCTATACAGTCAGTGAAAATAAGACTGGGAGCTGACTGGCTCAGATCATGAACTCCTTATTGCCAAATTCAGACTTAACTTGAAGAAAGTAGGGAAAACCACTAGACCATTCAGGTATAACCTAAATCAAATCCCTTATGATTATACAGTGGAAGTGAGAAATAGATCTGATAGAGTGCCTGATGAACTATGGATGGAAGTTCGTGACATTGTACAGGAAACAGGAATCAGGACTGTCCCCATGAAAAAAAATGCCAAAAGGCAAAATGGTTGTCTGAGGGGGCCTTCCAAATAGCTGTGAAAAGAAGAGACATGAAAAGCAAAGGAGAAGGAATGATATACCCATTTGAATGCAGAGTTACAAAGAAGAGGAAGGAGAGAAAAGAAAGCCTTCCTCAGTGATCAGTGCAAAAAAATAGAGGAAAACAATAGAATGGAAAAGACCAGAGATCTCTTCAAGAAGATTAGAGATACCATGGGAACACTTCATGCAAAGATGGGGTCAATAAAGGACAGAAATGGCATGGACCTAACAGAAGCAGAAGATATTAAGAAGTGGTGGCAAGAATACACAGAAGAACTATACAAAAAAGATCTTCATGAACCAGGTAATCACAATGGTGTGATCACTCACCTAGAGCCAGACATCCTGGAAAGTGAAGTCCAGTGGGCCTTAGGAAGCATCACCATGAACAAAGCTAGTGGAGGTGATGGAATTCCAGTTGAGCTATTTCAAATCCTGAAAGCTGATGCTGTGAAAGTGTTGCACTCAATATGCCAGCAAATTTGGAAAACTCAGCAGTGGCCACAGGACTGGAAAAGGCCAGATTTCATTCCAAGCCCAAAGAAAGGCAATGGCAAAGAATGCTCAAACTATTGCACAATTGCACTCATCTCACATGCTAGCAAAGTAATGCTCAAAATTCTCAAAGCCAGGTTTCAACAATACGTGAACTGTGAACTTCCAGATATTCAAGCTGGTTTTAGAAAAGGCAGAGGAACCAGAGATCAATTGCCAACATCCACTGGATCAGCAGAAAAGCAAGAAAGTTCCAGAAAAATATCTACTTCTGCTTTACTGACTATGCCAAAGCCTTTGACTGTGTAGATCACAAAAACTGTGGAAAATTCTGAAAGAGATGGGAATACCAGACCACCTGACCTGTCTCTTGAGAAATCTGTATGCAGGTCAGGAAACAACAGTTAGAACTGGACATGGAACAATAGAGTGGTTCCAAATAGGAAAAGGAGTATGTCAAGGCTGTATATTGTCATCCTGCTTATTTAACTTCTATGCAGAGTACATCATGAGAAATGCTGGGCTGGATGAAGCATAAGCTGGAATCAAGATTGCCGGGAGAAATATCAATAACCTCAAATGTGCAGATGACACCACCCTTATGGCAGAAAGGGAAGAAGAACTAAAGAGCCTCTTGAAGAAAGTGAAAGAGGAGAGTGAAAAAGTTGGTTAAAACACAACATTCAGAAAACTAAGATCATGGCATCCAGCCCCATCACTTCATGGCAAATAGATGGGGCTCCAAAATCACTGCAGATGATGACTGCAGCCATGAAATTAAAAGAAGCTTACTCCTTGGAAGGAAAATTATGACCAACCTAGACAGAATAAAAAAAGTAGAGACATCACTTTGCCAACAAAGGTCTGTCTAGTCAAGGCTATGGTTTTTCCAGTAGTCATGTATGGATGTAAGAGTTGGACTATAAAGAAAGCTGACTAGTATACAGGGTTATTGTTACCATCTTTCTAAATTCCATATATATGCGTTAGTATACTGTACTGGTGTTTTTCTTTCTGGCTTACTTCACTCTGTATAATAGGCTCCAGATTCATCCACCTCATTAGAACTGATTCAAATGTATTCTTTTTAATGGCTGAGTAATACTCCATTGTGTACGAGACAGAAAAAGAGACACTGATGTATAGAACAGTCTTTTGGACTCTGTGGGAGAGGGAGAGGGTGAGATGATTTGGGAGAATGGCATTGAAATATGTATAATATCATATATGAAACGAGTTGCCAGTCCAGGTTCGATGCACGATACTGGATGCTTGGGGCTGGTGCACTGGGACGACCCAGAGGGATGGTATTGGGAGGGAGGAGGGAGGAGGGTTCAGGATGGGGAACACGTGTATGCCTGCAGTGGATTCATTTCAATATATGGCAGAACCAATACAATATTGTAAAGTTTAAAAATAAAATAAAATTAAAAAAAAAAAAAAGCTGAGTGCCAAAGAATTGATGTCTTTGAACTGTGGTGTTGGATAACACTCTTGGGAGTCCCTTGGACTGCAAGGAGATCCAATCAGTCCATCCTAAAGGAAATCAGTCCTGGGTGTTCATTGGAAGGACTGAGGCTGAAGCTGAAACTCCAATACTTTGGCCACCTGATGTGAAGAGCTGACTCATCAGAAAAGACCCTGATGCTGGGAACAATTGAAGGCATGAGGAGAAGCGGATGACAGTGGATGAGATGATTGGATGGCATCACCAACTCAATGGACATGAGTTTGTAAACTCTGGGAGTTGGTGATGGACGGGGAGGCCTGGCGTGCTGTGGTCCATTGAGTCACAAAGAGTCAGACACAACTGAGCCATGGAACTGAACTGAAGACGGTGGCTACCCGAGGTGTTGGCTTTTCAGGTGGCGTTAGTGGTAAAGAATCCACCTGCCAACGCAGGAGTTGTAAAAGACTTGAGTCCAATCCCTGGGTTGGGAAGATACCACGGAGTAGGCAACAGCAACCCATTCCAGTATTCTTGCCTGGAAAATTCCATGGGCAGAGGAGCCTGGTGGACTACAGTCCACGGGGCCACAATGAATCGAACACAACTGAGTGACTGAACAACCACCAACTGAATAGCTAAGCTTCAGTTTCCTCTTACTTGAGATGACTCCTATGTGTTGGGACTTTATATTCTTTGATTATTAATAGTTGTTTGAAAAATATTTCATCTATTTCACAGCTCACAATCATTAAAGCTATTAGGAATGCTGTCAAACTTTAGAAAACTTTCATTAAGGTGTTTGTTGCTGGCAGTAGTAGTGCTAATAGTCTGGGTTTGTATGTGCATGTGTTCATATATAACACAGATTAAAAGATATACCATTTTCATGAATTGTAAGATTCATATTGTTAAAATGACCATACCACCCATGGCAATCTACAGATTCAATGCAATATCTATCAAAATACCAAAGGCATTTTTCACAGAACTAGAACAAATAATACTAAAATTGGTATGGAAACACAAAAGACCCTAAATGTCCAAAACAGTCTTGAAAAAGAACAGAGCTGGAGAAATCATGCTCCCTGACTTCAGACAATACTGTAAAGCTATAATAAACAAAACAGCATGGAACTTGCACAAAACCGTATTGCACTGGCACATGATAGACACATAAATCAATGGTACAGAATAAATATCCCAGAAAAGAAGCCACACTTATATAGGCAATTAATCTATGACAAAGAAGGCAAGAATACACAATGAGGAAAAGACAGCCTCTTTATAAATGGTGTTGGGAAAACTGGAGAGCTACATGCAAAAAAAAAAAAATCAAACTCTCACAGCATGCACAAAAAGAAATTCAAAATGGATCAAAGACTTAAATGTATGACCTGAAACTATAAAAACTTCTCAAAGAAAATATAAACAGTAAGGTCTTTGACATCAGGCTTAGTAACATTTTTTTCTTGCTCTGTCTCCTAAAATAAGGGAAAGAGAATCAAAAATAAACATATGGTACTACATCAAACTAAAAAGGTTTTGCACAGGGAAAAAACTATCAGCAGAATGGAAGGACCTCCTCGGGAATGGAAGAAATTAGCCAATAACATGTATGAAAAGGGATTAATATTCAAAATATACAAAGAATTCATACAACTCAACATCAAAAAAACCAAACAACTTGATTTAAAAATGGGCAGAGGATCTAAAGAGGCACTTTTCCAAAGAAGATATACTGATGGCTAACAGACACATGAAAAGGTATTCAACATCACTAATTATCAGGGAAATGTAAATCAAAATCACAATGAACTATCATCTCACATTTGTCAGAGTGGCTATTATCAAAAAGACAACAAATAATAAGTGCTGGTGAAGATGTGAAGAAAAGGGAGCTCTTGTCCATCCTAGGTGGGAATGTAAATTGGTGCATTCACTATTGAAAACAGTATGGAGATTTCCTCAAAATATTAAAAATATAACACTATATGATCCAGCAATTCTACTCTTGGCTATTTATCTGAAGAAAACAAAAATATTAATTAGAAAAAGTATATGCATTCCTACGTTCATAGCAACAGTATTCACAATAGCAAAGTTACAGAGCAATCCAAGGGACCATCAATAGATTAATGGATAAAATAAATATGATACACAAAAAAATGAAATATTATTACTCAATCATAAAAAAGGGTGAAATCTTGTCATTAGGTACAACATCGATGGACACAGAGGGTACTATGCTAAGTGAAATAAGACAGAAAGAGAAAGACAAACACTGTATGATTTTACTCACATGTGAAAGAATCTAAAAAATTAAAACAAAGGAACAAACATAACAAAACAGAAACAGAGTTATAAATGCAGAGAACAAACAGGTGGTTGCCTAAGAGGAAGGGTGAGGAAGGGGGAAAAGATAGGTGAGGGATTTAAAAAAATAAGCTCTAAAACTTGGAAGAGTCTCTCATATTTGCTTTTGTTTCTATACATTTTAAACTTTATTTCTCTTCCACTCTCAACATACAACCAGAGCTGGGCATAGGACATCATGATACAACCTCTAGCACTGTCCCTTTGTAATTTACTACAAAGAGCAGTAGGCATATTCCTGGAAGCTGTTTCTACCTCAAGACGATAGCTAATCTAGTGAGAAATGACTGAAAATCATATAAAAACATCCCACTAACACCAAACTAAATCAAATTCCCCTAAGATGGATCCCAAAATGTCTGCAGCCACTCTAATATGACTCACTATGAAAGGAAATGTGATAGAGGTAAGTTTATGTGGAGAGAGATTACAGTGTTAAGTAACTAAGGTTAAAATGACAACTATGGCAAATTTCACAAAATCACAGGACCATGTGAACACAAACTAAGACCACCTCTGTGCCTTAAAGGGGGCTCTGGAAGAAAGGGACCCTGAAGCTTAAGCTTAATTAGAGTTATATTAAATTCCATCTCTGAGTATCTGCATTTAAGCAGTAAAATGGGGGGGGGGGGGTCGGAATTTAAAAGCCATGAGGCCCCTGACTTTCTTTATTCAATAGCCAAAGAGTAATTTCCATTTGTTCACTATAGTAACTGACATTTATGGATACAAATTACTAGAACACATGGTCCTTGACAAGATGGTCAGTACATGTACACATGTGAAGCAATTAGAGAGTAATTCCTGATGAATGACTGCTTAGTTGGCCATATTGTGACCTAGTAGTGATTAGAGGGTAGGCTGTCCTACTGCTGCTGCTGCTGCTAAGTCACTTCAGTCGTGTCTGACTTTGTGCGACCCCATAGACAGCAGCCCACCAAGCTCCGCCGTCCCTGGGATTCTCCAGGCAAGAACACTGGAGTGGGTTGCCATTTCCTTCACCAATGCATGAAAGTGAAAAGTGAAAGTGAAGTCGCTCAGTCGTGTCAGACTCTTAGCGGTTCCATGGACTGCAGCCTACCAGGCTCCTCCATCCATGGGATTTTCCAGGCAAGAGTACTGGAGTGCCATTGCCTTCTCTGAGGCTGTCCTACAGTTAACTGCTAATCATGAGATGATGGCATATGTCAGGACATATAACTTAAGCTTATTCTGAAACATAAATGTCATCAACCATAGTGGGGCTGGGACTGAGGACAGAGCTCGGTTTTAGATATTAGCTTTTGCAGCTCTGGAAGAAGAGCGGGTGGGAAGTCTATCAAACATGTCCAAATGCATTAAGAATATCACCCATTGTATTCCAGGAGTTACTGTATGCAACTCCTTTTCAAAAGGGATAATGGCTCTATTTAATAGTAGTCTGCTGACTGGGCAGCAGAGATTTTCAGTCAACATTCAAATCTATTATATAAGTCTTTAATGTAATAGATTCCTTTGTGTCTACATAAAAAAAGCAATGCTGTCATGGACTATGTAGTCCAGACTATGGAAAACACCCCATTATGTTGAACTGGATGTTATAATGGTATCTGATAAATTGGTGATTTTAACTGTAGGGCTCATCACACTTAGAAACAATCACTTTTTCAAAACTTTTTTATCTTTCCACTTTGGAACATTTTCGTCCCTTTTATCACTTGGCTCATGTCAAGCGGATTGTCAAAATCATTGTTTACAATACTCATATCCTCAGAGTTGTCTTTATAGATTTTTTTTCTTAGAGGATTTTGAAATGATACTAGTGTGCAGAGTTAAAATTGAACAACCATCTCCCAAACTTCTGATAATCAAGTTCTAGTTTGACTGTTGTTTCATTCCTTATGTACAATCCTCAATTACTTATTTAAATAATGTAGTAAAAGAAATATATGAGAATAATGTAAAAAGATTCATGTTTACCATTAGAATACTTATTCTTGAAAACAGTAGTTACCATCTTGGATACATTATCTCTCTAATCATACCCTGACAAATGATTATTGCCTGTGACAAGGACCAATATAGTTTCTAGAATCCACTCCCTTCTCTCTGTTTATTTAGCATTACAAAACTAAAGCTAAAATAATTTAAAGTAATCCTAAAAATTTTTAAATATATTTTAATGCTAGAACTGCTTGGGATTCATTAAATGATGTTAAAAGAAAAGCAAGCTAGAGAAAAAAAAAGTTTAAAAGAAAGAAAAAGAAGGCATTCTTTGGCTAAATGGTTACAAAAAGTATTTACATGTTAATTACCTTTCAGGAAGAACTATTGAAATTATGTGATAGAACTATTGTCTTTAAATGTATGACTTGCTCAAATATTGGAGGGATGCAAAAAATAAGAACTCTTTAATTAACGGGTAAATTGGCCCAATAAAACATTTGTGTTCATTTGCATTTAACTAAAATAGACTAATGATAGAAGATGGTCAACTTCAGAAAATTTCTGAATTACTTCATGTTTTCTTTCTTTTTAAGAACTAATATTTATTCAGTCTGAAACAAATGTAATCAAACTCCTGAAGACTATAACTTGGGGCTTAGTTTGTCTTTCTTTTTCTTGTTTTTCTTATTCTATTGCAGTTTACTTTCTAGGAAACACACATAAGCCTCCAGGAGAGGAGATTTTTAGAATACCTGCCTGCTATGTACCTGATAATTGTATTTGTCGTTACTTTTGTTCAGTCACTCAGTCATGTCCGACTCTTTGTGATCCCATGGACTGCAGCATGCCAGGCCTCCCTGTCCCTCACCAGCTCCCAGATTTTGCCCAAGTTCATGTTCATTGAATCAGTGATGCCATCCAACCATCTCCTTCTGCCTTCAATTTTTCAAGCATCAGGGCCTTTTCAAATGAGTCATCTCTTTGCATCAGGTGGCCAAAGTATTGGAGCTTCAGCTTCAGCATCAGCCCTTCCAATGAATATTCAGGGTTGATTTCCTTTAAAATTGACTGGTTTGATCTCCTTGCTGTCCAAGGGACTCTCCAGAGTCTTCTCTAGCATCACAGTTCCAAAGCATCAATTCTTTGGCACTCAGCCTTCTTTATGGTCCAACTCTCACAACCATACCTGACTACTGGAAAGACCATAGCCTTGACTATAAGGACTTTTATTGGCAAAGTGATGTCTTTGCTTTTTAACACTGTCTAGGTTTGTCATAGCTTTCCTGCCAAGAAGCAATCATATTCTAATTCCATGGCTGAAGTCACCATCCACATTGATTTTAGAACCCAAGAAGAGGAAATCTGTCACTGCTTCCTCCTTTTCACCTTCTATTTTCCATGAAGTGATGGGGCTGGATGCCATGATCTTAGTTTTTTTAATATTGAGTTTTAAACTGCCTTTTTCACTCTTCTCTCTCACCTTCATCAAGAGGCTCTTTACTTCCTCTTTGATTTCTGCCATTAAAGTGGTATCATCTGCATATCTGAAATTTTTATTTTTCCTGGCAATCTTGATTCCACCTTGTAACTCATCCAGCCTGGCATTGTGCATGATGTGCTCTGCATTTAAGTCAAATAAACAGGGTGACAATAAACAGTCTGGTTGTACTTGTTTCTCAATTCTGAACCAGTCAGTTGTTGCATAAAAGGTTCTAACTGTTACTTCTTGACCCGCATACAGGTTTCTCAGGAGACAGATAAGATGGTCTGGTATGCAATCTCTTTAAGAGTTTTCCACAGTTTGTTATGATCCACATCATCAAAGGCTTTAGCATAGTCAATGAAACAGAGATAGAGGCTTTTTTGGAATTCCCTTGTTTTCTCTACGATCCAGCAAACATTGGCAATTTGATCTCTGATTCCTCTACCTTTTCTAAACTCAGCTTTAACATCTAGAAGTTCTCAGTTCACATACTGCTGAAGCCTAGCTTGAAGGATTTTGAATATAACCTTACTAGCATAGGTGATGAGCACAACTGTCTGGTGGTTTGAATATTCTTTAGTACTCCCCTTCTTGGGAATTGGGATGAAGATTGACCTTTTCCAGTCCTGTGGCCACTGCTGAGTTTTCCAAATTCGCTGACATACTGAGTGCAGCACTTTAATATAACCATATAATTCCAGACAAAACGTCTAAGTAGGCTGTACTTAGGGTCCACATATCATTTACTATTCAAGCGAGGATAATTTTGAAATTAAAAGAGAGTACTATGACTGACTGCAATGCAGGAGACCCGGGTTTGATCCCTAGGTCAGGAGGATCCTCCGGAGAAGGAAATCGCAACCCACTCCAGTATTCTTGCCTGGGCTAGAGAAGCCTAGCAGGCTATAGCCCATGGGACTGCAAAGAGTCAGACATGAATGAGTGACTACCACCATTATTGTTAATAACCAGACCATAGAAATGGGTAACTGAGATCAGCATATTTAATGGTGTAGATCTAGCATAGCCTCCTATCTGAAACTCTGATTTGAAAGTTGCCCCCCACAAGCCTCTCCTTGAAGAGCTGGTCTAAGAGCTTTGGCCTTGACCCTTGGCCCCAGCTGACTGGACACCCAAACTGGAGGAAACCAATCAAACCTACAGGCTGGGTTGAGCCAATCAGATTATTTTCTTCCTGAATCTGAACAGAGACCACCAGAAAATGATGTACAATAAATTGGAAAGTTATATGTTGACTCATGCTGGATCACCACCACATACCACCCAAAACTACAACAGAGCAACAGAACAGAAAAAAAGTCAGGTTGGAGAAGAAAGTAAAACTAAAAGAGAAAGAGAGATGAGGTACCATGAGACCTCAAGAGACATAACTTTGCAATTCAAACTTCTATGTGGCTCAGTTGAACTTAAAATGCATTCCTCAATTACAAAACTAGACACATTCTTACCACATGATCCTGCAATTGTGCCTTGGTATTTATCCAAATGAATGAAAACTTATGTCCACACAATAACCTGCACACGATGTTTATACTATCTTTATTCATAACTGCCAAAACTCAAAAGCCACCAGGATGTCCTTCAGTAGGTGAGTGGATAGATAAGCTGCAGTGCATCAAGACAATGGAATATGATTCAGAGTTAAAAAGAAATGAGCTATCAAGCCACGAAAAGACATAGAAGAAACAAATGCATACTACTAGATGAAAGAAGCCAATCTGAAAAGTCTACTTACTATACGATTGCAACTGTATGACTTTCTGGAAAAGGCAAAACTATAGACACAGTAAAAGAATCAGTGGTTGCCAGGGTTAGGAAAAGGCAAGGCAGAACAGGCACAGGGGATTTTTAGCACAGCAAAACTCTCCTGTATGATGCTATAATGGTGAATGCAGGTCACTGTATGTTTGTTCAATCCCACAGAAAGTACACCACCAAGAGTAACCCTAATGTAAATTATGGACTCTGGGTGACTATGATGAGTCAATATAGGTTTATCAATTGCTTTTAAAAAAAAAAGTCTCACTCTGGTGGAGAATGTCAGTAGCTGGGGAGACTGTGCATGTGTGTGGGCAGGGTGTAGAGAACTCTGTGTACTTTCTGCTCAATTTTGCAATGGACCTAAAACTTCACTAAAAACTTAAGCTTACAAATTTAAAAAAGAAAAAGAGAAACATAAAGGTCCAGAATTAACATATTCTGCTAAAAAAGATCATCTCTAAAAGGTGGAATTATGAATGTCCTAAATTCTTCCTCTTTTTATTTGACCATCAGTTCAGTTCAGTTGCTCAGTCGGGTCCAATTCTTTGCAACCCCATGCAATGCATCATGCCAGGCTTCCCTGCCCATTACCAACTCCTGGAGTTTTTTCAAACTCCTGTCCAGAGACTTGGTGATGCCATCCAACCAACTCATCCTCTGTCATCCCCTTCTCCTCCTACCTTCATATTCCCCCATAATTAAGTTTATTTCTATTTGCTATCTTTTATTTCCTTCTCAAATATTATGAACTTATCTTTAATGAATCTTCTGTCAGCAGTCCTCAACCTTCTTGGCACCAAGGACCATTTTTCCACAGACCAGAGGGGCGGGGACAGTTTGAAGATGATTCAAGTGCATTACATTTATTATGCACTTTATTTCTATTATTAATATTGTCACATCAGCTCTAGCTCATATCATCAGGCATTAGATCCCAGAGGCTGGGCATACATGATCTAAATAACTCCTATTTATACTGATTATCTTAATTCAGGTTTACTTTATGCCACAACATCATTTCTATTTGGAACGTAGATAAAAAACAATGAGGCTTTACCTTCTTCCTCCAATCAAAGCCAGTCTCATTCATATTGAGGAATAAATGATTCAAAGGGACTCTGTATATATTTACATCATATTGAAGGACAAATCCTTAAAATAAAGAAACTCTGATGTTTCCACATAGATTGATTTTCTTTTTGTAAATTGAAGTAAAATACCAGTAAATGAGAGAAAAGTAAGTTAAATGAAAGAATAAATAAATAAATGTAGTTTAGGCCATTGTTGGACAAAATACTCAGTTGCATTCTTGAGATCAAGAGGATAAATGCTGGATGATAATATAATTAGCTGACTCAAATAGAAGACTATTTAGTGATTAAAAGCATGAACTCAGTCTCAGACTGTCTCAGTTAAAATCTTTGCTCCATAGCTCATATGACCCTGAGAGCTTACTTTGTTTCTAAGCTTTGGGGTTTTTATCAACTATAAGAATGAAATAATACTGTAATACCACCTTCACAGAATTATTGTACTACATTAAATAATGCATGCATTGTGATTATTGACACACCTTACGCTTGATGAGCAGTTAAACATCATTAGTGTAAATTAATGTACTGACATCAAACTGCTAAAAAGTCCCAAGAGTTGTGTCCTTGAACTATGTTCTTGTTTATGACTTTCTATCATTTTTCCAATGAATGAATAAAGACAAAGAAGGCATGATTTTGAACACAACTTAAAATATACTTAATTCAATGGCTGGCTGAATAAACATTCAAAGTGTTTTCAAAATCCTTAAATAATATCCAGAACCACAAGAATAAAATTTAAACAAAGATAATTGTAAGATCCTAAACTTTTGTTCAAAAAAAAAAAAAACCAAGACACAAATTCAGGCTAGAAGAAAATTTCCTGAATTCAAATGAAAATTAGGGGTTTTAGCTACTCACGCACCACAGTGCCAGTCTAGTCACTCTTACTACTTAACTATTAAGTTTCAAGTGATCAGAGGATCATTAAATATTAGAGTTGAAGAAGTTGGCCAGATTGATAAGGTAATCTGACACAGATATTTTTATTTAAAAAAATTTTGAGGAGGGAGGCTAAAGAGGATTATGTATATATATATAGCTAATTCCCTTTGTCATACAGCAGAAACTAACACGACATTGTAAAGCAATTTTACTCCAATTAAAAAATAAATAAAATTTTAAAATGTTTGAGGAAATAGAAAACATTTTGATTTAAATAAGGAAAATACTTGTGAAGGTATGCAGGAACTCAGTGCACCATAATGAAATATTTTAAAGGAAGAGGATAGTGGTGGTTGGTGGTTTAGTTGCTAAGTCGTGTCCAACTCTTGCGATCCCATGGACAGAGGAGATTGGCAGACTACAGTCCATGGGATTCTCCAGGCAAGAATACTGGAACGGGTTGCCATTTCCTTATCCAGGGGATCTTCCCAACCCAGGAATCGAACCCAGGTCTCCTGCATCATAGGAGGACTCCTTACCAACTGAGCTACAAGGGAAGCCCAAAGGAAGAGGATGAGGTCTCTGTTAATTCAAAGGATGAAAGTAGAGCCAGGGTGTGAAATTCAAAGAAGGCAGGTATTATATTAATATAAGATTCAATTGAAGGATAAAGAATTAGTATTGCCTGCCTGTAGATCAGCCTGAGTGTGTAAGTGGTGAACGAGCTCAGAGATGAGTTGCTCTTTGCAGAGTTGGGGGCTCTGTAGAAAAGACCTGACCTGAGGTAGAAGTCTGGATGAGATTTAGCTGCTCTTATGTTTCTAGGACTCTAGGATTCTAAGATTTAATGATCTGTCCCTGGTGGCTCAGCTGGTAAAGAATCTGCCTGCAATACAGGAGACCTCTTTGATCCCTGGGTTGAGAAGACCCCTGGAGAAGGGAAAGGCTACCCACTCCAGTATTCTGGCCTGGATGGGGTCACAGAGTCAGACATGACTGAGCGACTTTCACTTCCACTAACTTTACTGAACTGGCCTTTTGGGGATGGTTTTTCAAATGTTATGATATTAAAAGAAATACTTTAAAACAAAAAACGGAACTTAAAATGAGTTGAAATTTCAGAAAGACATTATAAAAGTTATGTACAGATATAGCTATCATTTTCTCATATACAAAAAAAAAAAACAGAAAAACCTATCACTATGGGCTTTAAAAATTGTATTAAACTAATGCTTTTAACATTAAAGTTCCTTTACAGTGTTAATCAAATAGAAGAGAGACCACCTCAGAAGTTGTTCAACTACATGAGCAAGTATAGTTCTATACTCCCAGGCTTCTCCATCTAAAATGGACACACTTACTGCAATGCATTCCTTTGAATGACAGAACACTTTGTTTGTACCTTTTCACAACCAGTCCTCATTTGTTTATTATTTCATTTGACAGTCCTTGACCTCTTCCCCAGTATCAGCACCACATCACCTGAAGTTAAAAGTCTTTCTCATACTCACACCTCAAACATTCTGTGTACATGCATGCTCAGTTGCTCTGTCGTTCCAACTCTTTGTGACCCCATGGACTGCAGCCTGCCAGGCTCTTCTGTCCATGGAATTTTACAGGCAAGAATATTGGAATGGTTTGCAATTTCCTTCTCCACCTCAAACATTGTGGGTGTGTGTATGTTCAGTCATTCAGTTGTGTTTGACTCTTTGTGGCCCCATGGACTGTAGCCCACCAGGCTCCTCTGTCGTTAGAATTTTCCAGGCAAGAATATTGGAATGGGTTGCCATTTCTTACTCCAGGGGATCTTCCCAACTCAGGGATTGAACCTGCATCTCTTGTGTCCCTTGCATTGGCAGGCAGATTCTTTATAACTTGGTTCCACTTGGGAAGCCCAAGCATTGTACTTCAAGTCAAATCCAGACTCCCTTTTGACTGCTTGGAAGACTCTGCATAACTGGGCTCCTGCACACCTCTCCCTGCTGCCATTCACACACCTACCTGCCCTCACCATTAACATACCTCCCCTCCTCCATTATTCACACAACTTTCCCTCATCATTCACACATCTCCTCCCATCATTCTCACACCACCATTTGTACACTTCCCAATCAAGTACTACAGATACCAATCCAATGCATTTCCACTGGCTAATCCAGGTCTCAACCAGATTAGCATAATTTCCTCCCAATTTCCCTATTCCACCTATCCTTTCCTTTGCCATCAGTCCATTCTCCACAGACAGCCAGGGAAATTTTTTAAATGCAAACTGGATAATTTATATCTTCTGTTTAATATTCTTTAAGGATGTCTTGTTGCTAATAGAACAACAATACTAATACTATGTATAACTGAAAACATTTACTGAGCCAATTGCTGTGTGCCATGTATTAATCTGTTTAATCCTGATTAAAATCTTCTGAGATATACATCATCAGTTCCATTTTACAGATGAAAGCCTAAGACCATAACATGGGCTCACAAACAATTCCATGATCCAGCCTACATCTGTATCTCCAACTTCCTTTCCACAAGTCTTCAGCTCATATTTGGCATGCAAAAATACCAGATGCTTTAACCAGAAACACAATAGGAATGGACTTTACCTTACCTTCCAAATCAGATCAGGGGACTTCCCTGCTGGTCCAGTTGTTAAGAATCAGCGTGCCATTGGAGGGAGGTGACACATGTTCAATTGCTGGTCCAGGAAGATCCCACACGCTGAGGAGCAACTAAGTCCCTCTGCCACCAGCTACTGAGCCCACATCCCACAACTACTGAAGCCTGCAAGCCCTAGAGCCCATACTCTGCAACAAGAGAAGCTACCGCAATAAGAACCCCAAGCACAACAAACAGTAGCCCAAAATGACCACAATGAGAGAAAGCCTGAGAGCAGCCATGAAGACTCAACACAGCCAAAAAAAAATTAAATTAAAAAAATTGAGCTATCTTTCACCTCCAAAAGCCTCTACACCTCTGCCTGTGCCTTTCCTCCACCTTAATACGCTGCTCCATGATCCTTCCTGTGTTAATCCAAATCACATCTCTAGACGTATGTCCACATCCCCCTACTACAAAGCCTTCTACTAAACACCTGTTAATCTCACTGTTGACAGTAGCCATTTGACAAATGCACACTCTTAAGAGTTATTTAGTTGGTTACTTGACTCAGCTACCACTTCATGTGCATAGATTCAAGTCTCAGCAATAATATAAACGTCTCAAGAGCAGGGATCTTCCTCCTTCTCTTGCACAGTCCCCAGCACTATACCTTGCATGTGTGTCTTATAGGTGCATAATACAAGTATCCCGTGTTTGTCAGCTGGGGTATTCTTCCCATTTCTGTGACTAGGAAGGAATTAGGAAATACCTGGCACGATTTCCCAAATATTTGGCTATCCAGCATTAATCAGGGTATTTATATCTAGTACCTAAAAGACCTAGCAGTCTACTGATTATGGACTACAGCTGGATAAAATCTTTTGAACATTTTTCCCCCTTGGAATTATCTTCACACAAATTCTGTCATCAGAGAAGGTCAAAAAATACTCAGCACAACTCCCCAAAGCTGTGTTTTCGTCATGTTTGACACACCGTCACACACTCACCAGCTACACCTCTGATAGCTTAGCTCTGCAGTGTCTGTTTCTATGGTAATTTTAAGCTTATATAACACCAGTGCCTCATAGATTTTATGAAACATTTCTTAAGTTTGTGAAAATTACATACACTTCAACTTCAAAATGATTCAATTCATTGAGTAGACATTGAGAAGGCAATAATTATGAAATCAAACTATGTAACAATATAAAAAGGTTTTATAAAATTAAGAGAGGGAACAAGCATGAATTTGGATCTGTCCTGAGATTGTAACTATGGACCGTGTGAGAAGATGCTCTTGCTGGCCTTCTCAATAACCATCATACTTTCCAATAAGACCATGATGCTGTGCAGACATCTATCTTGGACACATCACCATGTGTTCAGGGAAGTCTGGTCCAAGCTATTCCCAGTCCAGGGGATGGGTCGCAATTAGGTGAAGCCTGACTTTCTCAGTCCAGGGAACCATGTGAAGTACCAGTGCCTGGGTTCATCCCTTTCTTCCTCCTGCTTTCACACCCCCTCCCTCCAATTTCAATAGCTCTGGAGTAGAGCTCTGCTTCTGGTATTTTTAAAGGTCTGCAGGTGATTCCAATGCACAGCTAAGATTTAGAATTTCTGGTCTGAGCCAGTGGTTCTCAAGCTTGAGTGAGCCAAGAGGAGTGTTTATTAAGTGATAGGGTGTTGGGCCCACCCCGAGTTTTGGTTTAGGAAGCCAGAGAATGTCATTCCTATTATGTTCCCAGATGATTCTCATGAAGCCAGTCTGGATGGGCCCCACTTTGGGAACTCTTAGCTCTGCAGAAACTTGTTTTGTAATCTGCTACCAGTCTGCAGATGTCACCAATGCATAGAAGAGGACTGAGCCAAGGACTTCTAAGAAGACATCAGTAACCTAAAGTGACCCCTGCAGTCTGCCCTACCCAGACACTTATAAAGGTTAAAGAAATCTTATTTTTAAGCTTTAGTGATAAGGCATTGGTTGATTGCTGTTGAAAACATTCTTCTGATGCCTTTCTAAGATAAAAGCAGTTGTGTTTCAAATGAGAAAAATGTAACTATGTCTTTCCCAGTATGCTTTTTATGCAGTAAAAAGCACAAAAATAATTTATTTGATTAAATCACTAATATAAAACAGAAGAGAAAGATATGACTATTCTACCTACTTATTCCATTCCATACATAATAAGTTTACCACTTTTTGTGGTGTGTTTTTATTTTCCAAAATATGTTCTATTGAATGTCTCATTCAGAGGCAAGATAACAAATTTGAGGGCTTTCTGTTCAATTTTCAGAACAAAAGGGCTATAGAAATGCCTCCAGGTGAAAGAGTTCTTCAGAAAGATATATTGGCCAACTATCAAGAGGTATATAGTCACTTGCTACATTAAAAGGCAAATAGAAGAGTTAGAACTAAGTTGTCTTAAAGAACTAAATAGACATTTCTCCAAAGAAGACATACAGATGGCTAACAAACACATGAAAAGATGCTCAACATCACTCATTATCAGAGAAATGAAAATCAAAACCACTATGAGGTACAATTTCATACCAGTCAGAATGGCTGCGATCCAAAAGTCTACAAGTAATAAATGCTGGAGAGGGTGTGGAGAAAAGGGAACCCTCTTACACTGTTGGTGGGAATGCAAACTAGTACAGCCACTATGGAGAACAGTGTGGAGATTCCTTAAAAAACTGGAAATAGAACTGCCTTATGATCCAGCAATCCCACTGCTGGGCATACACACTGAGGAAACCAGAAGGGAAAGAGACACGTGTACCCCAATGTTCACCGCAGCACTGTTTATAATAGCCAGGACATGGAAGCAACATAGATGTCCATCAGCAGATGAATGGATAAGAAAGCAGTGGTACATATACACAATGGAGTATTACTCAGCCATCAAAAAGAATACATCTGAATCAGTTCTAATGAGGTGGATGAAACTGGAGCCTATTATACAGAGTGAAGTAAGCCAGAAGGAAAAACACCAATATAGTATACTAACGCATATATATGGAATTTAGAAAAATGGTAACAATAACCCTGTGTACAAGACAGCAAAAGAGACACTGATGTATAGAACAGTCTTATGGACTCTGTGGGAGAGGGAGAGGGTGGGAAGATTTGGGAGAATGACATTGAAACATGTAAAATATCATGTATGAAACGAGATGCCAGTCCAGGTTCGATGCACGATACTGGATGCTTGGGGCTAGTGCACTGGGACGACCCAGAGGGATGGTATGGGGAGGGAGGAGGAGGGTTCAGGATGGGGAACACATGTATACCTGTGGCAGATTCATTTTGATATTTGGCAAAACTAATACAATTATGTAAAGTTTAAAAATAAAATAAAATTTTTAAAAAAATTAAAAAAAAAGAACTAAGTTGCCTTGAACCTGCTACTGTCTTTGCTTTAACTCTGTTCAATGATTTCCATGCATGGTCCTTGCCCCCTCCCATCCATGTGCTAATGCAAACACCTATGTTTGGGTATGAGGGAATACCTAAAGCCTACTGCCACCACCACTTTTCTTATCATGGTGCAGAGAGAGGTTGTAGAAAACATCATCAGTTAGTAACTGAACACCCATTCCCAATCTTCTGGAGTGCCTCACTCTACAGACTGGAAAGGTCAAACACTCACTTTCCAGTCTCCATTCTATCTACTCCTGGCTATGTGACACAGATCTGGCTAATGTAACATAAGCAAAGGTCTCCTAAGGAGCCTCTAGGATAATTTCACCTTCCTGATAAAGAGACTCAAAAAATACCTAGGGACTTCCCTGGCAGCCCAGTGGTTAAGATCCTACTTCCAACGGAGGGGGCATGAGTGTAGTCCCTGGTGGGAGAAGTAAGATCCCATATGCCACACAGCACACCAAAAAAAAAAAAAAGGATCTCTAAGTAAAGGAAGAGAAAAGGGGAGAAGGAATTTGCATAATATTTTAAGTTATGTAGGAGGAACAATGTTGTTAAGTAGAAATAAGTTTGATTAAAATAACTCAGTGAAAACACAGAATTAATGCAGTCAATTAAAAGCTGAAGGTAAGAGACAATGAGAAAATGTGCCATGATCTAATTACTGCCCAGACAGCTGGTGATACTTTAATTATTCTAAGGCAAATTTCCTCATTTTTGAATGGGTAGCACCCCCAAATTTAATTGATATATATCTTATAGCCATTTAGAAACAAGTGAAATCAATGGGATTTGTAGGATACATTTTATACTATGCCCTTTGAAACGTTCTCCAAGAAATTATATATTTAATGCTAGATATTTCATAGATGTTTACTGAATTATTGGCTATGGATGAGTTGACTTTCTTCCAATACCCACTTCAAAAAAAGTCCAGACTAAAAAAAAAAAAATGTCCAGGCTAAAATTATAGCAATTAGGCTCTAAGGAATAGAACTTTGTTGTTTGCATTATTAATTTTTCACAGTGTTTGAGCTAAGCAAAACTATTAATACTATCCTGTGCATGGGAATCACCTGGGTTCACTTCTATTAGGAAATGGCATCCCTATTAAAATCTGCAAATCTAGAAAGAGAATGTCAGTCCTACTTTCCAGCCCACCTGAAAATGTTTGTTTCTGAGAATCTAAGGAATAAGACTCTTAATCTAACCAGTAATATGAACTGTCTGCACTCTAGGAACTTATAAAGTAACCATAAACTCATGCCCACTGCCTCCCAGAGAGTATCCATTAAGAGAAGCACTGTTTTAGAATTCCCTAAATTTCCCTGGTGGCTCAGATGGTAGAGAATCTTCCTGGCTCGATGGACATGAGTTTGAGCAAATTCAGAGAGATATTAAAGGACAGGGAAGCCTGGGATGCTGCAGTTCATGGGGTCACAAACAGTCAGACACAACTTAGCAACTGAACAACAACAAAAAAATGTAAGAGACCCAGATTTGATCCCTGGGTCAGGAAGATCCCCTGGAGAAGAGAATGGTTACCCACTCCAGTATTCTTGCCTGGAGAATTCCATTGACAGAGGAGTCCACGGGGTCACAAAGAATCCGACATTACTGAGCAACTAACACTTAACAAATTCTGGATAAGTGGCATACAAATTGTAAACTTTGATTTGTCCTGATCAAGTTGAAATTCTAAAGACTGTGTAGCTTGACCTCATTGTCTGGTCCCTGTGGAACATCTCTGACTGACTGGACTGTGCTTCATAACTGTGTAAGCCATATTCACTGAGAGATGATGCTGAGAGGAACAATCTCAGAATATCAGCTGTTGTCTTACCAAGAAACCATGACTGATAGTGTGGTTCATTAAATTTCACAGAACGGTCTCTATGAAAATGCAGAAAACATCCCCACAGGGATACACATCAAGAATAGTCATCCGTCTTTTGAACAACTGTGTTTTCATTACATGCACAAAAAAGTGTATATTTTTATGTTTCTCTGTCTGCGTTGGCAGTAGAAAACTCAAAGGCAACTCTGTGGCGCAAGTATAGCCAGGATAGCAGGCCTCAGCATGCATTCTGTGTGCTAATCTCAGCACTTCTTTGTGAACTCATGGACTGCAGTCCACCAGGCTTGTCTGTCAATGGGAATTCTCCAGCAAGAATACTAGAGTGGGTTGCCATTCCCTTCTCCAGGAGATCTTCCCTGCCCAGGGATCAAACCTGGGTCTCCTGCATTGCTGGCAGATTCTTTATCATCTGAGCCACCAGGGAAGCCCAACCTCATCCTTGATTTAATCTTATTTTTCCAGTCCTATTTCTTTTTTTCCCCTCATTTACCCACTCTGCTTTTCCTTCTCTTTTTGTCTCATTTTTCCATACTAGTAAATTGTTGCATAATCCCTTGGAATAAAAGACAGTGCAAAATTGCTAATACCTGAGGCTTTATTTGGAATTTGTCCATGTGAAATCACATGCCTGTAAACACACACCAAAACCATCCTTGTTTTGAGGACAAAAGGTGGACCTCTGACCCATTCAAACTTATTAACTTAGTTCCCAAGCAAAGGCACACATATATGCTCCAGCACAAGATTCAAGAGAGACATTATGTCAAGCATCCAGGGTATTAGACTAAGCCAAGGGACAGAGCCGTATTGAAGGTTAATGTGCTCAATAGACTAAGGACTCAGGGCAGCTCAGACAGAGGGATTTATAGCTCAGGCAAGAGAGAAAATTTTGGCAAGAATCCTAGGCATCAGTGTCAGAATCAAGCTGTGAGTCCAGGAAGCAGATGGGATCAAACAGTATACGGAGCTAACGTGATTTTCCCAGTTAATGGCTCATGGTTTGTTAATAGCAAAAATCAGGCCCCAAGGGTGAAGGTGAGAGTAATTCCCTGAGTAGAACACAGGTAAAAGGCTGGAAAGAAAGATAGAAATCAAATCCAGTGAATAGACCACAAAGAAGTATAAAGGCAAGATGCTTTAACAAACATACATTTAAAGAAAATGGAGTTTTTGCTTCCAGAGGATATTTATATCAAATCCTCATATTTCCCCAGAAATTTTCCCTTGTATCTTTTGTGTCAGTAAATGTAACTGGTTATGTAGAGTCAGGGCCTCCTCTTTCCTGAAGAAATACTAAGTCATAATTGCCAATTGTTGTTTTGACATTCTTCCTGCAGATCATCTCATTAGTTCCAGGTCACTGCACCCCTAAGAAGCGTACATGGGGCTGAGGGTTAGGAGTGACCAACTGACCAAGAGGTGGGCAGAAGTCTGCCCCTGGGGAGGCTGTATTTTAAGTTCCAACCTTTGGTGAGACTCAGGAGAATTCTCTGGGGTTTCTTTTTTTTTTTCCAGTTCAATTCAGTTGCTCAGTCATGTCCAACTCTTTGCAACCCCATGGACTACAGCATTCCAGGCCTCCCTGTCCATCACTGACTCCCAGAGCTTGCTCAAACTCATGTCCATCGAGTCAGTGATGCCATCCAACCATCTCATCCTCTGTCAGCCCCTTCTACTCCCGCCTTCAACCTTTCCCAGCATCAGGGTCTTTTCAAATGAGTCAGTTCTTCACATCAGGTGGCCAAAGTATTGGAACTCCAGCTTCAGCATCAGTCCTTCAAGTGAATATTCAGGACTGATTTCCTTTCGGATTTAATGGTTTGATCTCCTTGCAGTCCAAGGGACTCTCAGTCTTCTCCAACACCACAGTTCAAAAGCATCAATTCTTCAACACTCAGCTTTCTTTTATGGTCCAGCTCTCATATCCATACATGACTACTGGAAAAACCATACCTTTGACTAGACAGACTTTTGTCGGCAAAGGAATGTCTCTACTTTTCAATATGCTGTCTAGGTTGGTCATAACTTTTCTTTTTTTTTTTTAATTTAATTTTATTTTTAAACTTTACGTAATTGTATTAGTTTTGCCAAATATCAAAATGAATCCACCACAGGTATACATGTGTTCCCCATTGGTCATAACTTTTCTTTCAAAGAGCAAGCATCTTTTAATTTCATGTCTGCAATCACCATCTGCAGTGATTTTGGAGCCCAAGAAAATAAAGTCTCTATTTCCATTGTTATCCCATTTACTTGCCATGAAGTGATGGGACTGGACACCACGCGTGATCTTCATTTCGTGAATGTTGAGTTTTGAGCCAGTTTTTTCACCTTTCACCTTAATCAAGAGGCTCTTTATTTCCTCTTCACTTTCTGCCACAAGGATGGTGTCATCTGCATATTTGAGATTATTGATATTTCTCCCAGCAATTTGATTTCAGCATGTGCTTTTTTTATACACTTTTAATTTTACGTAGGAGTACAGTTGATTAACAATGCTGTGTCATTTTCAGGTGTACAGGTGTATAGCAAAGTGATTCATTTATATATATGCATATATTTTTTTTTCAAATTCTCTTCCCATTTACGTTATTACAGAGTATTGAGCAGAGGTCCCAGTGCTACATGGTAGGTCATTGTTGGTTATCTATTTTAAATATAGTAGTGTCAATCTCAAACTCTAGTTATTTCTCCTCCCCATTCTGCCCCCATGGTAACCATAAATTCATTCTCTAGACCTGTGAGTCTATTTCTATTTTGTAAATAAGTTATTTTGTATAATTTCTTTTTAGAGTCTACCTATAAGTAATAACATATGGTATTTGTCTTTGACTTACTTCACTCAGTATGACAATCAGTAGGTCCATTCATGTTGATGTCAATGGCATTATTTCATTCTTTTTTTTTAATTTGAACTTTTTATTTTCTATTGGGGTATAGCTGATTAACAATTTTGTGACAGTTTTAGGTGAACAGTGAAGGGACTCAGCCATACATATACATGTATCCATTCTCTCCCTAACTCCCTCCCATCCAGGCTGCCATATAACATTGAGCAGAGTTCCATGTGTTATACAGTAGGTCCCCACTGGTTATCCATTTTAAATACAACAGTGTGTACATGTCCATCCCAACCTTCCTAACTATCCTTTCCACCCAGCAACCATGAGTTTGTTCTCTAAGTCTGTGAGTATCTTTCTGTTTTGTAAGTAAGTTCATTTGTATCATTTCTTCTTAGATTCCACACATAAGGGATGTCATACAATAATTCTTCTCTGTCTGACTTAGCTCACTCAGTACGACAATCTCTAGGTCTATCCATGTTGCTGCCAATGGCATTATTTCATTCTCTTTAATGGCTGGGTATTAGAATTGGAATTTCTGAGAGTGATAATCACACTCCTACAGGTTCTGGACAAAATGAGAAACAAACAGGGTATCAGTGTTAGTCACTCAGTCATGTCCAACTCTTTGCAACCCCATGGACTGTAGTCCACCAGGCTCCTCTGTCTATGGAATTCTCCAGGCAAGAATACTGAAGTGGATTGCCATTTCCTCCTCCAAAACAGAGTATCAAATAGGCATCAAAAATCACATTTTGGTGGTACTATTATGCTGAAGAGCTTTGAGTTGCAGCCTAATGGCTTTGACTTTTGGCCTAAATTAGACTTCCCTCTTTCCCCTCAAAACGAATCTAATCACTCTGAGGCTGACCCCTGAGAAAGGGCAGTCCTCCCTGCATGAGGGCAGAGCCTGGGTCTGGCTCCCTCACAGAGCAGGGAGTGAAAGTGAGCAGGACACCTATGCGCCTTCCCAGGACAGAGCCTTCCCCACCTGGTATTCCCGGCATCTTCTCTGCAGAGAAGCTTGAGCCAAAATAGTAATAGTTTAGTTGTAAAGCAAAGTCAAGGACCTTTAGTATCTCCTCGATAATAAATAGATACTATCTATCTATAAATAGATAATATCCTAAGCCATATCCTTGAATTGTTTTGCAAATACTAAAGTCCCCACCAGGTGGAAGAAGCTAACTGCTGACCACCAGTGGGTAGATCCCAGACCAGCTGGAACCAGAAGTTTGATGATGTTAATTTACAAAATACACATGTTACCTCACCACCAACCAATCAGAAGGAAAGCTCATCAGACACCCCACCAGTCTCTCCCTCACCTTGCTTTTATAAAAAAATTTTAGGTTATTTTTCATTGAAGTATAGTTGATTTATAATGTTGTGCCAACCTCTGTTGTCCAGCAAAGTGACTCAGTTATGCACATAATATATTCTTTCTTTTTTATATTGTTTTCCATTATGGTTTATTGCAGGATACTGAATATAGTTCCTTGTGCTATCCATTAGGACCCTGTTGTTTATCCACCTTAAATGTAGTAGTTTGCATCTACCAACCCCAAATTCCCTCACTTTGCCTTTAAAGTGAAAGTGTTAGTCATTCAGTCATGTCTGACTCTTTGCAACTCCATGGACTGTAGCCCACCAGGTTTCTTTGTCCAGGAGATTTCCCAGCCACGGACACTGGAGTGGGTTGCCATTCTCTTCTCTAGGGGATCTTCCTGATCCAGGGGTCAAACTTGGGTCTCCTGCATTGCAAGCAGATTATTTACCATCTGAGCCACCAGGGAATCCCTTGTCTTTAAAACCCTTCCCCAAGAGCCATCAGATAGTTCGGGTCTTTGGAGGATGAGCTACCCATTTTCCTTGCTTAACCCTATGCTGGACGCCTTGTGACTAACTCTGTACTTTTCATCATCAGAACCCAGTGTCAGTTGTTTGGCTTTGCTACTCATTGGGCCAGCAGACCCAAGTTTGGTTGGGTAACAGGATAGAGTCTCTCTCAGAAAGGAGTGGCTAAGAGGGTATAAGGTGGGACAAAAAATACTCCCCAATATTTCCTACAGGACATCAGTTTCTGACATATGGGTCAAGAGGAGCATGAGAAAAGGGAGAAACTTGTCCCTCCCTCATATTTTCTGTTTGCTCTCGAAGCATCTGACTCACTAACCCAGCTGTTGTCAGCCAGGGGTGAGGAGGCTCCTAGCAGGAGGAGAAGAAGATTATCAGGGCCAACTTGCCTCCCCATTCCACTAGTACTGTTCCTTTGTTTATTCTTCTTGGAATGAAGAAGATGTTTCCAATTTCTGTCTTCAGAAACCTCTAAAATGGGTTAGAACTTTAAAATTGACTCCACGTTTTACCTGAAGCTAAAGAATTACTCTCCATTCTATTTCTCGTCTTTAGATTATACTTCACCATGCTGACCAAATAGCACAATGGATGTTTTAATAAATCTAAATAACAAGAAAACTCAACAGTGTAAAATATGCCTCAAATTTGAACACTACAAACCTTTCCATGAATGCATTTCTAGATGAAAATTAAAGTACAAAATTACAGACCCTTGTGAGTTAAAGATCAAAGAATAAAATGCCTAAATTCTTCCCTCCAAAATGTCTTATTCAGCTCACTTTCAGTCACGAGTCTATCTTGGTAACACTGCTTTGGTAGAAGTGGTGTTCCTTCAGCAGCAGAACTGGGACTTCCTCCTGGAATGCATTGAGTTCCCGCAGCAGCATCTGGAGGTGGTTACCATCAAGAAGAGACTGGGTTAGAAGGGTCATCAGAGGAAACACTAGAAGAGACTCTTGAAGCTCAGGGAGTATGAAGCATCTCTGCCAGGCATCCAAAGTCCAGAATCCGTGATCCAAACTAGCTCAGAAGAAATCTCACCTCCGGGGGTTGGTAACAACCCCTGTAGGGGTGGACCATGGCAGGCAGAAGGTGTATAGGAATCCCACCAAGGCCTTCTCCTTTGGAGAGTGGCATTTATGACATTCTGGTTTTCTTGCAAATTTTAGAAAATGACCTTGTGGTGACACTCCCAGCCATAAGGTCTTACTTTAGGCTGTCTGCTTCCCCATCTCCTATGTTTAGAAACTCTTACTTTCCATTTTCCTTTGAAGCCCTGTCTTCCTGGTATGCTGTACTAACCATGGACACTGACTAGGAATCTGAGTGATAGAGATACTTCAAGTCAGAGTATCCTGCATTATAGCAACCTTGCCTTCTCCACAATATCTCTGGCTTCTTTCTCAAGATGCATTCTTTGAGCCCAAGTGGATGCTGCCAGTACCTCTTGCTTTTGAATGCTTTAGGGCTACGAAACCTGCCTTTTAGGGTAGGTTGCTCCCTCCTCCCCAGACCTTGAATCACCCATGCCAGTCTCTTAAGCTGAAGCACCTCCTGATGCTTTTATAGATTATGCCTCCAAGGGGTCAGTGGGAACCAGTAGGTTTTCTGACATGCATTGTTCAGAAGTTTTAAGATCCTTAGCTTTTGAATTGACCATAATTCCATGACATCAATTCCATCTCATCTTTCTTGGGAGCAGCCAGAAATATTTCTAGGGCTCTGTTTTCCTCTGATGTGTAGACTCAGCTGATTTTTAACATTCTAAACTTCTTCCTATATTGGTCTCTTTCCTTCATGGCATGTAAGTTTGACATTACTTTCTGGATTTTAGTATCTTATCTTATAGTTTCCTTTTGTTTGGAGATATAAACATTTATTTGTGTTACACATTTATTGAGGTTCTTTCCGTTAGATCCCCTGTATGGGGATCTTCTGCCCATACTGGGAGAAATCAAGATGTGCTATTTGGACCTCCTTCAAAGATTCCTTCCTTGACATATACAAAATATGGTACATATAAACTTCTTCCACTTAATAAGCCATATTACAAATGCAAATGGAACAAGATGTTAAATTCGACTTTTCCTGATTATGAGGAATTTTGCCAGAGACTACAAAGGTCTATAAAAAACAATGGCTGTCAAGGATTCCATAAAAGGAGGGCAAGTTAAGAGAGTGGGACCCCAACTCCACCAGCATTAACGCTTACCTACCTCTAGCCTAGGGGGGATGACTTCGGAGATGCCAGGGAGGGATACTATTCTGGGAAGTTGTTAGTGGACCACACAGCATCTCACTTATCCACAGAGCATGCAAAAAAGACCACTCCTCATTATTTTAGGCTAGGTGAGACAGACTTTGGAAGAACCATTGAGAGAATGCATTGCATATTCCCTGACATTTGAGGGAGGATGAAGAATGACTCTTACCAGTAGGAAACTAAAGGAGAGGCTGTATCTGGAACGACTCACCTTGAACTAAGGAGCAAAAGATCATCTATGGGAAGGAGGCTCACTTCCTCTGAGGATGGGGAGAGGGTGCCTGACATCTCACGGCCAAAGGGACCAAGGGGTGGGATGTGGGGGAGGAAGTCAAGTATCTTTATTTATTTTAAAAGGTACCTCCTTCTGCCTGAAAGGATGAAGGAATCGAACAAAGATCACTTGTTTGGGACAGTCTGTAAGAAATCCACTGGCTAAGCTATGAAAAATTTAAGGTTAGAATTAGGAATTTTTGACATGAGCTTTAAAATCTTTGCATCTTAACAATAAATGTATCCAAAAATGAAGGTAATTTAAATTACTATTACTTGCCAATAATAAGCATGCAAATTCATTTAAATCCCTTCTGTTTGAATTATCACCCCTCACTGTATCAAGTAGAAGTGGCCAAGAATGGCCTACTAATACCAATAAGATTCTTTATTGTTTTTGGATCTTTTGCTTTTAACTATTGGTTAAATGGCACAGAGTAACTTTTTGCTTGAGTTATCTGGACAGCTATCACACCCTACTGTGCAAGAGAAGCCTACACTACCAGAATTTCTTTATCTAAAGATACTGTGTTTTTTTTTTTCTATTATGGAAATTATTCCTGTACCTATATCCAGGATACTAGGGTTTGTTCGGTTTGTTGGGGTTTTTTGCATAGTATGTAATATACTCTGTGTTTATTTTCTGTATTACTGAATCATATCCCTATGCTCTTGACTTGCTAATCCAGAACTGAAAAATTAGAGATAGAATCACTATAGACTTTTTTTTGTCACATTTATTAATGTGTCACATTTATTAATACTTCTATCACATGTACTATCTAAATCTAACAGATACATTCCCAATAGAAGTTTCAATATTGAATGGGCTATAAAACCATGTAATAACATCTACAAGTTCATTTGGAAATAAATGGCTAGATTGGAGTTTCAACCTGGGTTAATAATTGGTGTAGGCATATTGACCTTTGTACTTGTTCATGTGGATTGTTATTTGCTATGTCACTGGAAAACCTGATTCAGCATCACACAAGGGTATCTGGAGAGAGAGGTGTGAGGACCAGAACTACAGGGTGATACACGTTCTCATTCTCACTCTGTTTTTATAATAATATTAAGTCTAAAATATGTTTTAACAAACTTTATGGCTCCCAAAGAGGGGAGAGGGATACATTAGGTGCTTAGGATTGATAGATATACACTACTATATATAAAAATAAATAATGACTTACTGTATAGCACAGTGAACTACATTCAATATCTTGTAATAACCTATAAATAAAATGACTCTGAAAAAGAATATGTATATACATATATATGTATGCAATGGCACCCCACTCCAGTACTCTTGCCTGGAAAATCCCATGGACGGAGGAGCCTGGTAGGTTGCAGTCCATGGGGTCACTAAGAGTTGGACACGACTGAGTGACTTCACTTTCATTTTTCACTTTCATGCATTGGAGAAGGAAATGGCAACCCACTCCAGTGTTTTTGCCTGGAGAATCCCAGGGACGGGGGAGCTTGGTGGGCTGCCGTCTATGGGGTTGCACAGAGTCGGACACGACTGAAGTGACTTAGCAGTAGCAGCAGCAGCATAACTGAATTACTTTGCTGTCCACCTGAAAGTAACACACCACTGTAAATTAACCATACTTCAATTTTTTAATGTTAAAAAAAGTATGTTTTAAGCTATTTCAGCTCCTTCTTTAAATGCTAATCAATTAATTATTTGTTCTACAGACAAAGTATTCTAAACAAAAGCATCATTGTCTTATTCCTTTTCAGGCTTTGTATTCATAATAACTTCATTGAGTTTATTCTCTACCATGACCCAAGAATATAACTTATCTTTACAATAAGAAACAGTCACCACTATCACTACTACTCTCACCTCACTTCCTCTTTATCATTTTATTGGCAAAATCTATCAGCCTTCCATGGTTGGATTGAACTTGTAGCTGTGGTTCCTAGAAGCCAACCATGATCAAGATATATATATATGATTAATAACCCAGAGCTAGCTTGAGATCATATGGTGGGTGGTTACCAAGATGCCTGTGAACAAGCTGTGTAATTCAAGAGATTAGTCCCTCCAGCTTTATCCTTGCCCCTAGATTCAGTTCAAAATAACAAAGACCAGGGGGCTTCCCTGGCGGTCCAGTGGTTAAGACTCTGCACTTCCACTACAGGTCGTACGGGTTCCATCTTTGGTTGGGGAACTAAGATCTCTCATTGTGACCAAAAAATAAAAATAAAAAAGAACAGAATGGGAACAATACATGCAAAGCATGTCTGCCATTCTAGTAAAGTTCCAGTCTCCTGCCTCTGATGAAACACATAGTAAAAAGGGGAAAATCACTTCACTATCCAGTTAGGAAATTAAAAACTGGAAGACAAGGACACTACTAGGTGAAGACGAAGACAAGGGACCATCAACCAGAAGCTCAACCCAGAGATAAACGAGGCCATGGAAAGTATGCAAAAGATAGTTGAGAGACCCATGAGGCAGGAGGTGAAGCAAAGATGAGAGAATCTGAGCTGTCAGCTACCAAAGCAAGTCACCAGTGTAAAGAAGCAATTGCAGTGCTAAGAAAGGCAAGCTGGGTTTCTGGGATTCAGACAAGCAAACATCTGGACTTCATGAATTTAGAGAGTGAGGCAATGGCTGTAATAGCTGATAGATCCAGAAGCAAGGAGAGTGCCTACTGGTCATCTTTTATACTTTTCATACAGACTGTGGAGCAGAAAAAGAGCCAAAAGGTGGGTGCAGCAATGTCAGCAAAAGGAGCACAGAGTTCTGTGGTTCAGCATGTTCACATTACAACTGGGTGAGGGAGAAGAGCTAAAATTGTGGGGGAAGGAGGCAGAATCTGAAGCTTCATTTATCACAATATTTATACAACAGAAACCTCTTATCCAGATAACAGGAACAGATCAACAAGTTGGTCAGTAAACTGAGAAAGAGAGTTAGACCAAAAGGTTATTTTGAAAAATGATATGTAATAAAACTTGTATAGCATACATAATTCCTTTTGACTAAAAACATAAGAACACATTTATTCAATAAGATTTGGTTTAGAATCAAACTTTTCATTAGCATATGGATTCAGAGATTGGAAGTCTCCATTGTCTTTTTATAATTGATAATATATTATCTATGATGTCCAGCTTTAATGTCTTTTAAGTGAACCAAGAATTTAAAGGCACTTCCATATTTTTATGACCCTCCCACCCCCTACTTTTGTAATTGTTTTATAAAAGTAAATTTATTTCCCACACCTAATTTTACAGTGATAATATTTTGGCAACGCAATTTTTAGGGTTTTTTGGACAGTTTATTTTTCAACTAATTTTTATACAAAGCATTCAACAACAATCTTCTCTATGGTACTTTGGTCATTGGATATGTAATATCTAATTAAACTATGAAAGTGTAATAAGAAAACAACTAACACAATGAGGTGTGAAATCAAGCACAACTTACTTTGGATAAGCAACTCAGCAAGAGCACAATCAATTGGGTGAGTTAATTTAATGACCCATTGGTTGAGACTATAATTCCATAATATAATTTCTAAGTTTAAAATGTGGGGTTTTTTTCACATTTGACAATGATAGCTTCTTAAAAGCTCAGAAAGGAATGTCCCTGGTGGTCCAGTGGTTGGGAACCTACCTTCCAATGCAAGCGGCCAGCATTTAGTTCCTGGTTGCAGAACTCAGATCCCACCAGGATGCACTGGCTGCAGTCAGAAACTTTAAAGAAAAGGGAAAAAAGGCTTAGAGAGATAGAAAGAGCTTTCAAATCAACATGGAGGATTAGGTTATTCCTGGGAAAGTATTTCTGATATTTATTGGGTTACATGACACCAGTTTTTGTTGTTGTTGTTGTTAAACTTTTTATTTTGTATTGAAGTATAACCAATTAACAATGTTGTGATAGTGTTATATGACCACAATGTTGACAAACACTGAGAGTACGTTTAGAGTGATGGAAAGATTAGGCAAGACATCACAAACAAGTTTTACTTATCCAAAGGATGGAGAATCAAGTCAGTAAACAGATGCAATCATGAATATTTTCCTGACCCAATAAAGCTATAATCACATAGAACCCCAGCTCTCACCACTTGAGCAATGCAGTGAGTGAAACTCAATTGCCTTCCTCCAAATTGAGCTTAGCTATAAGCTTTATTTACTTATTTATGGACACATGGCTGAAGCAGTTCTGCTAATGGATTAGTCTAGATGTGTGCTGGGGATAACTTCATCTGAGCCAGGTGCGACTCATTAAAACAAAATATGTCAAAGATATGTTACAGAACAGTGTATGGAGGCACAGGCACATCCCTTCGCTCTCTAGGTTAACATAGCCTGGAGCAGTGTTAACTTCATTGAGCGCAGAGCTGCTGGAAATAAAGATCAGTTAGACAGCTATCTCTGATGGGCATGATAATGGTTCTTACACCAGTCAAATGTTTATTGTGTGTAACTGTTCATTAGGGGAAAGAAGAGTTTCATAGTCAAATCACTTGGAAAACACTAGGTTAAACTAAGTTCAACAGTTTTCTTTGCAGCAAGGCTTTAATATTAGTCCTTAAGGGGAGGCTGTAGCTAGCAATGTTCTAATTTCAACTCAAGGGTTTTCTGTTTCAGTTTATTCACTTCCCAACATCTTATAGAACTGACAGGATTCTACAGAGCATCATTTGGAAAATGCTACAACTGGTATCCTGTGTTTTGTGCCTGTGTTGGCTCTGACTCTGGGAACAGAACTTCTTTAATTTCTTTTTGGGGTTTACATTTCATCTTCATGTGTGATCTTTTAAACCTTTGTCTCAAGACCTGCCTGCACCATTTTCATAACCAAAGGAACATCACAAATAGAGTCAAATATTATTTCTGGGACTTCTCTGATGTTCCAGGTTAAGATTCCACACTTCCAATGCAGCAGGCTATCCCTAGTCAGGGAACTAAGATCTCACATGCCATGCAGCACATAACAAAACATAGAAAAACAAAAAACAGAGTCAAATATTATTTCTGTCTTTGGTTATTTTTAAAGCAGGTAAAAACTTATAAACATGGAGCAGTTAAATTATAATACATGGTAGTAATAGTATTGGTGAGCTTCCCTGGTGGCTCAGACAGTAAAGAATCAGCCTGCAATGTGGGAGATGTGGGTTTGATCCCTGGGTTGGCAAGATTCCCCTGAAGGTGGGCATGGCAACCCACTCCAGTATTGTTGCCTAGAGAATCCCCATGGATGGAGGAGCCTGGCAGGCTATAGTCCATGGGGTTGCAAAGAGTTGGACTCGACTGAGTGACTAAGCACAATAGTATTGATAGTAACAACAAAACCTATGTATTACTGGATTCTTGCTATGTCTCATATCCTGTGCAAGCTTCTTATAAATGTGATTGCATATGAGTTCCCAAGAACTAGTAGATATTATCATTCCAATTTTTACATGAAGCTCAGCAATGTTAAATCCCCTGTCCAAAGGCACACAACTAGTACGTGGCAGAGATGGAACTGAAATCCAGGACTTTTATCTCGAAAACACAATCTTTTTCTTGTCACCTCACCCATAATCCACCTTGTATATGAATGTTAGTACTGTAATAATTAAGGAAGAGGGAACAGACAAGAGATAGATCCTCTAAGAGAAGCTCAGGAAGGATTATGACTGAGGCTAACAGTGAAAAGTATGTTGCTTTTACATAAATAAAGAAAGGAAGAAAATCATTCCAAGTAAAGAGAACAATGCAAGCAAATTGTATTTGGGACTGAAATAGTTAAAAATGCATCAATGCATTACCTAACAATGATTTTCTTTATAACCTGTGTTTATCACTCAGTTGTGTCTGACTCTGCAACCCATGAACTGTAGCCTGCCAGGCTCCTCTGTCTATGGAATTCTCCAGGCAAGAATACTGGTGTGGGTAGTCATTCCCTTCTCCAGGAGATCTTCCCAACCCAGGGATCAAACCCAGGTCTTCCACATTGCAGGTAGACTGCTTACTGTCTGAGCTACCAGGGAACCTAATTATAAACAATTAGGTCAAAATACATTGCAATGCACTGAAGGCTACAAAAATAAGACTGAAGAGATTATAAAAGTCTGCCATGATTACACACCCTTGTCCTAGGGGAGACAGGTGCACACAAAGAATGACCAATGGCCTCCAGACAGACTTGCTTCTGGCTGGCCAGCCTGGCTTGAGAGCCCTGGGAAAGGCTCTACATTCAGGAGAACATGGGAAGAGAGCCCAGAGCAGCCCCCTCTAAGAATCTGGGAAAGATGGTGCAGAGAATGGCTGGCTGATTCTCCTCCAAGGTGGGAGAAAGTGTTTTAACTATTTGCATTCTTTTTTCTTTCCATTCTCTCTTGCATTCCTGGAGAGAGACCACAGAACAAAGAAAGTAGTAAAGTAAATGCTTTTTGTAAAATTATCTTTCTCTGCTAGATAGAATCACTTTGGGGATGACAAGTATGTCCAGGAATTCAGTGAACATTCAAATAGCAGTGTTCATACAAACGTGGTCACTGAGTCATTGGTGAATGTGTCCCATTTAGTGGCACTGGATGGTGTGAACAAAATATTGATATAAAAACTGGCCTACGAGAGTTTTCCAAACATGTTATGATAAGAATTACCTAAAAGTCGAAACGTTTCCCAGGTCATTCTCCAGAGCATTCTAATACAGTGGTTCCTGTAATACACCTAGAATTTTGTGTTAATAGCTTCTCTGGGTGATTGCATCATCAGAGAAGTTTGGGGAGCACTGCTCTAATCCTGATTGCTCAAAGTGTGGTCCCCCTGGGCACTGGTGTCATTCAAGAGTTTGTTAGAAATGCAGAATCTCAGGGTCTACCCCACATCTGCTAAATCAGAATCTGCATGTTAAAAAGATATTCAGGTGATTCTTACATACCTAAGAGTAGAGAGGAACTGCGTTCTCCAACTTTAATATGCAAATAAATCACCTGGGATTTTGTAAATAACTCCTAATTCAGTAGGTCTGCACTCTGACCTACTGTGTAGTCAAGATTCACCAAGTATCATACTATATTACTTCTGTGCAGAATCTAAAAAAAAAAAAAAAGATAAAGAAAGAAATGAGTTTGTTTACAGCACGGAAACAGACTCACAGACTTAGAGAATGAATTTAAGGTTACTAGGGGAAGAATGTGAGGGTGGGATAGACTGGGAGTTTGGGATTGACATGACACACTGCTGTATTCAAAATAGATAACCATCAAGGACCTACTCTATAGCACAGGGAACTCTGCTCAGTATTCTGTAATAACCTAAATGGGGAAAGAATTTGAAAAAGAATAGATACATGTATCTGTATAACTGAATCACTTTGCTGTAAACCTGAAACTATCACAATATTGTTAATCAACTATACCCCAATATAAAATAACATTTTCAAAAAAAATTCAGCACTTCTAGATCTAATAATGTTGCTGGTCTGTGGACTATACTTTGGGGAGTAAGGATCTAGACTAAAGATCAGCATGAGGATAAATAGTATTAAGCAGACAAATGATGACTTGACTGCACATAGGTTAACAAGGAACCAGTCTCAAGGTTAAATGTGCTAGATTAGTCAAATGAGTGACTAGAATTTTGTGTTAATAGCGTCTCTGGGTGATTGCATCATCAGAGAAGTTTGGGGACCACTGCTCTAATCCTGATTGCTTAAAGTGTGGTCCCCCTGGGCACTGGTGTCATTCAAGAACTTGTTAGAAATGCAGAATCTCAGGGTCTACCCTGAGATTGATACATTCTGGTAACTTCAGTCATGTCCCCCTCCCACCATTTCTCCGTGATATTGCATGGTTAACTTCCCTGCATTATTTATCCTTCTGGTAACAAAGCTTCTGACCATGAAGTATGTCACTAGAACAGGTCCTCCTTGCTCACAGCAGTGTTACCATACTGCATAATATGTCCAAAGAATCTATTAACTTATTGCTATCATGCTGGGGTCCAGCCCTGGTGGATCCAGGGAATTCGAAGGGGAGACGGCGTCGGCAATCAGGAGACAATAACTTAATTAAGTGTTAATTAGAGATATAAAAAGTGGTTAAATAGGGATAGCTCAGTGAAAAAATTCAGTGGAGAAAAGAGGCTGAATAACTTGGTTTACGTGGAAAACCAGTAAAACTCCAAGACAAGGAGTTTGCACCACCCACATAGGCCGCAGGCATCCTCCCGTTCTCCAGAAGGAGAGGAAACACTAAGGCCTCCCCAGTCAGATCTTAGAAGCCCAGGCAAAATTAGTAGGCTTGGCAAGCCTCCACTCTCCAGATGGGAATTCAGCCAGAAGGTGAGAGAAAGAACGACATGGGGAGACCAAGCTTCAGTGAGCAAGGCCCATAGCTTTATTTTCAACAGGGGCTTTTATACCCTAAGTTGCACATAGAGGATATTAGGGGGGTGTGAAGTCATGCAAAATCAGCAGTCTTTGATCCTTATTGAGACCAGGCTTTCTTTTCTGCAAACTTATCATATACAAATAGTTTAGGTGATTTACATCATCTTCTGGCCAAAAGGCCTGTTAACATTTTATGACTCTGATAAAGGTTTGTCAACCATAAGACTTATTTTCTCTAAGAGTAATTATTTTAAAGTTTGGCACCATCCTCCGAAGGTGTTAGATAAAGTTGCATTTCTATAGGGCAAAGGTGCAGTGGGTTTACAACAAAGGAAAGAATTTATTACCTTAAGGGTCTAAAGTTGTTAACACCAAGCCCACTACTTATTTTTTCTACATACCAACTATATTAATTAATACACTTCCAAGGATACAATACAGGGGATGTGGAAACTTGGCAGCAAGCATTGGCTCAACAATGAAATCTTCTACTAGTTCTATTCTGACAATTTCTAACTCTCCGAGAGGCTCTATACTATTTGAATATCTTAAGCTTCCCATGCCTCTCGCGGTTGGGAGACTGTAAACAATCGTATGCATAGCTGTAGGAGTCCGGGTAAGCCTGTCAGGCAAGTTAGAGAGCCATCTGAGGGGTTTGGATTGAAACACTCCTATTATGCCCAGGAGGCTAATTAGCTAGAGCTCTAAGTTGATTTCCTTCAGAGAAAAGGTGGTCGGGGTTAGCCCCCCATCAATGTCGGAGGAGTTGGTGAAAGTCATGAAGCAGCAAAACAGACAGACTCTGGTTTTGGGGTAGGCGCTCAGGCAGGCCCAGAGCGGCACCCCTCGAGTTCTGGCTCACCTCGCCCACCAGAACTCTCCCACATAACCTTGTTATGGGTGGGGACCCCCGTGCTGGCTCCGGCACTATCATACTATTTGGTTACATTAATTTGGTAAAAGATAGTATGGTTAGTCTCACGTGAGTGACTACATGAGTTTCTGAACTTTCAAATTATTTAATTTGTTTGGTAAGGATATACTTGTTCTGCCAAATCTTCAAACTAAGTCTTCACTTGAGGCAATACCAGATGCAAAAAAAACTGTATTCTTTCTAATACCTATCTTGTAATGTTAGCTGGTTTTAACAAATGATATTATTTATTTTTCAGAAAGTGTTATATAATAAAATAATACATTACAGTTATCAGAGAATAAGAACTGAAAATATTTGTGTTCTAAAATCCACATTTTAGTACTAAGTGATTCATTCTGAAAACTAGTCATTTTACCCAAGAATCAATAATCTGTGTTTAATTAAAAAATAAAGTACCCAAAATAAAATTATAGTGTAGATACATGAAAAATAAAAATAAAACAAACAGTATTTCTCACTTTGGGGATTTGAAAAGGGCAGTGACATACATGTTGCAAATGAAAAACCTGCCATATGAATAAAAACAAGATATCAACGCCTATATAAATATAATCACTACTGGATAAGAAATGAACCCAGTAAAGAATGGCAGGCTTTCAGCATTTCATTACTTCGATGGCCATTATTCTAACATCTGACCCTTCTACTAGGAGATAGACAGATAAACACATAGACAGATAGAAATGTTTTTTTGCAAATAACACATTTGTGCACCTTAACAGATATGCATTGGTTGGTATAAAATATTTCCAGTATAATTCAAAATTTTATAATCAAAATTTCAATCAGAAACAATTTTATCAGGTGGAATATCATAACTCTTTTTTCAAATTTGGTAGCAATTAAATATCTGGCAATCTACCAAATGGGGCTTCCTGGTGGCTCAGCAGTAAAGAATCCACCTGCCAATGCACGAGACAAGGGTTCAATCCCTGGTCAGGAAGATCCCCTGGAGAAGGAAATGGCAACCAACTCCAGTATTCTTGCCTGGGAAATCCCATAGACAGAGGAGTCTGGTGGGCTACAGTCCATGGGAACAAAAGAGTCGGACACAATTTAGTGACTAAACAATGACAACAAATCCACCGAATGTGTTACTATTTTTCAGTGACTTAGTTCTAAAACGCCAGGTGAGCCTTATTCCACGATTTCTCTCTTTTAATGATGATTTTAGTTGTGGCATGCATAAACCATTAAGAAAGTGAAAGATGATTCAAGTTTATATAAGGATCCTGCATTAGTTTATAAGGGCAGCCATAATAAAAATATCACAGGCTCAGTGGCTTAAACAATGGAAATTTAAGTTCTGTAAGCTGAAAGTCTAAGATCTAGGTGTTGACTGAGTTGGTTACCCATAAGGTCTCTCTTCTTTGCTTACAGATGGCTGTCTTCTTGCTATGTCCTCACGTGGCCTTCTTCTGTGCACAAGCACTCCTGATATATTGCCTCTTCTTTTAAGGATACCAAGCAAACTGGACTAGGACTCCATTCTTATAGCTTCATTTCATCTTAATTTTCTCTTAAAGGTCCTCAGTTCAGTTCAGTCACTCAGTCATATCTGACTCTTTACAACCCCATGAATCGCAGCACGCCAGGCCTCCCTGTCCAACACCAAGTCCTGGAGTTTACACAAACTCATGTCCATCGAGTCAGTGATGTCATCCAACCATCTCATCCTCTGTTGTCCCCTTAAAGGTCCTATGTCCTAATAAAGTCACATTTGGGAATGGCTTTAACTTATGAGTTTTCAAGGGGAACACAATTCAGTCTATTATGGATCTAGTTCCAATATCATTTGTTAAGTGTATTGATAGTATTTAACATTAACAAGCGTTTACCATCATTTTCATCATTGTCATCAAGTATTTTACAAATGTATATTAACTTCTGTGCCAAGCAAGGTGTTAATCAAGAAAATATTCCATATTTATATGGATTCAGGCTGATGAGGGGCTTTCAGGTATCTTTTCTTATTCAGTCCTCACAATTACCCACTCTAATATTGAGAAGTCAAAATTATTATCCTCATGTTAAAAGTGCAGAACAGACAGGGAGAAGTTGACATGTTTAAGATGGAGATATAGTAAGTAGTGAGTCCAGGACTGGAACTCAAGTTTTTGTTTCCTTGTCCATCATTTTTTTTTTTCCAAAGTATTACTCAATTAAATTTAAAATGGCCCCTGCTTTGGAAAAATTTCAGTCACAGTAGTAAGGTAAACAATCTTGGGTTGGTTGTGAAGTGTTGGAAGAATGAAAAAGTTTGAATTGGACTCCATGGTCATAAGCAGGTTCCTGTGGCTGACCATCTTCAGATTATAGTCCTGGGGAGAAAATATAGTCTTATGGAGAGAAGTGAAGAACAGTGTTGGGTTTGTGGTAGGTACTCAAACAATACATATTGAATGAATAAATACTGAGTAAATTCAAGAAGGTCCAGGAATGCCCACAGTAAGTCCTCAATATTGTTGAATGAGTGAATAATTCAGTGGTAGTTATTATTTATTTCCAAGGGTATATGATACTTAAAAGAAACAGAAAACATTTCAGAAACTACCTTGCCAGCCATACCTTCCAGGCTCAGTTCAACAAGCTTCCTAAAATTCTCTAGCCCCTCCTCATGTGACCAGAGTCCCTCCTGTATATCCCTAACACACCATTCGCATGGTCTCCCTAACTTAATTCCTGAGCTTAAATCTCAGCCTCCCCCCATTAGACTGTGAACTCTCAAAGAGTCATTCATGCTTATCTACCACCCTGCCTTGCACTTAATAGGCACATATTAAACATGTGGAATTGAATCAAAGTGTGTTTATAACCCCTATTCATAGTAGCCAAGACACAGAAGCAACATAAATGACCATTGACAGAGGAATCAATAAGGAAGATATGGTGTGTGTGTGTATACACAGTAGAATACTACTCAGCCATAAAAAATGAAATATTGCCACTTGCAGCAACATAGGTGGACCTAGAGATTGTCATACAGAGTGAAGCAAGTCAGACAGAGAAAGATAAACACCGTATGGTGTCACTTACATGTGGAATCTAAAATATGACACAAATGACCTTATTTATGAAACAAACACAGGCTCACAGACATAGAGAATTGACTTGTGGTTACCAAGGGCAAGCGGAAGTGGGGGAAGAAAGGATTGGGAGTTTGAGACTAACAGATACAAACTATTATATATAGAGAAAGAATAAACAATAAGACCCTAGTATAAGGAATTGGAAGCAACCCAGATGTCCATTAACAGATTAACAGATAAAAAAGCTGTGGTACATATATACAATGGAATACTACTCAGCCATAAAAATGAACACATTTGAGTTAGTCCTAATGAGGTAGATGAACTTAGAGCCTATTATACAGAGTGAAGTAAGTCAGAAAGAGAAAAACAAATATGATATGCTAACACATACACATGGAATCTAGGAAGATGGCACCGCAGAACCTAATTGCTGAGCAGCAGTGGAGACTTATGGACACAGCTTAGAGAATAGACTTATGGACACAGCTGTGGGGGAGCAAGGAGACGGTGGGATGTACAGAGAAGGTAACATGGAAACATACATTACCATATGTAAAATAGATATCCAATGGAATTTGCTGTATGACTCATGGAACTCAAACTGGGGCTCGGTAACAATCTAGAGAGGTGGGATGGGGAGAGAGATGGGAGGGATTTTCAAGTGGGAGGGGACATAGGTAAACCTATGTCTGATTGATATTAATGTTTGGTAGAAACCAACACAATACTGTAAAGCAATTATCTTTCAATTAAAAATAAATAAAAACAAACAAAAAATTTTCAAAAAAAATAAGATCCTAGCATAGGGAGCTATATTCAGTATCCTGTAATAAACCATAATGGAAAAGAATATGAAAGAGAGTACACATATCTGAATTATTTTGCTGTGTACAAAAAACTAATACAACGTGGTAAATCAACTAAACTTCAATTAAAAAATAAATACATAAAAATAAAAACTTTGTTAACACGTGCTTATAACCCACACTCAAAAGTAGGAGCTCCCTCTGAGATGCCTGGGAAGTTAAGGCTTTCTCTCACACTTGTATCCTCTGGTCTTACCAGCTCTAGTAGACGTATATTGAATGTTTTTTAAGTTCAGACAAGACATCTGGAGTGGAGAAGTAATTCTTTCCAGCTTCTGTTTTGGAGCTAAAAGGCAATTAGACTTTCCTAAGCACTAAGTGAAACAAATCTTTATTGGTGTCAGAATTTTTCAAGAAATTTCCACCCAACTACACAAGTCCTTTTCTGAAATATTCTCACAAAGACTGCATAAATTGCCTACGTTTTTTCAGCACTAAGGAATGGACAAACTTTTTTTCCACTCAAAGTTTCACAGAAACTGTATTTTTCTATTTCAGATGTTCAGTGATATCAAAAACACTGGGAGGTTTTGGGGGGAGAATGTTGAGATAATGAGGTGATTAGAGCTTCAGTTACATGTGCAACAGCAAATGTAAACAAGAATTCGCAAAAAGATTCCTCAATCTAGAGGGAAGTTTTCCTACCCAAACACCTTGCCAAATAGGAGCCAGGCTTTGTCAGGGATAAATTAGAAATGATCAGGAAAGCTTTAGGGGGCAGGTGCTGATTGAAATGGAAATTTCACACAACAAAATTGATTATACCTGAAAATTTAAGATGCTAAGAAGAATATGAAAGACAAGTAAGACTAGGTTTCTGAGTTTTCTATTGAATGTTTCTCTTTACGTGTTTTTTGTAGAGTAGGGCTCCTCAAACTGGAGAAAATTACCTCACAGAAGCTCCATGGGGCAAGGGCCTCAGAGGCTATCCATTTAAGACAGGCAAGTGCCATGAAGTGAGCCAGGTCAGTTTCACCACCTAAGCCAATACATCACTTTCCACCATCAAGGAAGGCAAAAAGCTACCTCAGACTTCTCAGGCACCAAAGTTTGGAGGACACTAATATCAAACATCCCACACCTGACCAATTCCCATGCTCATGTTGTTTGTGAATCTGCCTTCCCCTTTCCTTTATTTGGTTGGGAGGTAAGTGATAAAAGAGTTGAATCAAACCAGACAAGAAGCAGAATAAAACATTTATCCAAAATCTTACATTGAAAACCTAGATTTGGTGTGACTTTTTTTTTTTACTGGAATTTGATCACAACATATTTCAGCAATATAATGCCTTTTAAAATCTAAATAAAATGGATAAACAGGTTCCTAGGTTATAGAACAGAGAACTATATGTGATATCCTATGATAAACCAGGTTTCTCTGGTGGTTCAGATGGTAAAGAATCTGCTTGCAATGAGGGATACCTGGGTTTGATCCCTGGGTCGGGAAGATCCCTGGAGAAGATCCCTGGAGAAGATCCCTGGAGTGCTACCCACTCCAGTATTCTTGCCTGGAGAACTCCATGGACAGAGGAGCCTGGCGGGCTACAGTCCATGGAGTCACAAAGAGTGGGAAATGACTGAGCAATTAACACTTTCACTTTTTCATGCTAAATGATAATGGAAAAGAATGTTAAAAAAAGAATGTATATATATAAAACTGAATCATGAAACACTTTCCTGTATCACAGAAATTAACACAACATTGTAAATCAACTATATATCAGTTTAAAAAATAAAATAAAAATCTAAGTAGATTTTCACTGAACTAGAATACAAAGAAATTTTAGTGACTAAAATCCTTTCACACTATTATTATAGTATATTTTTAGAGAGATTTGTGATAATAAGTTGCTACTTGAGATGGAAGTTTTAAGAAGATGTAGATGCACAGAGTCATGAACAGAATTATTTTTGGAACATTGCCATCCCTAGCAACTTCAGTTGGGGAAAATCAATGGTATATGGTTGTAGTCATCACACTATCCAAAAAAGAAAATGTGTAATGTTTGGTTCATATGTGTGCAGTGATGCTAAACATCTCTTCTTTCATAATACGTGTTAAAGCAATGGTTCTCAGTAGGACCAGTCACAGAAGGTGATCTGTGGGAGAAGCTGGAGGTGGAGATTTGATGTAGCTGGGGAGGTTTATACACTAAACACTCCCTACCCATATGTGCCAGAATCAGAGGCAAAGGTATCTGTAATTTTAAAAACTTCCTAGATGATTCCATTATCCTCCAACTCTTATTAGAACAAACAAGCAAACACACACACACAAAACACTCCCACTGTTTTAAGTAAACAGTTCTGCTTTTACAACAAGTCAAAGGAGAAAACATAACCTATTGCACAGTCATATAATTCAGTGTTTTAGAGCTGGAAAAAGCCTTGAGATCACAATGTCCTGTTTCCTCATTTTACAGATAAAGAAACTGGGCATTAGAGAGGTTTGATTACTTAGAGGAGATACGTGTGTGTGTGTGTGTGTGTGTACGTGTATATGTGCCCTCAGCCACTCAGTCATGTCCAACTTTTTTGCAACCCCATGGACTGTAGCCCACCAGGCTCCTCTGTCCATGGGATTTTCCAGGCAAGAATACTGGAGTGCATTGCCATTTCCTTCCTACTCCAGGGAATCTTCCCAACCCAGGGATGGAACCAGTTGTCTCCTGCATTGGCAGGCAGATTCTTTATCACTGCACCACCCGGGAGGTCCCTTAGAGAGCATATGGTTAAACAATTAAAAGAAGTTTTCTCTAACAAATAGAAAGCACACAAATATTGAGTGTTTACTCTGTGTAGATATTCCAACTGTATATATTATTTCTAATCCTCACATTGACTCCAGGAGACAAATATCATCTTTTCTATTTTACAGATTGGGTAGAAAAAGACAGACATGGAGAGGTGAAGTGATCTTCCCAACATCACATCAATAGTATTAGTAGAGTTGGGATTTGAACTCTAACCCCGAGTCTGCACACCTAGGATACTAGGCTGCACTCTTTTGCTGAGCTGTCTACCAGTTTCTGCAAGTGCAACAGTGGGGGAAACTCTCTTTTCATGGAATTAACATAAATAACTTTTTGAAGAGATCTCTAGTCTTTCCCATTCTATTGTTTTCCTCTATTTCTTTGCACTGATCACTGAGGAAGACTTTCTTATCTCTGCTTCTATTCTTTGGAACTCTGCATTCAAATGGGTATATCTTTCCTTTTCTCCTTTGCCTTTCCCTTCTCTTCTTTTAACAGCTATTTGTAAGGCCTCTTCAGACAACTATTTTGCCTTTTCGCATTGTGTTTTCTCAGGGATGGTCTTCATCCCGGCCTCTTGTGCAATGTCACGAACCTCCATCCATAGTTCTTCAGGCACTCTGTCTATCAGATCTAATCCCTTGAATCTATTTGTCACTTCCACTGTATAATCGTAAGGCATTTGATTTAGGTCATACCTGAATGGTCTAGTGGCTTTCCCTACTTTATTCAATTTAAGTATGAATTTGGCAATAAGGAGTAAGTTCATGATGTGAGCCACAGTCAGCTCCCGGTCTTGTTTTTGCTGACTGTATAGAGCTTCTCCATTTTTGACTGCAAAGAATATAACCAATCTGATTTAGGTATTGACCATCAGGTGATGTCCCTGTATAGAGTCTTCTCTTGTGTTGTTGGAAGAGAGTGTTTGCTATGATCAGTGCATTCTCTTGGCAAAACAATATTACCCTTTGCCCTTCTTCATTCTGTACCCCAAGGCCAAATTTGCATGTTACTCCAGGTAGTTCTTGACTTCCTACTTTTGCATTCCAGTCCGCTATAATGAAAAGGACATCTTTAGGGGGTGTTAGTTCTTAAAATTCTTGTAGGTCTTCATCAGTTCAGTTCAGTTCAGTCACTCAGTCGTGTCCTACTCTTTGCGAACACATGAATCACAGCACGCCAGGACTCCCTGTCCATCACCAACTCCCAGAGTTCACTCAGACTCACGTCCATCGAGTCAGTGATGCCATCCAGCCATCTCATCCTCTGTCATCCCCTTCTCCTCCTGCCCCCAAACCCTCACAGCATCAGAGTCTTTTCCAATGAGTCAACTCTTCGCATGAGGTGCCCAAAGTACTGGAGTTTCAGCTTTAGCATCATTCCTTCCAAAGAAATCCCAGGGCTGATCTCCTTCAGAATGGACTGGTTGGATCTCCTTGCAGTCCAAGGGACTCTCAAGAGTCTTCTCCAACACCACAGTTCAAAAGCATCAATTCTTTGGCGCTCAGCCTTCTTCATAGTCCAACTCTCACATCCATACATGACCACAGGAAAAACCATAGCCTTGACTAGATGAACCTTTGTTGGCAAAGCAATGTCTCTGCTTTTCAATACGCTATCTAGGTTGGTCATAACTTTCCTTCCAAGGAGTAAGCGTCTTTTAATTTCATGGCTGCAGTTACCATCTGCAGTGATTTTGGAGCCCCCAAAAATAAAGTCTGACACTGTTTCCACTGTTTCCCCATCTTTTTCCCATGAAGTGATGGGACCGGATGCCATGATCTTCGTTTTCTGAATGTTGAGCTTTAAGCCAACTTTTTCACTCTCCACTTTCACTTTCATCAAGAGGCTTTTGAGTTCCTCTTCACTTTCTGCCATAAGGGTGGTGTCATCTGCATATCTGAGGTTATTGAGATTTCTCCCGGCAATCTTGATTCCAGCTTGGGCTTCTTCCAGTCCAGTGTTTCTCATGATGTACTCTGCATAGAAGTTAAATAAGCAGGGTGACAATATACAGCCTTGACATACTCCTTTTCCTATTTGGAACCAGTCTGTTGTTCCATGTCCAGTTCTAACTGTTGCTTCCTGACCTGCATACAGATTTCTCAAGAGGCAGGTCAGGTGGTCTGGTATTCCCATCTCTTTCAGAATTTTCCACAGTTTATTGTGATCCACACAGTCAAAGGCTTTGGCATAGTCAATAAAGCAGAAATAGATGTTTTTCTGGAACTCTCTTGTTTTTTCCATGATCCAGCAGATGTTGGCAATTTGATCTCTGGTTCCTCTGCCTTTTCTAAAACCAGCCTGAACGTCAGGAAGTTCATGGTTCATGTATTGCTGAAGCCTGGCTTGGAGAATTTTGAGCATTATGTTACTAGCATGTGAGATGAGTGCAATTGTGAGGTAGTTTGAGCATTCTTTGACATTGCCTTTCTTTGGGATTGGAATGAAAACTGACCTTTTCCAGTCCTGTGGCCACTGCTGAGTAGGTCTTCACAGAACTGTTCAGCTTCTTCAGCATTACTGGTCAGGGCATAGACTTAGGTTACTGTGATATTGAATGGTTTGCCTTGGAAATGAACAGAGATCATTCTCTAATTTTTGAAACTGCATCCAAGTACTGCATTTTGTACTCTTTTGTTGACTTTGATGGCTATTCCATTTCTTCTAAGGGATTCTTGTCCCCAGTAGTAGATATAATGGTCATCTGAGTTAAATTCACCCATTCAAGTCCATTTTAGTTGACTGATTCCTAAAATGTTGACATTCACTCTTGTCATCTCTTGTTTGACCACTTCCAATTTACCTTGATTCATGGACCTAACATTCCAGGTTCCTGGAAGATGCACAAGCTGGATTCAGGATTGCTAAGAGAAATATCAGTAACCTCAGATATGCAGATAACACCACCCTTATGGCAGAAAGTGAAGAGTAACTAAAAAGCCTCTTGATAAAAGTGAAAGAGGAGAGTGAAAAAGTTGGCTTAAAGCTCAACATTCGGAAAACGAAGATCATGGCTTCTGGTCCCATCACTTCATGGGAAATACATGGGGAAACAGTGGAAACAGTGCCTGACTTTATTTTTGGGGGCTCCAAAATCACTGCAGATGGTGATTGCAGCCATGAAATTAAAAGACACTTACTCCTTGGAAGGAAAGGTCCTTACTACTTGGCTAACAAAGGTCCGCCTAGTCAAGGCTATGGTTTTTCCAGTGGTCATGTAGGGATGTGAGAGTTGGACTCTGAAGAAAGCTGAGTGACGAAGAATTGATGCTTTTGAACTGTAGTGTTGGAGAAGACTCTTGAGAGTCCTTTGGACTGCAGGGAGATCCAACCAGTCCATCCTAAAGGAAATCAGTCCCGGGTGTTCATTGGAAGGAATGATGCTGAAGCTGAAACTCAAATACTTTGGCCACCTCCTGCTAAGAGTTGACTCATTGGAAAAGACCTGATGCTGGGAGGAATTAGGGGCAGGAGGAGAAGAGGATGACAGAGGATGAGATGGCTGGATGGCATCACCAACTCTATGGACATGAGTTTGAGTGAACTCCGGGAGCTGGTGATGGACAGGGAGGCCTGGCTTGCTGTGATTCATGGGGTCACAAAGAGTTGGACATGACTGAGCTACTGAACTGACTGATGCAACGGTGCTTTTTACAGCATCAGATTTGACTTCTTTCATGCAAAGATGGGCACAATAAATGACAGAAATGGTATGGACCTAACAGAGGCAGAAGATATTAAGAAGAGGTAGCAAGAATACACAGAAGAACTACACAAAAAAGATCTTCATGACCCAGATAACCACGATGGTGTGATCACTCACCTGGAGCCAGACCCTGGAATGCAAAGTCAAGTGGACCATGGGAAGCATCACTAGGAACAAAGCTAGTGGAGGTGATGGAATTCCAGATGAGCTATTTCAATTCCTAAAAGATGATGCTGTGAAAGTGCTGCACTCAATATGCCAGCAAATTTGGAAAACTCAGCAGTGGCCACAGGACTGGAAAAGGCCAATTTTCGTTCCAATCCCAAAGAAAAGCAATGCCAACAAATATTCAAACTACCATACAATTGAACTTATCTCACACGCTAGCAAAGTAATGCTTAAAATTCTCCAATTCAGGCTTGAACAGTACATGAACCGTGAACCTCCAGATGTTCAACCTGGATATAGAAAAGGCAGAGGAACCAGATATCTAACTGTCAACATCCATTGGATCATCAAAAAAGCAGAGAGTTCCAGAAAAACATCTACTTCTGCTTTATTGACTATGCCAAAGCCTTTGACTGTGTGGATCACAACAAACTGTGGAAAATTCTTAATGATATGGGAATACCATACCACCTGATCTGGCTCCTGAGAAATCTGTATGCAGGTCAGGAAGCAACAGTTAGAACTGGACATGGAACAACAGATTGGTTCCAAATAGGAAAAGGAGTACAGCAAGGCTGTATATTGTCACCCTGATTATTTAACTTATATGCAGAGTACATCATGCAAAATGCCAGGCTGGATGAAGTACAAGCAGAATCAAGATTGCAGGGAGAAATATCAATAACCTCAGATATGCAGATGACACCAGACATGGCAGAAAGTGAAGAGGAACTAAAGAGCCTCTTGATGAAAGTGAGAGGAGAGTGAAAAAGCTGGTTTAAAATTCAACATTCAAAATACAAAGATCATGGCATCCAGTCTCATCACTTCATGGCAAATAGATGGGGAAACAATGGAAACAATGAGAGACTTATTTTAGGGGGGCTCCAAAATCATTGCAGATGGTGACTGCAGCCATGAAATTAAAAGATGCTTGCTCCCTGGAAGAAAAGCTATGACCAAACTAGACAGAATATTATAAAGCAGAGACATTATTTTGCCAACAAAGGTCCATCTAATCAAGGCTATGGTTTTTCCAGTAGTCATGTATGGATGTGAGAGTTGGACTATAAAGAAAGCTGAGCACCGAAGAATTGATGCTTTTGAACTGTGGTGTTGGAGAAGACTCTTGAGAGTCCCTTGGACTTCAAGGAGATCCAACCAGTCCATCCTAAAGGAAATCAGTCCTGAATATTCATTGGAAGATTGATGCTGAAGCTGAAACTCCAAATACTTTGGCCATGTGATTCACATCAGGTCATCAGTCATCTTCACAGAACTGACTCATTTGAAAAGACCCTGATGCTAGGAAAGATTGAAGGACGGAGGAGAAGGGGAAGATCGATGATGAGATAGTTGGATGGCATCACTGACTCAATGGACATGAGTTTGAATAAACTCCGCAGTTGGTGATGGACAGGGAGGCCTAGCTTGCTGCAGTCCATGAGGTCACAAAGGGTCGGCAATGACTCAGCAATTGAACTGAACCAAACAAAAATAATTAAAAGCTAAACCAACTATGAAATGTACACTTTCAAATTCTGATAAGTATCATAAAGGAAAGGAATAGCATTAGAAGAAGGAATATCTTTATTTATCTTTTAACCTTTTATTTTATACTAGCTGATAAACAATGTGATAGTTTCAACTGGAAGACAAAGGGATTCAGCCATACATATACATGTATCCATTCTCCCCCAAACTCCCTCCCATCCAGGCTGCCACATATCATTGAGCAGAGGGGAACACCTTAATTTTTGAGGTAAAGGAAGAGAATTGATATCTAAGCTGAGGCCAAGAAGGGGACATTCATGTGAAGAGAGTCTAGGGCACAGGAAACAGTACATGCTGATGCCCCAAGAAAGAAGAGTTCAGCCTCTCAAGGGAAAAAAGGCCACTGTGACTCGAACATGGGTAATATTGAGGAATATACTAGCTAGATGGGAGAGGTAGATGAGAGGTACCAGATTGTGCAGAGACTTGTAGGCTATTTATTTCAGTGGGTGGAGGGAGAGGAAGTGGTAAGCAGAGAGTCCATGTGCTTCTCCCTGGATGTGTAGACCGCTTGTATATTCCCCCTCATTTTTCTCCTGTTTGTTGTCATCTTTTGACAGGCTTCCCAGGTGGCACTAGTGGTAAACAACCTGCCTGCTCACGCAAGAGACATAAGAGAATGGGCTTGATCCCTGAGTTAAGAAGATCCGCTGGAGGAGGGTATAGCAATCCACTCCAGTATTCTTGCCTGGAGAAGCCCATGGACGAAGGAGCCTGGCAGACTATGGCCCACAGGATCTCAAAGAGTTGGATATGACTGAGTGAGCACACACACACTCATTAACTCTTTTTCATTACCCCCTCCTTCTTTATATATGGTCTCCCTTTCCATGAAACTACAGTGATTAGTCACACAATGACTTCAACATTCACAAGACTACCCACGTAGGACTCTAGATTTTTTAATGCCACCATCTCTAATATATGCTGCCCTATTCCACCCCAGGCACCCACACTGCAGTTATATCCTAGGCCTTTTGTTTTATCAGCAGAAATGCCTCCACCTTCAAAATCTCAATCTCAAGCATTTCATTCTCCAGTCACCACTTGCAACCCTTCTAGCTCACTTGTTCAATGTTCTACTGATAAAATTCTGGAACCTTATTAAGACCTCCATTCTTGAACCTTATTAAGACTCCATCCCACCAGTTTTCATGATCAGTCCATCTTCTTTGTCCCTCTGTCCCTAAATGTAAGTACCAATAGAAAATGAGATCCCTGGTTGATTTCAATAGTTGACATGGGTAACCAAACAGCTGTCCTTTGATGGAGAAAACCACTGAAAACTTGACTGACTTCACACAACATTCATGGCCACAAACCCCAATTGCCCCCCAAACACCAGCAACCTGACTGAATTGCCCCATTTCTTTGCCAGTCTCCGAAATGATTATTTTAGATCTTTTCCTTCCTCCTCAAGTCTCTCCCATTCCCCTCATTTGGTTACCTCACTTCATGTTTCATGGAGCAAATACAAGCCTTCCCACAGGAAGTCACTCATCTTCTATCATCAAATTTATAAACCTCCTTGCATCAGCACCAACTTTCTACTCTTTCCTTCTTCTTGAAATGGAAAATGTGTCTTTCCTCCTACTCGAGTTCAAACCTTGCTTTGGTGGGTCCTGTCTCTGTGGCCTTCTCAAGGTCTTCACTCTGTCATCAACCCCTCTCTCTCCGATACCATCAGGTCTCTATTTGTACCCAGCTGTGTCCATCAGCCTAAAAATACACCCCAGTATTTATTTTTAAAAGAAAAGAAGCAAACCTTCATCACTGATCCAAGTTTGCATTTCATCTCCATTTCTCTACTTCTCCTCACAGCAGAACCTCTCAAAAGCATCCATTTCCTCAGCAACTGTTCACTTCTCCATCTCCTACATTCTATCTTCTGACCTGTCAAACCTACAGATTTTCTGTCAGAGTTATCAGCATTACCATGCTGTCAAATCTAGTGGCCAGTTCTCTACTCTTTCTCCCAGTAGCATCTGACAAGCTTAAGCACTCCTGACCGGAGATACTAGGGATGTTGTGAGTCAGCAAGCACAGTGGTTTATATTTCCAGGGTAAAAGGTAGTTCATTTGGGCTCTTGAGTATGAACTGTGTCTTCTCAACCTAAAGCATTTCCCTTTCCTCCTACATTTCCCTGGGTCCTATCTAGTTATACCTATTCTTCAGCCCTTCCTTCATACTATAGTATAAAAAACAAATGTAACAGACAGTATTGCTTCTCACAGTTTTTAATAGGAATGGAAACCTCAGTCAAAAATATAGAAACGTGAAAAAATAAAATTTAGTCATCCACCAGCTAGAAGAACTATTAATATAAGAGACAGTGCCAAGGTATACATTCCGGCAGGCCTTTGTGTGGCCACCAAACCTACAAATTGCCCTATTGTATATAAGACTTCAGAAGGAAAAGAATGTCTCGTAACATTAATGACCAAAATACTGGTATTTTGGTCAGCTCTTTGGTCATCTGATGTGAACAGCCAACTTATTGGAAAAGTCACTGATGCTGGGAAAGATTGAGGGCAGAAGAAGAGGATGTCAGAGGATGAGATGGCTAGATGGCATCACTAATGCAATGGACATGAAATTGGACAAACTTTGGGAGATGGTGAGGGACAGAGAGCCCTGGCATGCTGCAGTCCATCGGGTCACAAAGAGTCAGACACTACTGGGTGACTGAACAACAACATTAATGATCTACAAGCAATGGTTCTGGTCTAGTTAAGTACCATGCAGTGACTCTGTCTGACGAAGGAAATGGTTACCCACTCCAGTATTCTTGCCTGAGAATTCCCTGGACAGAGGAGCCAAGTAGGCTACAGTCCATGGGGTCAAAACGAATTGGACACGACTCAGCAACTAACACTTTCACTTTTTCAGTGACTCTGTGTATGAAAAGTTACTATTGTCTTCCGAAGATGACCTGCCTTCTTCTTCCATGATCCTGGAATCTGCCTTGCAAACACCAGTGGCTACAAATAGGTATATAATCTACAGTGTACATTCAATGCATGATTTGAAAAGCACATCATTATTTCAAAAAGTTTAAAAAGAGAAAAACCAAAATAACTTTGTGTGAGTAAATCTCCACAACACATTGACTGTTAAAGGGGAATAAAGCTGATTATCACTCACACAGTCTCTAATGTGTGAATGTATGAATTCTAATTCCTACAGTAAACAACACTTCTTCAAACTGGCTTCTGACGATTGACTTAGTTAGAAGAATTCATCTAAACACCAAAGACATAAAACGGCTCTTCACTGAATGGATAGCATTTTAGCCTCAGTCAAAATAATTAATTGAGATCTTACAGATACAAAACCACAAGGACAGACACCCTGGAAATTCAGCCATAAAGACTCTGATTAAAATATGAATTTCTTATTGTGACTGGTTTCTTATTTATGACAATACATTGGAACACTTGAAGATCAGGGAGCATTTCAGTCTGGAGCATTTGTTGAGGTGTCTCTTTTCAAGTGACTAAAATTTATCACAATAAATACAAAATTGATTTTTTAGTTTGCATTTTCAAAAGAAATAATTGAAGTCATTTTTATGCTACTTGCATGTAAATTCAACTCTTTTAACCTGAAGCCAGCAACTTTAGAAATATAATTAATTTTCAAGCTCAAAGTAGGAAGATGATAAAAGCAAGCACTCTGCATGATTTGTTAGCATAGCTAATCCTTACCTCTCTAGACACTTGTTTTCTAGTTTATGAATTTAGAACATTTTCAGTTGCTTTCCTAACTTGTTTTCTGCTTCCTTTGAGGCTCTGCATTATTAGAAACAAGTTCAGAGTAATCAAGGGTAACTAAGGAGGTAGAAGGTAAGTTCAGTCAATTTTCCTGTGTTTTCTGGTAATAATTTCATTGGGATTAATGATTGGCTGGTGACTTTTCATTCACATGTATCCATATTTTTCCCATATCAGCATTGATCCTTGGCCAAAAATGAGTGATAAATGACTATAGCCAAGAAGAGCTTGGCTCTTATAAGTTAAACATACATTCACCAGGTGACCCAGCAACCCAGCAACTAGGCATTTGCCCAAGAAAAATGAACAACATAGGTCCACACAAACACCTGTAGATACATGTTTACAGTAGCTCCAGCAATTATCACTAAAAACTGGCAAAAATGCAAATGCCCACCAACGGGTAGATGGATAAATAAGTTGTCTATAGAATACAACAGCATTAAAAAGGAAGGAACTGCTGATATATGTAACATCGTGGATGAGACTTGAACACTACATATTGTATGGTTCTATTCAAATGACATTTCTCTTATTTCAAAGATTTTTTTTTTATGTGGACCATTTTAAAAAGTCTTTATTGAATTTGTTACAATATTGCTTCTGTTGTATGCTTTGGTTTTTTGGTTGCGAGGCATGAGGGATCTTAGCTCCCTGACCAGGGACTGAACCTACAACCCTGCATTGGAAGGCGAAGTCTCAACCACTGGACCACCAGGGAAGTCTCTAAATAACATTTTGAAAGAGACAAAACTACAATACAGACCAAAATAGATCAGTGGTTTAAAGCGCTGAGAGTGGCTAAAGTAGAAGGACTAGAAAGGGACATCCCCTTTTGTGGGGATGGAAAATTCTATGCCTTGATGTCCATGGTGCTTACACAACACAGGATACATTTGTCAAAATTCATCAGAACTACACACGTGAAAAGGGTGAATTTTTTTTAAAGGGTGTGTGTACTGTGTATGAATTACATATCAGTCAATTCACTTTATTTCTAAAACTTCATAAGGAAGAGTCTACAGATGGTGGAAAAGACAAGCCCAGTGAAAGCCGAATTCATGATAACCAAGTAGAAATATTTAGGCTTATTTTTTATTAAAGTATAGTTGATACATAACATTATATAAATTACAGGTATACAATAGTGATTCATAATTTTTAAAGGATATACTCCATTTATAGATATTATAAAATATATGCTATATTCCCCATGTTGTACAATATATCCTTGTAGCCTATTTCATACATAACAGTTTGTTCTTCTTAATCCCTACCCATGCATTGCCTCTCCCATTCCCCTCCCCCCACTGGTGATAGTTAGTTTGTTCTCTGTACCTGTGAATCTGCTTCTTTCCTATTATATTCATTAGCTTATATATATTTTTAGATTCCACATGTAAGTGATATTATACAGTATTTGTCTTTCTCTGTATGACTTATTGCCAACATCCGTTGGCTCATAGGAAAAGCAAGAGAATTCCAGAAAAACATCTACTTCTGCTTTATATGCCAAAGCCTTTGACTGTATAGATCACAACAAACTGTGGGAAATTCTTAAAGATATGGGAATACCAAACCGCCTGACCTGCTTCCTGAGAAATCTGTATGCAGATCAAGAAGCAAGAGTTAGAACCGGACATGGAACAATGGACTGGTTTGAAATTGGGAAAGGAATATATCAAGGCTGTATATTGTCACCCTGCTTGTTTAACTCATATGCAGAGTACATCATATGAAATGCCGGGCTGGATGAAGCACAAGCACAATCAAGATTGCCAGGAGAAATACCAAGAACCTCAGATATGCAGATGACAGCATCGTTATGGCAGAAAGTGAAGAGGAACTCAAAAGCCTCTTGATGAAAGTGAAAGAAAGGAGTGGGAAAAAGCTGGTTTAAAGCTCAACATTCAAAATACAAAGATCATAGCATCCAGTCCCATCATTTCATGGCAAATAGATGGGGAAACAATGGAAACAGTAAGAGACTTTATTTTCTTGGGCTCCGAAATTACTGAAGATGGTGACTGCAGGCATGAAAGTAAAATAAACTTGCTCCTTGGAAGAAAAGCTATGACCAACCTAGACAGCGTATTAAAAAGCAGGGACATTACTTGGCCAACAAAGGTCCATCTAGTCAAAGCTATGGCTTTTCCAGTAGTCATGTATGGATGTGAGAGTTGGACCATAAAGAAAGCTGAGTGCTGAAGAATTGATGGCTTTTGAACTGCAGTGTTGGAGAAGACTTTTAGAGTGCTCTGGACAGCAAGGAGATCCAACCAGTCCATCCTAAATGATATCAGTTCTGAATATTCATTGGAAGGACTGATGCTGAAACTGAAGCTCCAACACTTTGGCCACCTGATGCAAAGAACTGACTCCTTGGAAAAGACCCTGATGCTGGGAAGGATTGAAGGCAGGAGGAGAAGGTTGGCAGAGGATGAGAGGTTGAATGGCATCACTGACTCGATGGACATGAGTTTGAGCAAGCTCCAGATGTTGGTGATGGGCAGGGAAACCTGGCAAGCTGCAATGTATAGGGTCACAAAGAGTCAGACACAACTGAGCAACTGAACTGAGATTACTTATTACCAAGTACATCTTTTTAAAAAACTAGTAGAAGAACTTACAAGATAATGTAGTGTAATAACCTCCCCTCATGTGATTCCTCATGGGTTTAATTATGAGTCAAATGGAATGTAGGAATAATCACATACAAAGTCACATTTTCTGAGTTAGTTCTAATTGTGTCACTTCAATACACAGGAAATTATTTTTGAAGTTTTCAAGAGTAAAAGGGATTAAAGTTCCTTATGTAGTCAGTGAAATCTAATAAAATTATAAAGAGTCAAAATAGTCTTTAGCATCAGGGAGAATTACTCTGTGGAAACAAAGAGTACTTTTTTATAGGTTATTCTCTATGATGTATGTGATTTTATCACAATGATGCAGTCAACTTATTACTTATTGTAAGAACTACAATATACTTATCACTTGTAAAAAAGATCAAAATGATTATTTTGGGCAGATGAATCCCAATATTTAACTGGGTTATAGATGAGGCTCCACACTAAGCAATGATTGAGTTATGCAGACTTTGCTCTTGCTTCCCTGATGTGAACTGTCTTGGTTTGCCAGCATGCTGCAGGGTGGAGGTTCAGGCTGATGACTGAACACAGAATTTCAGCTCTCAAGGTGCTGCCCAGGGATATCATTTTACAGTTACTGCCAAGCAATACCTTCCACAAAATTAGGCAAGGAAGACAGTATATAAGAATTGCCTCAGCACAGGGTTTTTCAAATCTTTGAACTAGACTCACAGTAAGAAATAAACTTTCCATCATGCATTTGACAGAAATCATGACATGTTTCTCAAGACACTGATTTTTCCTTTGCACTCTTCTATTTTTCTCCTTTTAAAATGTTGGTTTCCCCTCAGTGAATTAATTGTATTATCCAACTACCTTAAAATTTGATGTCCTCAAGGACATGAAACTTACCATTTACCTAAAGATTATATAATCCAAATTACTGCAGATCACTAAGGAGTATTTCACCTTGGCAGCATTCATGGTAAGCACCCCTCCCATTCCCATGAACCTGAACTGCTTTGACTGAGTTGCACTTTGGCTGAATACCATAAGCCCATATGAAAATGATACCTACCATTAATTATTGAGAATGTTGTCAAACAATTTGTTCATTATGCTACAGAGTATTTCCTCTATGAGGGTCAAGGGTAGGAAAAAAAGTCTTTATGGCTTCAATGTCAGGAATAATAGTGATTATCCTAGGTGACTGGCTTATTTTCCCCTCCTCATATTTCCAGTTAGAAATTTTATTTTCTACTCACAGCCTGTCTCTGTAACACATACGTAGGATTTTGTGGCTAGAATTTGGGCACTTAACCTCTTTCCTAATTCCCTTATACTTTCCTATCCTTTCTATTTTCCTTTGCCTCATATTTTTTACTGGTCTTATATTTCTTTTAGTCTATTATGTACATCTTCATATGCCACTTTATGGGTTTCCCAGGTTGCACAGTGATAAAGAATCTGCTTGCTAATGCAGGAGATGCGAGAGACGTGGGTTCTATACCTGGATTGGGATGACCCCCTGGAGGAGTAAATGGCAACCCACACCAGTAGTCTTGCCTGAAAAATCCCATAGACAGAGGAGCCTGGTGGGCTACAGTCCATAGGGTCGCAAAGAATCAGACACAACAGAGCACACACACACACATGCCACTTTAAAACTTTGTGAAGCAAAACAAGGAAAAAAGGAGAAAGCAAAGCAGAAAGGAAGACATAAAGATTAGCTTCCATAAATGATAACAAGACTCAGATGTTTAAGCCTTCATTTCACACATTCTCAAACTGAAATTAACAAGAAGGTACAAATTCAGAACACTTTGCCCTATCTGTATCAGAAACAATAATTGAAAGAGAAATCATTTTGCTGATATTTCAAAGCTAATAAAAAAAATGGTTTCAAAGTTTTATCTAAAACTAAAGTATCCCAAATACAATGATAAAAACTGCCAGGACCAGTCAGAAGTAACTTCAAACAAAGACTGCCTTCTGTAATGGTATATGACTTGCCATAATACTAGAGACTGCAGTATTTTCTTTGCAGTCAAACAGAACAGCATTGAAACTCTACATGGCAGGTACCTAAATTGAAAGAAGTTTCTTCTTAGAGAAGTAAATAACATGGATTTTACCAGCGACCAAAGTGACTGTGGCTTCCAATACATTTCTAAATAATAATATAAGGCAGGATATTAGAGGACAGATAAAATCAACTACGAAAATGCATATTTGGCTCCATTTATTTAAGACCTCCCTGAAGTAGTTCAAAACCAAGGAAATTACTTGGCAATATCAACAATGAAGTAGAATTAATTTTCTGATAATGTTATAGAAAATCAAATCAAACTTAGCCTTGCTTTAAGCACCTAGCCTGAAAGGTGGACTTATTAAATCTATATTATAATAGTTGAGCAGTGAAATATTAATATCCATCCCACAATTTTTCAAGTAATTTTTATGATCTGTTTGTACTGTATTTGTAACTTTAAGGATACTGGTATATAAGTGAGGAACGATAATACTACAGGCAGCCCTCAGTTCTCAATTTCAGTGGGGAATTGGTTCCATGACTCCTCAACATACCAAAAGCGAAAGCTGCTCAAGTTCCTCAGACAAAATGGCATATTATTTGCATACAACCTAAGAACATCCTCCTATATTCTTTAAATCATCTTCTGATCACTATAATACCATGATATATAAATAGTTGTGAATACTATGTAAATAATAGCTAGTACAGGACAAATTCAAGTTTTATTTTGGGGGGCTTTCTTAAGTTTCTTTTAAAATTTCAATCCATGGTTGATTGAATCCCTGGATGAATAATCCTGGAGGCAGAGGACTGTCTACATTTTCTTTAATGGCCCACCAATCCTGATGCTTCCTTGATTTCCCTTATCCGTCCCACTCTACCCAGCTCTGATTACATCTATATGGTGACATCCACACAGAGATGAAAGGGCTGGCAGTTGGGAACAAAAGTAATCTTAAGAAGCAATTTAAGGATGAAAATATTTCTAAATACATTTATTTTAAGTATAAATTTCAATAAACAGTAATAGGAAAAAATGGTTGATGGTAGGACCATAATTATGCTACACAATAACAGATTAATTACTTGAGTACTTTCTTTCAATGTATAATGAACAGTCTCCATGTGGCTAAGTTTTATGTTGTGTCAAGAAATTAACTTTGAGCCATCATGCGATAGTTAAACAATAACTTTGTGGGAGAAAAGATAAAACAAGAAGAGATGGCTTCTACTTTCTAATAGCACTCACTTTTGGGAATTGTATCTCTAAGTTCCTCTGGTTTCCTTGAAGATCTTCCAGTCTCCTCTGATTTTCTCCCCTCTGTCTCCATTGGCTTTGATCCTTTTTCAGCCTCCTCAGTTCAACCTCTAAAAGACTTAGCACTAAGTCTTGGGTGTCTTCTCTGCATAACCCATCCTCCACCCTGAATCATCTCAGTCACTCAGACTTCTGCACATCATCTACATGCTAATGGCTCCCAAAGGTATATTCTAGACTCAGTCATTCCTTTGCCCTTTGACTTGCATGTTTGTGTGTGTTCTAGTCACTCAGTCATGTCCGACTCTTTCCAACTCCATGGATTGTAGCCCACCAGGCTCCTCTGTCCATGGAGTACTCCAGGCAAGAATACTGGAGTGGGTTGCCATTCCCTTCTCCCAACCCAGGGATCAAACCCGGGTCTCCTGAATTGCAGGCAGACTCTTTACCCTCTGAGCCATCAGGGAAGCTGATTTGACTTGCATAGCCCCCCATTCAGCAAATACTGAGTTACTGAGTGCCCATGATATACAAGGCATTAACCAGGGTCTGAGAATAGGTGGTGAGTGGAACAAAGTCTCTGTTTTCATGAAGCTTATCTCCTAGTGAAGAAACAGGCCATAAATACAATGCACAAGTAAAATATGTATGTGTTCGAAGCAATAACTGCTAAGGAGGAAAATTAATCAGGATCCAGGGGAAGAGAATTAAAGTTAAAGGTAGAAACCCTTCTGGGTAGAGAGGCCAGGGAAGAAGCTCTGAAGAACTGAAATTTGATCAGAGAGCTGAATGGAGTAGGAATAAGAGACAGGCAAATGTTCTATGGAAAGAGATTTCTGAGGCAGAAGGTAGAGTGAGTGCAAAGGCCCTGAGGCAGGAATAACATGGTGAGTTTCCATAAACAGTAAGAAGACAACTGTGCCTGAAGTAGTGAGTGAGAGGAAGAAAGGAAAAAAATGGGATCAGAGAGGCAAGCAGAAGACAAAACAAGACCTTGACAGCTATTATAAAAACTTGAGATTTTATTCTAACCAAAATGGGAAGCCAGTGGAGGGTTTCAAGCAAGAGAATGATATGGCCTGATCTAGTGGTCTGCTTAATGTCTCTACTTAAATGTCTTACAAGCATCTCAAACTTAACACATTTACAACAGTATTCATCATCTTCCCACCACCAAAATAAAATAAAATTATCCTACATCTTTTCTGTTTTCCCCTCAGTTTAGTAAATGGTATCACAAATACCCAATTATTCAACCAAAATCTTAGATTCATCTCTCTCCTTCATCTCACACATCCACTCCGTACAAAGGAAAAGAAAAAAGATGGGACTTCCCTGGAAGCCCAGTGCTTAAGACTTCACTTTGCAATGCAGGGGGTATGGGTTCAATCCCTGGTCAGGGAGCTAAGATCTCACATGCCTCATGGCCAAAAAAACAAAACATAAAACAGAAGCAAATTGTAACAAATTCAATAAAGACTTTAAAGATGGTCCACATCAAAAAAAGAAAAAGAAAGAAAGAAAACCCTATACTTTCTATCTGCTTCTCTGTACCCACCAAATTTGACCATAACCATCTCACCTCAATTACAACCCAGGGACCAGATTTTTTACAATTTTGATTTTCCATCAATGGCTTCCCCATACACTTAAAGTCAAATCCATCCCCCTTGCTGTGAGCTAAAAGGCCTTGCAGGACTGGGTCCATGGCTAGCCTTTTGACATTTCATGCCACTTTTTCCAAACTTCCTGAGCTCCAACCACACTGACCTTTATCATTTCCAAGCACATACCTGAGTCCCTTGGACTGCAAGGAGATCCAACCAGTCCATTCTGAAGGAGATCAGCCCTGGGATTTCTTTGGAGGGAATGATGCTGAAGCTGAAACTCCAGTACTTTGGCCACCTCATGCGAAGAGTTGACTCATTGGAAAAGACTCTGGTGCTGGGAGGGATTGAGGGCAGGAGGATAAGGGGACGCCAGAGGATGAGATGGCTGGATGGCATCACTGACTCGATGGACTTGAGTCTGAGTGAACTCTGGGAGTTTGTGATGGACAGGGAGGCCTGGTGTGTTGCGATTCATGGGGTTGCAAAGAGTCGGACATGACTGAGCAACTAAACTGAACTGAACTGAACTGAGTAGGGTATTTCCTTACTGTTGTTCACTATTCATTCACAGCTGCTCTCTCTCCCTTCAGCCCTAGCTGACATGTCCCCTCCTCAAACAAGACTTCCCTCCCTACCCAGTGTAGAGCTGTACTCCCTGTGGTAACCCATCACAGCATCCTCTCCTTGTATTTCACCACACCATGAGTTTCCAAAAAGCAGGAATCATGTCAGTCTTATTCACAGCTATGCACATAGTCCCAGAACTGGACTGGGGTACAGCAGGTACTCAGTACACTTATGTTGACTGAAGGATCGGTTTGTACTGATATCTCCTTGTGTCATGTGGAAATGTCTGCAAACATACAACACTACCTCTATTAAAAAAAAAAAGAGAGAGACCTTTTTCTAAAATGACAGTGGTTTAAAAAAAAAAAGGAAAATTTAAGGAATTAAATTATATCACCCATTTGATTTTTAAACAAACTTGGTCATATACTTCCATAGGAAAAAATTTTATTCTAAGAAATAATAATTAAAAGTAGAATTAATATCATGGCAAGTCTTGGAAAACCATGCATTCCATTCATCAAATATTATTTGAATTAAAGACGTAACATTTTTAAATCTCTTCTGTGTCCTGGATACCGTCCTTGGTTCATTCTGATCTTACCTCACTTAATCCTCACAACCACCCTAAATCTTAGAAACCATGGTGTCTAATTAATGGATGAAAATACTGAATATCAGAATCCTTCAGTGACCTGCCTAAGACTATACTAATTAGGACAGAAATGGTATTCATACTCAGCTGCCTGTTATGTTGTAGGGACCATCTGAAAATAGATATTTTTCTGATCACAATACTAAAAATAAACTGATAGATGCCAATGCCCTTGAACTAAACCTTAAAATATTGGACCAAGAACTGTCTTTCCTTGGACTTGCATCATGGAAGAAGGAGAAATATATTCTTTGGGTTTGTGCCAAGTGCAGTGTGCAACTCATAAGACATCAACAGCAGCTGATTAAAGAATTTCTTAGAGTTATGTTTCTCTATCCCAAGGTAAACACTTTTCATAAAAACTTATAATCCTATTTTATCCTTCCTTGTGTGGGTTATCTTGATTATTAGTTTATTTAATAGTAGCATAGAGCTTTTTAGTGATAGTTATTACTTATCTTGAGCATCTTTTGTAAGATTTTCAATGGAAAATATACTTATCTCTTCAAATTAGTCTATCTATTGGCACTGAGCATATGATAAACAAAATCTACTATTTTTCTGAAGCTGAGTTTCTGTGCCCTGATCCATTTCAGTGAGCTCACATATATATATATATAGAGTATGTGCATCTGGCTGGTATTTCCACACTCTGATAAAAAGATAAATCATCAATAAACAGTAATGAATTAAGAATTCCATCTTTTCATCCCCTCCCAGTTCAGGAAACATAGTGAACAGTTAAATATAATTTTTTGAATGAATGAATAAATGTATAAATGAGCAAATAAGTGAAAGTGAGTAGAAGGAAGAGGTATGTGTATATTATTTTGGGCACATCTCTCTACATGAGTGATCTTAATTACGTGACCAAAGATTGAAATTGTACCCCCTACAGTAGAAGGGCAGAGTCTTAACCACTGGACTTGCAAAAATGTCCTTTTATATGTACTTTGCTTTAGTAATCAAACACTTCTGTTCATCTGAAGGCTACTGATTTTTTAGGAAGTTGCTCCTTTTTCCAATTCTTGACATTTTATCATTTAATGCTTAAACCAGTTTTTATTTTATAACTTCACACCTGTTGTAACAGCTCAATTTGTTTATTATAGAAAGTAAGAAAATACATATATGTAAAAGGAAGAAAAATAAAATGATTAATAATGCTCCTTTCCTTGGCTACATCCCCAAGTAATCAATGAATTAAAAGACAGCACATATAGAAGAAGAAGAAGGTGACAGAGGATGAGATGGTTGCATAGAATCACCAACTTGATGGAAATGAGTTTGAGAAAACTCCCGAGATAGTAAATGACAGGGAAGCCTGGCGTGCTGCAGTCCATGGGGTCCCAAAGAGTCGAACATTACTTAGCGACTGAACAGCAACAATACAGAGAATTAAAAAAAAAAAAATGGCAGATGTATAGAACAGTCTTTTGGACTCTGTGGGAGAAGGCGAGGGTGGGATGATTTGAGAGAATAGCACTGAACATGTATATTATCATATGTGAAACAGATCGCCAGTCCAGGTTCGATGCATGAGACAGGGTGCTCAGGGCTGGTGCACAGGGATGACCCTGAGGGATGGGATGGGGAGGGAGGTGGGAGGGGGGTTCAGGATGGGGAACACATGTACACCCATGGCTGATTCATGTCAATGTATGGGGAAAAAACACTACAATATTGTAATTAGCCTCCAAATAAAATAAATAAATTTTTAAAAAAAGAAAAAAAGAATGGCAAGTTATTTCTTATCTCAAAGTACAATGCTAAACATACTATAAATGATTAAAATGCCCATTTTATTTTCTCTTTTGAACTCTTACTTGTTTTTAGTACTATTTGCTAACGCTTATTGAAAATAATATTTGCAGTGATCTATTTAGCATATACCATGTGTTGAGACAGGTTTTTTGCAAACATTGTACTATGTGATCTTCATAAGGACCTCTAAAATAGGTAACACTGTCAAGCCTTTTTTTAAGGATGAGTAAGTGGGACTTTCCTTGTGGTCGAAGGGTTAAGAATCTGCCTTCCAATGCAGGAGACAAGGGTTGGGTTCCTGGTCCAGGAACTAAGATCCATATGCCTTAGGACAATTAAGCCCTTGAGCTGCAACTAAAGAAAGCCTGAGTTGCAACAAAGACCTAGTGCAGCCAAAAAAATGTAAAAAATTTTAAAATAAAGATGAAGAAGCAAAAGCTTAGGAAAGCTAAATAATGTTACACAAGTAGCAACTCTGATGTGGAGCAGAGCTTGGCTCCTAGCCTAGGCTAGTCTGACTCCAAAGGCTACACTGTGTCCACACAGCACTTGGTTGCCTATATTGGGTAGAAATACATGATATTTCCAATAGTCAACCATTTTAGACATAGAAAAATGGAAATCCTATATGGTTCTGATATAAATAAGATTAGCAATCTCAGGCATCAAGCCCTGTGATAAATAGGCATCAAAGTATCAGATTAAAGAGTTAAAAGCAGATGTCAGAGGTAAGTCAGCTATACTTCAATTAAAAAATTTTAATTTAAGAATAAAACCCCCAAAATAAAAAAGAATTTCTTAAAAAGGCAGGACTTGCCTGGTGATACAGTAGATAAGAATCCTCCTGCCAATGCAGGGGACACTGGTTCAGTCCCTGGTCCAGGAAGATCCCATACTGCAAAGCAACTAAGCCCATGGGTCACTATGATTGAGCCTGTGTTCTAGAGCCCAAGAACCGCAACTACTGAGCCCATGTGCCGCAAGTACTGAAGCCTGCTTCCAAACTGATTAGCAGTGAGACCCTGAGAAAACCATCTTCACTGTAGCTTTATTTTCTTGTTGTTGAAAAAAAAAAAAAAGCATTGCCTTGCTCTGCACAGTTCATAGGGATTTGTGAGGAGCAATTGGAGTGTATACAACTGTAAAGGATATAAAACATAAAGTGATTATTGTAAACAATATTCCACACATGAAAAATCCAACAAACCACATTCCCAAGTTTCAAATGTGGAAGAGCAGCATTATAAACTAGAGTGTGTGTGTGGTTAGTCACTCAGTCATGCCCAACTTTTCGGAACCCCATGGACTGTAGTCCACCAGCCTCTTCTATTCATGAGATTCTCCAGACAAGAATACTGGAGTGCATAGCCATTTCCTTCTCCAGGGCATCTTCCTGACCCAGGGATCAAACTAGGGTCTCCTGCATTGCAGGTGGATTCTTTACCATCTGAGCCACCAGGGAAGCCCATAAACTAGAATAGAGGCCCTAAAGAGCCCTCCACAATGATGTTAACTCAGCTTTTTATGACAATGTCAAGGCCAAAGCCAATCCTTCAGAGCCCTATGAGTGATTAGTGATTCTGCCTTGACCTAAGAACCAACAGCCTGCCCTAAATGTTAAACAGATGTTTCAAAATGTGTACACATAAGTTTGGCCTGATTTACAAAAATTCATCACCATTCTTGGGAAAAAATAAACTTCAAAGCTGCTTAAGAAATAATTATTGCTGTACTATCTGAAAACTCTAATTGAAATTTCAAGAAGCCCAAAGGCTTCTGAGCAGCCCACATAAATTTAAGAGAAATTTGTGATATAAATATCATAAATATGATTATCAATATAACATAAAAGAAATATTAAATTCACTGGCAAACTATCAAACTCCAAGAACATATGCCTAAGATGTCTTCATCAAGGTCTTATAAAAACTCTGAGCTGCTCTTGAATATTAATGTTCTTTCCTACACACCTTTACTAGAAATGGCAGTTCATTTCCAGTCTCAGCATGAAGAGATTCTCTCCTTTGGAAATGTTTTTCCAGTGTGATTCATAGTCTAGGTTTGTCATCCCTTGCTATCTTTTTTAGCATCTGGGGTTATAAGAGTGAATATATTTTCTAAACTGAAAAGCAATGGACAAATGGAAGGACGCTTTATGACCACTTCCTGAGACAGACATAAAAAACCTCTTCTTTCTGCGTCCCTCATCACGCAAGAATTTTAAGGAAAACTTAATTAACACATCACTTTAACAAAGATTTATATCTTCCCTTGCTGCTGCCAAAGAAAGAAGATGCCTTCAACAACTAGTATTAGGCTTATAAAACTAAAGCATTTGTATAGCATGTTGATTTAATGTTTAATCTGGTTCAAAACTGGCCTATCACTCTTCTCAGTAAATAAGATAAGCCTCAAGGCTCCTGCATATTTTTTTTTCATTCTCAGTCTTAGCCTATCTTTTTCCCCATGGTTTTTCAGAATCATTTCCATTCTATGAAAATCTCCAGAACCATGCTTGGCTTCTACCTTAACCAATGACCTGATCTCCTTCAGTTCCTTCCATGGAAATTTCTCTCCAAATCCCACCCACTTTTCTGTGAGTATTTTTCTGAGGGAACCCTCTAATGAAGGTAAAAATCACTTCTTTTCCAAGGTGGATTCTTCCACCTGGGATCCCATTCTTTCCCATACACCGGTCTTCTCATTGCCCTTCATTTCACGTGTGCCCTCCCCATGGAACAGAAGTCTCCCTTGTCTCTCAGGAAGAAATAAATATAAACCAGAAGCAAACAAACAAAATATTCATTTCCACTGCATTCCTCCTTTACATTACCCTTCCATGTTATGTCTTCTTTGACACTAGGCCCTTAAAAGAGTTGTCTATACCTATTTCCTGAAATCTTAGTTATGTGCTCTCAACCCTGTAATCTGGTCTCTATTTACAACTTCTCATGAATCTTTTAAAACTCGTCTTTAAAAAAAAAAAAAAAGAAAACTCTTCTTTCAAAGGACTGGCTACCACAAGCCCTACTAGTCATACTTTCTAGAATTCTCAGAGCCATCTTTTTTATATATTAGGGTATAGTTGTTTTATAATGTTGTGTTAGTGTCTAGTCTACCATGCAATGAATCAGCATATGAATACATATATCCCTCCCTCTTGGAAGTCCCTCCCATCATCCCATACTACCTATCAAGGAACAAAACTGAGTCATTTGTAGAGCTGTGGATGGATGTAGAGTCTGTCATACAGAGTGGAGCGGGTCAGAAAGAGAAAAATATTGACTCGATGGACGTCAGTCTGGGTGAATGCCGGGAGCAGGAGCTCCACCCATGACAAAGGTCATGAGGAAGGAGGCTCGGCATACGCAAAGGCGGGATCGAGCCTCAGGAGTCCCCCTGGAAATTCTCGAGCATCTACCCCCAAAACCAGAGTCTGCCTACTTTCTGCTTTGTGCTCTCACCTATACCTCTGACTTTATGGGGGGCTGTCCCCCACTACCTCTCTCTGAAAAAAGAATTAACTTACAGCTTCAGTTAATAATTCCTGGGTGTGACAGCGTTTCAACCTACAAACTCCTTTGGAAGTCCTCTAGCCTGCCTGAATAGGTTTTTCCGGCCACATGTGATTGTGAGAGGCATGAGATGTTCTAAACTGTCTAAATACAGATTCTGTTGAGCAGTTAAAAGATTGATTAGAAATTGTATTGGTGAAGGGTTTTTCACTTTTTGGGCCAATGTTTGCTGCTAAGTCTCCATATCCCTTACCTGCTGTGTCCCTGGCAGTGTATTGATTAATATAATTGGTGTAAGTAGTAGCTTTAATGTTTGTAACCTGGGACCCTTGAGTTAATTCTTTTTCTTATTATAGCCCACCACACCTTTGCTCTGTAGGAATGCAACTTTATCTAATGCTTTTGGAGGGTGGCGCTTGACTAATCACCTTTAGAGAAAAATAAGTTTTCTGAAGAAAGGGTCTTAAAATGTTAACAGGCCTCCAGGCCAGAAGATGATGCAAATCACCTAAACTTTTGCATATGATAAGTTTGCAGGAAGAAAGCCTGGCTTACTGCATGACTCTACCCCTTCCCCCATTATCCTCTATGCATAACTTAAGGTATAAAAACTACTTTGGAAAATAAAGTGCGGGCCTTGTTCACCGAAACTTGGTCTCCCCATGTCATTCGTTCTTTCTCTTTCTGGCTGAATTTTTCCTCTGAGGTGGGGAAGCTCGTCAAGCCTACTAATTTTGCCCGGGCTTCTAAGATCTGACCGGGGAGGCCTTAGTGTCTCCTCTCCTTCGGGAGAACAGGAGGATGCCTGCGGCCTTCGTAGGTGATGTAAATTCCCTGCTTTGGAATTTTATTCAGCCTCTTTTCTTCACTGAATTTCTTCGCTGAGCTATCCTTATTTCACCACTCTTTATATCCTTAATTAACGTTTTATTAAGCAGTTGTTTCCTGATCCTCGCCGACGCCATCCCCGCTTCGAATTCCCTGGATCCACCGGGGCTGGACCCCGGCAGGTGAACTCCGGGAGTTGGTGATGGACAGGGAGGCCTGGTGTGCTGCAATTCATGGGGTCGCAAAGAGTCAGACACGACTGAGTGACTGAACTGAACTGAACACATGTATACAGAATCTAGAAAGGTGATACAGATGAACCTATTTGCAGGGCAGGAAAAAAGACACAGATGTAGAGAATGGATGTGCAGAATAGGGGACCAGATTTAGGAACAGGGTGGGGTGGGGGGGTGGGAAGAGGAGTGGAATGAATTGGGAGGGATCGATGTGGCTATACGACCATGTGTAAAATGAATACCTAGTGGGAACCTTCTGTATAGCACAAGGAGCTCAGCTGAGTGCTCTGTGATGATCTCAGAGCCATCTTTATTTCTTCCCTCTTCTTCTCACACTCTAATGAATCAGTATATTTTGTCAATTCTTTATCCATGCTGCCTCTTATATCCACAGTTTCATGTTTATCCTTATAGGAATAGCTGAGGCCTAATTTTAGTCCTTCACTCTGTCTAACAGGTCCCCCTAAGCCTACCTCCAACCCCATCATCTTCTTAAGAGGAAGTGCAATTGGTCCCGTAATCAGACCCAAACTCTCCTTCAGCCTCGCCACCTCCTAATCCCTCCTACTCTACATTGGTACTCTCACTTCTTCCTAGCCTTCCTGCCTTATGCTTTTGCTTACACTCTACCCCTAGACTGGAAACTCCTTTCAAATCTGACTGTGGAAATACACATAGATTTTCTGGTTACCTTCTCCATGAAGCCCTGGTTAAAATGCTTAAAAACTAATATGACCAAAAAAAAAAAAAAAGGAACACTAAGATATAAGTAACAGCATAATGCTAGTTTATATGTGTATTTGTATATGAGTTATAAATATACTGGATAGAAATTGGCCATGACATTAACAGTTTTAAAGTATGATGATCTGGAGATATGCTACAGAACTTTGGGCAGCTTGTTTTCTTTTGTATATTCTAAATTGTTCAAAATACCTAATGTTTATTGCTTGTTTCTTATATACTAAGCTCTTTCCATGCATTAATTTATGGTAAATATTGGGTTGGCCAAAAAGTTCATTTGTGTTTTCAAACTTCTGGCCAATCCAATATTACTATAATCCTCCTATTACTGACTCAGCCTCTTGTGGGGACACTGCTCCTTTCTCCTGGCTCCTGGTGTGCACAAGGGCTTGTTTGTGCCCTCCTAGAGTCTGTTTCCCAAGTTCTGTGGAAGTTCTGTAATCAAATCCCACTGGCTTCCAAAGTCAAATTCTGTGCAGGTTCTCGTCTGCTTGGCAGCTCTATGGTGGGGCTAATGGCAACCTCCACCAAGAGGGCATATGCTACATGCTGCATGACCCAGGTCTGCAGCAGCCAGAGCCCCTGTCTCTGCAGCAGGCAACTGCTGACATGTGCCTCCTCAGGAGACACTCAAACATTCAAAGCAGGTCTGGCTCAGTCTCTGTGGGGCCTCTGGGTCCTGGTGCACCAAAGGTTTTGCTTGAGGACTCTGATGGTGGTCAATACCAAAATCAGATTGATTATATTCTTTGCAGACAAAGATGGAGAAGCTCTACACAGTCAGCAAAAACAAGACCAGGAGCTTTGGCTCAGATCATGAACACCTTATTGCAAAATTCAGACTTAAACTGAAGAAAGTAGGGAAAACCACTAGACCATACAGGTATGACCTAAATCAAATGTCTTATGAGTCTACAGTGGAAGTGAGAAATAGATTTAAGGGATTAGATGCGTTAGAGAGAGTGCCTAAAGAACTATGGACAGAGGTTCGTGACACTGTATAGGAGACAATGATCAAAACCATTCCCAAGAAAAAGAAATGCAAAAGGCAAAATGGCTGTTTGAGGAGGCCTTACAAATAGCTAAGACCAAAAGCTATAGGCAAAGGAGAAAAGGAAAGATATACCCATTTGAATGCAGAGTTCCAAAGAATAGCAAGGAGAGATAAGAAAGCCTTCCTAAGTGATCAATGCAAAAAAAAAAAAAATAGAGGAAAACAATAGAATGGGAAAGACTAGAAATCTTATTTAGAAAATTAGAGATACAAGGGAACATTTCAGGCAAAGATTGGCACAATTAAGGACAGAAACAGTATGGACTTAACAGAAGCAGAAGATATTAAGAAGAGGTGGCAAGAATACATGGAAGAATTATACAAGGCCAGATAACCAGATATGGGTTATGACCCAGATAACCACAGTGGTGTGATCATCAACCTAGAGACAGACATCCTGGAGTCAGAAGTCAAGTGGGCCTTAGGAAGTGTCACTATGAACAAAGCTAGTGCAGTTGATGGAATTCCAGATGAGCTATTTCAAATCCTGAAAGATGATGCTGTGAAAGTGCTGCACTCATTATGCCAGCAAATTTGGAAAACTCAGCAGTGGCCACAGGACTAGAAAAGGTCAGTTTTCATTTCAACCCCAAAGAAAGGCAGTGCCAAAGAATGTTCAAACTATGGCACAATTGCACTCATCTCACACACTAGCAAAGTAATGCTCAAAATTCTCCAAATGAGATTTCAACAGTACATGAACCGAGGACTTCCAGATGTACAAGCTGGATTTAGAAAAGGCAGAGAACCAGAGATCAAATTGGCAATATCTGCTGGATCATAGAAAAAGCAACAGAGTTCCAGACAAACATCTACTTCTGCTTTATTGACTATGCTAAAGCTTTTTACTGTGTAGATCACAACAAACTCTGGAAAATTGTTCAACAGATGGGAATACCAGACCACCTTACCTGCCTCCTGAGAAATCTGTATGCAGGTCAAGAAGCAACAGTTAGAACCAGACATGGGACAACAGACTGTCGAAACTGGGAAAGGAATATGTCAAGGCTGTATATTGTCACTCTGTTTATTTAACTTATATGCAGAGTACATCATACAAAATGCCAGGCTGGATGAAGCACAAGCTGGAATCAAGATTGCAGGGAGAAATATCAATAACCTCACATATGCAGATGACAACACCCTTATGGCAGAAAGCCAAGAATTACAGAGCCTCCTGAAGAAAGTGAAAGAGGAGAGTTACAAAGCTGGCTTAAAACTCAACAGTCAAAAAATGAAGATCATGGCATCCGGTCCCATCACTTCATGGCAAATAGATGGGGAAACAATGACACTTTACTTTTGGGGGCTCCAAAATCACTGCAGATGGTGACTGCAGCCATGAAATTAAAAGACACCTGCTCCTTGGAAGAAAAGCTATGACCAACCTAGACAGCATATTAAAAAGCAGAGACATTACTTTGCCAACAAAGGTCCTTCTAGTCAAAACTATGGTTTTTCCAGTAGTCATGTATAGATGTGAGAGTTGGACCATAAAGAAAGCTGAGTGCCAAAGAATTGATGCTTTTGAACTGTGGTGTTGGTGAAGACTCTTGCAAGTCCCTTGGACTGCAAGCAGATCAAACCAGTCCATCCTAAAGGAAATCAGTCCTGAATATTCATTGGAAGGACTGATGCCAAAGCTGAAACTCCAATACTTTGGCCACCTCGTGCAAAGAACTGACTCACTTGAAAAGACCCTGAAGCTGGGAAAGATTGAAGGCAGGGGGAGGAGGGGACGACAGAGGATGAGATGGTTGAATGGCATTACCAACTCAATGGACATGAGTTTGAGCATCTCCAGGAGTTGGTGATGGACAGGGAAGCCTGGTGTGCTGCAACCCATAGGGTCGCAAAGAGTCGGACATGACTGAATGACTGAACTGAACTCCTATTAATGACATCACTGGGATTGAAGCCACTTACCAAGTCATAGGGCCAACAAGTGTGGTCTGGCTTGAGCCTGCCCTGGTAATAAGTATTTATATAGTTAGAAAAATATGTTTTGAATGAATTTTTCTCCTTCTGTCTCTACCTTCTGCCCCGCTCCACCCTGCAACACCACCAAATTTCAACTCATCTATTTCCTTTAGAAACATTTTCTCAGCCAGGTGTTAAGGAGAAAAGCAATCTGATTAAGAAATTTTGTGCAGACTTGTAAATTAACAATTGCCATCCTGAAGTAATTGCATCTTAAAAAGGATTGTTGTTAATATAAGTGAATCCCTAATTAATGGAATTGCCACTGCTATGACTGAGAGAGCCTACTAGTGACATTGTCTAAAGAGCCAGAGGAGTATCTTAGGAAAAAGGATTTTCTCCATATTCCTTAAAGCACAAAGTCTGTCTTATGCACAAAGTCGCCGGGCTTTGGTTCAGAGCACCAATAATCCCCACCTTGAGGCCTGAATATATCCTATTCAATTATACTATTTTGGTGCTTCAGAGGCCATTAAAATCCAGGCTGAGAACCAAAGGTCTCAGGTGTGCCCAAGGCTGATCTAGTTGAAATGTTCAGCTTAGCCTGGCAAGAGCACCACAGTGCAACAAATCCATAACTGAAGCAATAGGTGTGCTTATATTATGGCATTTATTTTAGTTGTGTGTAACTTTCACCAAAAAAAACTTTCCAGGATATGTGTCTAGTCTAACCTCTTTTCCATCTCTCATATTTCAGAAGGTGAGCTTTATGGCTGAGATTTTTACTTGTACTATGTTGCATACTGATGATTTTATTTGTTGTTGTTGTTGTTGTTGTTGTTGGAGTTTAGTTGCTTTACAATGCTCTGTTAGTTTCTGCTGTACAACAAAGTGAATCAGTTATATATATACATATACCCCCTCCCTCCCTCTTGGACCTCCCTCCCTGCCATCCACCCCCAGCCCACTCCATCCCACCCGTCTAGGTCATCACAGAGCACAAGCTGACCTTCCTGTGCTATACAGTAGCTTCTCACTAGCTATCTATTTTACACACTCTTAGAAGTGAAAAAGGAGAAATTACAACTGACACCACAGAAATACAAAGGATCATAAAAGGCTACTACAAGCAACTATAAGCAAATAAAATGGATAACCTGGAAGAAATGGACAAATTCTTGGAAAGGAACAACTTTCCAAGACTGAGCCAGGAAGAATTAGAAAATATAAACAGATCAACTACAAGTAGTGAAATTGAAACTGTAATTTAAAATCTTCCAACAAACAAAAGTCCAGGACTAGGTGGCTTCACAGTCAAATTCTATCAAACATTTAGAGAAGCTCTAGTACCTATCCTCTTCAATTTTCTTGAAGAGATCTCTAGTCTTTCCCATTCTATTGTTTTCCTCTATTTCTTTGCATTGATCGCTGAGGAAGACTTTCTTATCTCTCCTTGCTATTCTTTGGAACTCTGCATTCAGATGGGTATATCTTTCCTTTTCTCCTTTGCCTTTCACTTCTTTTCTTTTCTCAGCTATTCGTAAGGCCTACTCAGACAACCCTTTTGCCTTTTTTGCATTTCTTTTTCTTAGGAATGGTTTTGATCATTGTCTCCTGTGCAATGTTATGAACCTCTGTCATAGTTTTTTAGGCACCCTGTCTATAAGATCTAATCCCTTTAATCTGTTTGTCACTTCCACTATATAGGGGATTCCCTGGTGGCTCAGATGGTAAAGCATCTGCCTGCAATGCTGGAGACCCGGGTTTGATCCCTGGGTCAGAAAGATCCCCTGGAGAAGGAAATGGCAACTCACTCCAGTACCCTTGTCTGGAAAATCCCATAGATGGAGAAGCCTGGTAGGCTACAGTCCATGGGGTTGCAAAGAGTTGGACACAACTGAGCGACTTCACTTTGTTTCCTTCCACTGTATAATCATAAGGCATTTGATTAGATCATACCTGAATGGCAGAGTGGTTTTCCATACATATTTAAGTCTGAATTTTGCAAAAAGGAGTTCATGATTTGAGCCACAGTCAGCTTCCCGTCTTGTTTTTGCTGACTATATACAGCGTCTCCACCTTTGTCTGCAAAGAATATAATCAATCTTATTTAGGTATTGACCATCTGGTGATGTCCATGTGTATTGTGTTGTTGGAAGAGGGTGTTTGCTATGACCATTCTTTGTCTTGGCAAAATTCTGTTAGCCTTTGCCTTACTTCATTTTGTACTCCAAGGCCAAATTTGCCTGTTACTCCAGGTGTTTCTGGACTTCCTATTTTTGCATTCCCGTCCCCTATGATGAAAAGGGGTGTCTTTTAGGGGTGTTAGTTCTAGAAGATCTTATAGGTCTTCATAGAACCATTCAACTTCAATTTCTTCAGAATTGCTGGTTGGGGCATAGACTTGGATTACTGTGATACTGAGTGGTTTGCCTTGGAAACGAACTGAGATCATTCTGTCATTTTTGAGATTGCACCCAATTACTGCATTTCTGACTCTTTTGTTGACTAATAATCCTTATCAAATTATTCCAAAAAACTGCAAGGGGGAGGGAGAATCACTCCAAAATTAATTCAAGAGGCTACCATCACCCTGATACCAAGATCAAACAAAGATATTACAAAAAAATTAAATTACAGACCAATGTTACTAATGAACATAGGCACAAAAACCCTCAACAAAATATTTGGAATCATAATCTGGCAACACATTAAAAGGAACAAAGAGATTTTGAATCAAGGATTCTGTTTGATATTTGCTACCTTAAAAGAATCCTTGAGATTCCTATGACATATTCTCTCTGCATTGGTAGGAATCTGAAAGTCTGTCAAATATTGATCATGGTCAAGTTCCTAAGGGAAATCCAATGAACTGAGTGCACTGGTGTCAATCACAGGACAAGCTGTTTGCTCCTTGAGGAAATGACTGGGGCTGACACAATGCTGTAAGGTAATTTCTAGAAGAAAAGTGTTTAATGAGATGAAGGATTGAAAATGATGCAAAGGAGTCTCATTCAGTAGAAGGATAACCAGTAAGAACTTTTTGGATGGGTGGGTGGATAGATGGATCATCAATGGGTAGATTTTTAAAAGGATCTTTGAAGGAAACAACAATCATAGAATATAATCTGGGGGTAGGGGAAATGAAATTGTAGAAAAATGAAATAAGTAGCATTTCTTATTCCCTCTGAAAGTTTTGGAGATGGTTTCATTGTTTTAGTGTATTCACAGAGTTAAGCAAAAAGGCAAGTGCTTTACTATGGCAGTCAGTCTTCTTCAAGGCAGGACTAACCTCAGTGGGAAGAGAGAATGACTAGAGGAGGCAAAGCCAAGAGAGGATCTCAGTCATTCCAAGTTTCCATATATCCAGTGGAGTCCAGAAGGTGCCAGAAAACCTTTAACGGAGAAGTAAATGTAACCCACAGTTTTAAATACCTACCAGAGAAAGGAGCACCACACCAGGGGGGGCGGGGGGCAGATGAGTGAAGACGTTGATTGCACTGAGGTTGCCCAGAAATTTTGAATATCCAGTACAGGTTCTGTCCTGGCTTCCTGCTTGAAATTTATATTATTCAATGGTTTCTGTTATTTAAAACATTGAAAGACATTTGCAGTGAGAGTAGCTGTGGCAGAGACGTGAACTATGCATCAAGTATCCTTGGCTCCCCCACATCTCCCACCCTCCTGCTGTTAGAAGGGGCCACAGCACTAGGTCTAGACCATAGGCTGCAAGCAGAAGTGCCTTTCATCACTGCCAGGAAGAAGCACTGAAGAGTCATCCTGTGATCCTCTGATGCTCCTCCCCTGATGCATGGACCGAGAGGTCTACAGGTTACAGATGCTACAGATACCAGACGGCAGATTCTCCATCAGCCTCACCTCTGGGGAGATCCCCTGAAGAAGACAATGGCAACCCACTTCTATCCGCGCCAGTATTCTTGCCTGGAGAATTCTATGGGCAGAGGAGCCTAGCGGGCTACAATCCATGGGGTCATGAAGATTTGGACACAGCTGAGTGACTGACACTGAACAATCTGGGCTCAAATTTCAATTCTTTTCCATACAAGCTGGGTGGCCTTAGGCATAGGGCTTAACATTTCTGGGCTTCAGCTACCTCAACTGGAAAATAAATATAATAATAGTACCTACCTCAGTGATTTGTTTAGAGAGAGTAAGGACTCATTAAATGCTATCTATGATTAATAATCTTTACAGTAATAAAAAGGCCACATAATACATTCCTTTTATTTCTCTCTCCATCTTTTTTTTTTTGAAAGAAATGAAGGTAAAGCTGAATATTTAACATATAACTCATAAGTATTATAATTTACACTATCACTTGTGTGTCTTTTGCCTTGTTATGGCTTACATCTCTATACTCAGAATCAACCCTCTGCTTAAAAAAAAAAAAAAATCTATCAAAACCACACTTTAAAAATAGAATTATTTTAACTGGCCTTGGTTTTTCTTTTTTAAAAGGAGTATATCTTTCCAGAAGAAAATAAGAATGAGTGATAGTGATTGACTATAACATTTAATGACTATTTCCAGAAGACTGCAATATATAAAAGATTTCACTAAGAAGGAAGAAGGCAGTTTCAAATAAAGCTTTGACTCTGAAATGAAACTCCTAAACATTCATAAAATTTGGTTTTCTAACTTAATATCACAACTCGTACATAACATTTATCAAACATTTTAGTGTGAATAAAGCAATCTGAAGTGAAAAAAATAAGGGTGATACCCAAGGTTATATATTACCTAGATGATACCCTAAACATTATTTCAATTCTTATTGTCATGGTCGTCCCAATGCCTATGTAACTTTGTTTTCACACACAAAGAGTTTGAAAATTTTGCTTCCATAATTGTAGAAAGTTGAGAAATCAAATCAAGACTATGTTTCCTGAGGAAACTCTGAATGTAAAATGTGACTGACGAACCCTGAAGCACCCATTTAAGGTGAGTATAACATAGAAGACTCAGCTGTACCCTCCACCCACAGTGTCTCTCTATTTCTTGCCATCTGGTGAGCCCCCTTACACCAGCTGAAGCCTTTTGCTTCTTCCTACTGCCTATACCCAGAAGGAGGTGGTCACTCCTTTCACCGTGTCCCCTCTATAAGTGTGATATCACTTTCCTCTCCATATTTGTCTGCATCTCTCTCTCCCAATCATGAAAACAGGGTTTGTGTCTTATACACTCAGGAGTCCCCCAAACCTAGGAAGTCTCTCAAATGATAAATGAACATTATAGAAATTGTTGTCCAAATAGTCAAATATCTAGATAAGCACTTAGGCTGTATAAGCAATGGTATGGATTCATTTTGTTTAAGCACATATTTTAATAAAACACTCAGGACCTTCTGTTCTAATGAATTATGTGTGCTGCTCCTCCACTAAATTGTGAGGTGCTAGAGGACAGGAATTTTGTGTCATTTACCCTTGGGAGTCCTTGCATCATCTACAAAAGGCTTTAAAGGCAGTGAGTGCTACTTGCTGAAATTAATTTAAATCCTTACAACAGGCGTAAGTGCTGGGTGACTCATTCAGCAACAGTGAAGTTAGGTCCCCATTGTGTCATATGATTCTAACATTTATTACTGATACAGCCAGTATGTTTTCATTAATTGGCCCAGTCCTTCATTATACTATGACTCGAAAGCTAAGTACAAGAGGTGTTCAATTAAGCCCAGTTCAGTTCAGTTCAGTCGCTCAGTCATCTCCAACTCTTTGCCACCCCATGAATCGCAGCACACCAGGCCTCCCTGTCCATCACCAACTTCCGGAGTCCACCCAAACCCATGTTCATCGAGTGGGTGATGCCATCTAACCATCTCATCCTCTATCACCCCCTTCTCCTCCCGCCCTCAATCTTTCCCAGCATCAGGGTCTTTTCAAATAAGTCAGCTCTTCACATAAGGTGGCCAAAGTATTGGAGTTTCAGCTTCAACATCAGTCCTTCCAATGAACACCCAGGACTGATCTCCTTTAGAATGGACTGGGTGGATCTCCTCACAGTCCAAGGGACTCTCAAGAGTCTTCTCCAGCACCACAGTACAAAAGCATCAATTCTTCAGCACTCAGCTTTCTTTATAGTCCAACTCTCACATCCTACATGATCACTGGAAAAACCATAGCCTTGACTAGACGGACCTTTGTTGGCAAAGTAATGTCTCTGCTTTTTAATATGCTGTCTAGGTTGGTCATAACTTTTCTTCCAATGAATAAGCGTCTTTTAATTTCATGGCTGCAATCACCATCTGCAGTGACTTTGGAGCCCAGAAAAATAAAGTCAGCCATTGTTTCCACTGTGTCCCCACCTATTTGCCATGAAGTTGAAAGGTTGTTGCTGAATGGAAGACGCCAGGATTCTTGGCCTCCAGAGGAGAAGAATTCAATCCATGGCCAGAGACGAGGCTTGATTGCTCAGAGCTTTTGTGTAATAAAGTTTTATTAAAGTATAAAGGAGATAGAGAAAGCTTCTGACATAGGCATCAGAAGGGAGCAGAAAGAGTACCCCCCTGCTAGTCTTCAGCTGGATGTTATATAGTCACTAGCAGTCTGTTAATGAAAGAAAGGAATGTCTTAAAGTTAAGAGTGGCACCAGGCCCCTCACCCATAAGATGAATTTTGGGATAATCTTGACACCAGACAATATATCCCAGGCCATAAAATGATTAACTTGAATCTTGTAGAAGGGCATATTACCATACAAATAGTTTCGTTGACATAGATTAGGGGAACAATATCTGAGTATAATATACTGGTTTGTCAAGTAGGTTCTGAGCAATTATGTGGAACAGAGTTTGGGGTAAATGCATAGTACATTAACATAGCTTAAGACAAACATTTCCATAAGAAAAATGTATTGGTTAACTCAAGGTTTGAGAATAGTTAACTTCAGGTGAAACCAGGTGTCATTATGGCAACACAGCATATTAAGACAGGCCTCCTTTTAAATTTGTATAGAGAAGAAAATAATATCGCTAGTTTGTTTCCTCCTGCAGATTAAGAGAGATAAAAATGTCTGACACTAGCAGGCTATTTCCTCCGTTTGGAGACCCCTGGCCTTCCTGCCTGTTACCCTCTCAAAGTGATGGGACCTGATGCCACAATCTTAGTTTTCTGAATGTTGAGCTTTAAGACAACTTTTTCACTCTCCTCTTTCACTTTCATGAAGAGGCTCTTTAGTTCTTCTTCACTTTCTGTCATAAGGGTGGTGTCATCTGCATATCTGAGGTAATGGATATTTCTCCCAGCAATCTTGATTCCAGCTTATGCTTCATCCAGCCCAGAGTTTCTCATGATGTACTCTGCATGTAAGTTAAATAAGCAGGGTGACAATATACAGCCTTGACGTACTCCTTTTCCTGTTTGGAACCAGTCTGTTGTTCCATGTCCAGTTCTAACTGTTGCTTCCTGACCTGCATACGGATTTCTCAAGAGGCAGATCAGGTGGTCTGGTATTCCCATCTCTTTCAGAATTTTCCACAGTGTATTGTGATCCACATAGTCAAAGGCTTTGGCATAGTCAATAAAGCAGAAATAGATGTTTTTCTGGAACTCTCTGGCTTTTTCGATGATCCAGCAGATGCTGGAAATTTGATCTCTGGTTCCTCTGCCTTTTCTAAAACCAGCTTGAATATCTGAAAGTTCACGGTTCACGTATTGCTGAAGCCTGGCTGGGAGTATTTTAAGCATTACTTTACTAGCATGTGAGATGAGTGCAATTGTTTGAGCATTCATGAGTGCGGTAGTTTGAGCATTCTTTGGCATTGCCTATCTTTGGGATTGGAATGAAAACTGACCTTTTCCAGTCCTGTGGCCACTGCTGAGTTTTCCAAATTTGCTGGCATATTGAGTGCAGCACTTTCACAGCATCACCTTTCAGGATTTGAAATAGCTCAACTGGAATTCCATCACCTCCACTAGCTTTGTTCACAGTGATGCTTTCTAAGGCCCACTGGACTTCACATTCCAGGATGTCTGGCTCTAGGTCAGTGATCACACCTTCGTGATTATCTTGGTCATGAAGATCTTTTTTGTATAGTTCTTCTGTGTATTCTTGCCACCTTTTCTTAATCTCTTCTACTCTGTTAGGTCCATGTCATTCCTGTCCTTTATTGTGCCCATCTTTGCATGAAATGTTCCCTTGATATCTCTAATTTTCTTTAAGAGATCTCTAGTCTTTCCCATTCTGTTGTTTTCCTCTATTTCTTTGAATTGATCACTGAGGAAGGCTTTCTTATCTCTCCTTGCTATTCTTTGGAACCCTGTATTCAAATTGGTATATCTTTCCTTTTCTCCTTTGCTTTTCACTTCCCTTCTTTTCACAGCTATTTGGAAGGCCTCCTCAGACAGCCATTTTGCTTTTTCGCATTTCTTTTTCTTGGGGATGGTCTTTTTTTTTTTTTTTTTAACTATTATTTTTACTTTTCCTTTTTTATTTAAATTTATTTTAATTGGAGGCTAATTACTTTACAATATTGTATTGGTTTTGCCATACATCAACATGAATCTGCCACAGGTGTACACGTGTTCCCAATCCTGAACCCCCCCTCCCATCTCCCTCCCCATACCATCCCTCTGGGTCATCCCAGTGCACCAGCCCCAAGCATCCTGTATCCTGCATCTAACCTGGACTGGCGATTCCTTTCTTATATGATATTATGCATGTTTCAATGCCATTCTCCCAAATCATCCCACCCTCTCCCTCTCCCATGGAGTCCAAAAGACTGTTCTATACATCTGTCTCTTTTGATGTCGCACCTACAGGGTTATCATTACCATTTTTCTAAATTTCATGTATATGTGTTAATATACTGTATTGGTGTTTTTCTTTCTGGCTTACTTCACTCTGTATAATTGGCTCCAGTTTCATCCACCTCATTAGAACTGATTCAAATGTATTCTTTTTGATGGCTGAGTAATACTCCATTGTGTATATGTACCACCGCTTTCTTATCCATTCATCTGCTGATGGACATCTAGGTTGCTTCCATGTCCTGGCTATTATAAACAGTGCTGTGATGAACATTGGGGTACACGTGTCTATTTCACTTCTGGTTTCCTCAGTGTTTATGCCCAGCAGTGGGATTGCTGGGTCATAAGGCAGTTCTATTTCCAGTTTTTTTAAGGAATCTCCACACTGTTCTCCATAGTGGCTGTACTAGATTGCATTCCCACCAAGTATGTAAGAGGGTTCCCTTTTCTCCACACCCTCTCCAGCATTTATTGCTTGCAGACTTTTGGATCGCAGCCATTCTGACTGGAGTGAAATGGTACCTCATAGTGGTTTTGATTTGCATTTCTCTGATAATGAGTGATGTTGAGCATCTTTTCATGTGTTTGTCAGCCATCTGTATGTCTTCTTTGGAGAAATGTCTATTTAGTTTATTGGCCCATTTTTTTATTGGGTCGTTTATTTTTCTGAATTGAGCTGCAGGAGTTGCTTGTATATTTTTGAGATTAGTTGTTTGTCTGTTGCTTCATTTGCTATTATTTTCTCCCATTCTGAAGGCTGTCTTTTCACCTTGCTTATAGTTTCCCTTGTTGCGCAGAAGCCTTTAATTTTAATTAGGTCCCATTTGTTTATTTTTGCTTTTATTTCCAATATTCTGGGTGGTGGGTCATAGAGGATCCTGCTGTGATGTATGTCAGAGAGTGTTTTGCCTATGTTCTCCTCTAGGAGTTTTATAATTTCTGGTCTTACATTTAGATCTTTAATCCATTTTGAGTTTATTTTTGTGTATGGTGTTAGAAAGTGTTCTAGTTTCATTCTTTTACAAGTGGTTGACCAGTTTTCCCAGACCACTTGTTAAAGAGATTGTCTTTTCTCCATTGTATATCCTTGCCTCCTTTGTCAAAGATAAGGTGTCCATATGTGTGTGGATTTATCTCTGGGCTTTCTATTTGGTTCCATTGATCTATATTTCTGTCTTTGTGCCAGTACCATACTGTCTTGATGACTGTGGCTTTGTAGTAGAGCCTGAAGTCAGGCAGGTTGATTCCTCCAGTTCTATTCTTCTTTCTCAAGATTGCTTTGGCTATTCGAGGTTTTTTGTATTTCCATACAAATTGTGACATTATTTGTTCTAGCTCTGTGAAGAATACCCTGGGTAGCTTAATAGGGATTGCATTGAATCTATAGATTGCTTTGGGTAGTATACTCATTTTCACTATATTGATTCTTCTGATCCATGAACATGGTATATTTCTCCATCTATTAGTGTCCTCTTTGATTTCATTCATCAGTGTTTTATAATTTTCTATATATAGGTCTTTAGTTTCTTTAGGTAGATATATTCCTAAGTATTTTATTCTTTTCATTGCAATGGTGAATGGAATTGTTTCCTTAATTTCTCTGTTTTCTCATTATTAGTGTATAGGAATGCAAGGGATTTCTGTGTGTTGATTTTATATCCTGCAACTTTACTATATTCATTGATTAGCTCTGGTAATTTTCTGGTGGAGTCTTTAGGGTTTTCTATGTAGAGGATCATGTCATCTGCAAACAGTGAGAGTTTTACTTCTTCTTTTCCAATTTGGATTCCTTTTATTTCTTTTTCTGCTCTGATTGCTGTGGCCAAAACTTCCAGAACTATGTTGAATAGTAATGGTGAAAGTGGGCACCCTTGTCTTGTTCCTGACTTTAGGGGAAATGCTTTCAATTTTTCACCATTGAGGATAATGTTTGCTGTGGGTTTGTCATATATAGCTTTTATTACGTTGAGGTATGTTCCTTGAGAAATTTGTATGCAGGTCAGGAAGCAACAGTTAGAACTGGACATGGAACAACAGACTGGCTCCAAGTAGGAAAAGGAGTTCGTCAAGGCTGTATATTGTCACCCTGTTTATTTAACTTATATGCAGAGTACATCATGAGAAATGCTGGACTGGAAGAAACACAAACTGGAATCAAGATTGCCGGGAGAAATATCAATAACCTCAGATATGCAGATGACACCACCCTTATGGCAGAAAGTGAAGAGGAACTCAAAAGCCTCTTGATGAAAGTGAAAGTGGAGAGTGAAAAACTTGTCTTAAAGCTCAACATTCAGAAAACAAAGATCATGGCATTCGGTCCCACCACTTTATGGGAAATGGATGGGGAAACAGTGGAAACAGTGTCAGACTTTATTTTTCTGGGCTCCAAAATCACTACAGATGGTGACTGCAGCCATGAAATTAAACGACGCTTACTCCTTGGAAGGAAAGTTATGACCAACCTAGATAGCATATTCAAAAGCAGAGACATTACTTTGCCAACAAAGGTTCGTCTAGTCAAGGCTATGGTTTTTCCTGTGGTCATGTATGGATGTGAGAGTTGGACTGTGAAGAAGGCTGAGCGCCAAAGAATTGATGCTTTTGAACTGTGGTGTTGGAGAAGACTCTTGAGAGTCCCTTGGACTGCAAGGAGATCCAACCAGTCCATTCTGAAGGAGATCAGCCCTGGGGTTTCTTTGGAAGGATGCTAAAGCTGAAACTCCAGTACTTTGGCCACCTCATGCAAAGAGTTGACTCATTGGAAAAGATTCTGATGCTGGGAGGGATTTGGGGCAGGAGGAGAAGGGGACGACAGAGGATGAGATGGCTGGATGGCATCACTGACTCGATGGACGTGAGTCTGAGTGAACTCCGGAGTTGGTGATGGACAGGGAGGCCAGGCGTGCTGCGATTCATGGGGTCGCAAAGAGTCGGATATGACTGAGCGACTGATCTGATCTGGTCTGATCTGATCTGATGTTCCTTCTATTCCTGCTTTCTGGAGAGTTTTATCATAAATGGATGTTGCATTTTGTCAAAGGCTTTCTCTGCATCTATTGAGATAATGATATGGCATTTATTTTTCAGTTTGTTAATGTGGTGAATTACATTGATTGATTTGCAGATATTGAAGAATCCTTGCATCCCTGGATAAAGCCCACTTTGTCATGATGTATGATCTTTTTAATGTGTTGTTGGATTCTGATTGCTAGAATTTTGTTAAGGATTTTTACATCTATGTTCATCAGTGATATTGGCCTGTAGGTTTCTTTTTCGTGGCATCTTTGTCAGGTTTTGGTATTAGGGTAATGGTGGCCTCATAGAATGAGTTTGGAAGTTTACCTTCCTCTGCAATTTTCTGGAAGAGTTTGAGTAGGATAGGTGTTAGCTCTTCTCTAAATTTTTGGTAGAATTCAGCTGTGAAGCCATCTGGACCTGGGCTTTTGTTTGCTGGAAGATTTCTGATTACAGTTTCCATTTTTGTGCTTGTGATTGGGTCTGTTAAGATTTTCTATTTCTTCCTGGTTCAGTTTTGGAAAGTTGTACTTTTCTAAGAACTTGTCCATTTCTTCCATGTTGTCCATTTTATTGGCATATAATTGCTGATAGTAGTCTCTTATGATCCTTTGTATTTCCGTGTTGTTTGTTGTGATCTCTCCATTTTCATTTCTAATTTTATTGATTTGATTTTTCTCCCTTTGTTTCTTGATGAGTCTAGCTAATGGTTTGTCAATTTTATTTATCCTTTCAAAGAACAAACTTTTGGCTTTGTTGATTTTTGCTATGGTCTCTTTTGTTTCTTTTGCATTTATTTCTGCCGTAATTTTAATATTTCTTTCCTTCTACTAACCCTGGGGTTCTTCATTTCTTCCTTTTCTAGTTGCTTTAGGTGTAGAGTTAGGTTATTTATTTGACTTTTTTCTTGTTTCTTGAGGTGTGCCTGTATTGCTATGAACTTTCCCCTTAGCACTGCTTTTACAGTGTCCCACAGGTTTTGGGTTGTTGTGTTTTCATTTTCATTTGTTTCTATGCATATTTTGATTTCTTTTTTGATTTCTTCTGTGATTTGTTGGTTATTCAGAAGCTTGTTGTTCAGCCTCCATATATTGGAATTTTTAATAGTTTTTCTTCCTGTAATTGACATCTAATCTTACTGCATTGTGGTCAAAAAAGATGCTTGGAATGATTTCAATTTTTTTGAATTCACCAAGGCTAGATTTATGGCCCAGGATGTGATCTATCCTGGAGAAGGTTCCGTGTGCACTTGAGAAAAAGATGAGATTCATTGTTTTGGGGTGAAATGTCCTATAGATATCAATTAGGTCTAACTGGTCTATTGTATCATTTAAAGTTTGTGCTTCTTTGTTAATTTTCTGTTTAGTTGATCTATCCATAGGTGTGAATGGGGTATTAAAGTCTCCCACTATTATTGTGTTATTGCTAATTTCCCTTTTCATACTTGTTAGCATTTGTCTTACATATTGCAGTGCTCCTATGTTGGGTTCATATATATTTATAATTGTTATATCTTCTTCTTGGATTGATCCTTGGATCATTATGTAGTGTTCTTCTTTGTCTCTTTTTACAGCCTTTGTTTTAAAGTCTATTTTATCTGATATGAGTATTGCTACTCCTGCTTTCTTTTGGTCTCTATTTGCATGGAATATCTTTTTCCAGCCCTTCACTTTCAGTCTGTATGTGTCCTTGTTTTGAGGTGGGTCTCTTGTAGACAACATATATAGGGGTCTTGTTTTTGTATCCATTCAGCCAGTCTTTGTCTTTTGGTTGGGGCATTCAACCCATTTATGTTTAAGGTAATTATTGATAAGTATGTTCCCATTGCCATTTACTTTACTGTTTTGGGTTCGAGTTTATACACCGTTTTTGTGTCTCCTGTCTAGAGAATATCCTTTAGCATTTGTTGGAGAGCTGGTTTGGTGGTGCTGAATTCTCTCAGCTTTTGCTTGTCTGTAAAGCTTTTGATTTCTCCTTCATAATTGAATGAGATCCTTGCTGGGTACGGTAATCTGGGCTGTAGGTTATTTTCTTTCATCACTTTAAGTATGTCTTGCCATTCCCTCCTGGCCTGAAGAGTTTCTATTGAAAGATCAGCTGTTATCCTTATGGGAATCCCCTTGTGTGTTAGTTGTTGTTTTTCCCTTGCTGCTTTTAATATTTGTTCTTTGTGCTTGATCTTTGTTAATTTGATTAATATGTGTCTTGGGGTGTTTCACCTTGGATTTATCCTGTTTGGGACTCTCTGGGTTTCTTGGACTTGGATGATTATTTCCTTACCCATTTTAGGGAAGTTTTCAACTATTATCTCTTCAAGTATTTTCTCATGGTCTTTCTTTTTGTCTTCTTCTTCTGGGACTCCTATGATTCAAATGTTGGAGCATTTAATATTGTCCTGGAGGTCTCTGAGATTGTCCTCATTTCTTTTAATTCGTTTTTCTTTTTTCCTCTCTGATTCATTTATTTCTACCATTCTATCTTCTACTGCACTAATCCTATCTTCTGCCTCCATTATTCTACTATTATTTGCCTCCAGAGTGTTTTTGATCTCATTTATTGCATTATTCACTATATATTGACTCTTTTTTATTTCTTCTAGGTCCTTGTTAAACCTTTCTTGTATCTTCTCAATCCTTGTCTCCAGGCTATTTATCTGTGATTCCATTTTTATTTCAAGATTGTGGATCATTTTCACTATCATTATTCAGAATTCTTTATCAGGTAGATTCCCTATCTCTTCCTCTTTCGTTTGGTTTGGTGGGCATTTATCCTGTTCCTTTACCTGCTGGGTATTCTTCTGTCTCTTTATCTTGTTTATATTGCTGCATTTGGGGTGGTCTTTCTATATTCTGGCAGTTTGTGGAGTTCTCTTTATTGTGGAGTTTCCTCGCTGTGGGTGGGGTTGTATTGGTGGCTTGTCAAGGTTTCTTGGTTAGGGAAGCTTCTGTCGGTGTTCTGGTGGGTGGAGCTGTATTGCTTCTCTCTGGAGTGCAGTGAAGTGTCCAGTAATAAGTTATGAGATGTCAATGGTTTTGGAGTAACTTTGGGCAGCCTGTATATTGAAGCTCAGGGCTGTGTTCCTGTGTTGCTGGAGAATTTGCGTGGTGTGTCTTGTTCTGGAACTTGTTGGCCCTTGGGTGGTGCTTGGTTTCAGTGTAGTTATGGAGGCGTTTGATGAGCTCCTATCGATTAATGTTCCGTGGAGTCAGGAGTTCTCTGATGGTCTCAGGATTTGGACTTAAGCCTCCTGCTTCTGGTTTTCAGTCTTATTTTTACAGTAGTCTCAAGACTTCTCCTTCTATACAGCATTATTGATAAAACATCTCTTTTCAAAGACAATGGGCTGCTTTTCTGGGTGCCTGATGCCCTCTGCCAGCATTCAGAACTTGTTTTGTGGAATTTACTCAGTGTTTAAATGTTCTTTTGATGAATTTATTGGGGAGAAAGTAGTCTCCCCATCCTATTCCTCCACCATCTTAGGACCGCCTCCTTGGGGATGGTCTTGATCCCTGTCTCTTGTACAATGTCATGAACCTCCATCCATAGTTGATCATAGTTCCATCCATAGTTCATCAGGCACTCTGTCTATCAGATCTAGTCCCTTAAATCTATTTCTCACTTCCACTGTATAGTCATAAGGGATTTGATTTAGGTCATACCTGAATGGACTAGTGGTTTTCAATTAAGCCCAACACATCATCAAAGTGTCATCAAAACTGCAACAACCTGTCTAGAAAGCCAGTTAACTATAATCCTACAGACTGTGTTGAAACTATGTAAACATCCTGTTTAAATTCCCATTACAAGCACAGTCTCCCTTTTCAAGGAACATTTTTGACAACTAAATGGCAAAGCAGAAAGATCTTGAGTTATACAAACAGAGGAATGTGGTTCACAATGACCGAAAAGATTGTTTTATGTTTTCAGAAGATATGGGCTTATTCAACTCTTATGAGGCCAGGAATCACATGGTATGGTCTTAGCAGGGCAATGAGGAAATACAGAGCAACAGACTACTGTCATTTCAAAACGATCTCGAGTTCTTTACTTGCATTTACTGCATGCTGTTAGGGGTATGTGTAGACCAAAGTAAAACTCCATTAAAACCCCTCCTTTTTATCCACCCCTTCTTCTCCTAATACTTCCTTCACAAACCACAGTAGTCCTTGCTTTAAATGCTTTGGAGAATATTTCTTGTTCATCAGAGAATCAACAACTCTGGCTGGAGAAATCCCATAACTATGCCACAGCTCTCTCCCATCACAAAGTTGAAGTCTAAGCATCTGGGAGCACACCTTCCACCCTGACCATCTTCATCGCCACCACCATCACTAACACTCTGCAGCATCTGAATCTCTGGGAAGTATAATTTGTCTGCTGCTCCCAAGGTTTCTCTTGTGATCATTGGAATAAACATCTCCCCTGTCATCTGCATTGCTTTAAGGCTGAGAGAAAGGTGGAGATTCCTTGTCAATAATTTTCATGTCCTCTCTTTTATTTAAGGCTAGATTTAGTACAATAAGTTGGAAGTTCCAAATATGTGGAGAGCAGAGAAAACTGGTTTGACATTCAAAGAGGGAAAACAAGATGCTCATCTGCAATCTACAATCAACAGTGACCAGGGTTTATTTGATCAAAATGTTCAAATGAGGAAGTTATTAAAAAATAGCCAGACTCAATATTAAAATTTTGACAGAAAAATAAACATGTATGTGAGCTATGTTCCCTGTATCTCTTGAGCATGGATGTTGAGACCTTGTTCAGATATTCCAGCAGAGGACCAGAGTCATTCAAATATCTTTAACCAAAGAATTCTCTCTCTCCCACTGTCTTTTTGCCTCTCTCTCTTTTTCATAATAAGGATTTACAAAACATTTGCCATTTTCTAGGCACTATTCTTGGCACATTATGTATATTAAATAATCTAATTTTCACAACAACACTATGAGAAACTACTAGTAACATCCCCATTTTTCCATGACAAAATTGAGGCATCAACAAATAGAGCAACTGATCCAAGTGGAACAGCCAGGACTCAAGCCTAGGCAATCTAGTTCCAGAATTCAAGCTTTTAGGCATTACAATATCCTGCCTCCTAATTAATGGTACAGCCTTGGGAAGGATGCACATGGACCAGGAACATAAATATTTAAGGGGCAGGAAGATGAGGAAAAGGCCAGACTTGCCACAGAAGCCAAAGGAAGCACAATTTCAAGGAGGAAATTCCAAACTATGTCAATGTTCCAGAAAAGTCAAGTCAGTGAAGGCCTGGAAAAGTGTGCATTGGATTTGGTGATCAAGGACACACTGATGACCTAAACCAGGCCAATTCTCGAGGGTAGAGGAGCATTAGCCAGTGTCCAATGTGCTGCAGTGTAGGGAGGTTTTAGCCACATGGGAAAGGAATAAAGGAGAAATGATGTGTCTTCTTGGCATAGAAAGTTACCGTGGCCAAGACACAACCTCCCTCCTCTTCCTTTTTCTTCTCTTCTCCATTCTTAAACCATTTCTAAGGAAGAAAGGGGGCTTCCTGGGTGGCTCAGTGCTAAAGAATCCTCCTCCAGTGCAGGAGATGCAGGTTCAATCCCTGGGTAGGGAAGATCTCCCAAAAGATGAGGATGTGCAGACGATGGTGTGGACATGATAAACCAGACACCAGGAGAGAGAACATGAGTGAAATTCTTAGATCTCATGACCAGACTGCGACCCAGGCACTGTTCCAATGTTTTAGGAACCACTGGGTCTTGTAAAGATCACCAGCAGGGTGTGATACAAGTTCCACTTAACCCAACCAAAAAACAAAAATTGAGAAAAGTAATTATCTCTGGGATCTTTTGCATATATAAATTCTACGGTTCTGTAAATATTAATCTAAGTATGCGTGTGTGTGTGCTAAGTCACTGCAATGGTAACTGATTCTGCAATCCCATGGACTGTAGCCCACCAGGCCCCTCAGTCCATGGGATTCTCCAGGCAAGAATGCTAGAGTGGGTTACTATGCCATCCTCCAGGGGATCTTCCCAACCCAGGGATTGAACTTGAACTTGTGGTTCTTATGTCGCCTGTATTGGCAGGTGGGTTCTTTACCACTAGCATCACCTGGAAACCCTAACCCAAGTATGAACTAAGTTGCTTCAGTCGTGTCCAACTCTTTGCGACCCTATGGACTATAGCCCGCCAGGCTCCTCTGTCCATGAGGGTTCTCCAGGCAAGAATACTAGAGTGGGTTGCCATTTTCTCCTCCAGGGGATCTTCCCAAAATAGGGATTGAACCCAGGTCTCATAGGTCTCTGGCATTGGCAGGCAAGTTCTTTACCACTAGTACTACCTGGGAAGTCCCTAAGTATAGCAGTGGCCAAAATAGCACCATGTTTCCCATTACACCAACATTGTACTCCCCTACTTCAACATCAATTTCCATAGTCATGTGGATATGAGATAAACTCCCTATGGAAGCTCTCTACACCAAAGGTGCTCCATAGTTACATGGATATAAGGTAGACTCACTAGGCAGCTGTTAAGAGAGAGGAAAACATCAAGTTCAGCATCTGTGGCATTCTTTCTGGCTCATCCTGACACAGTTTGGCAGAAAGAAAGCTTAAACTGTAGCATATAATTATTGATAATGTCAGCCTGTAGAACTATAAGCTTAGCAGTTTTATTTAGACCATTATGTGCTACAAATAAACAGTAATAGAAACTTCAAGTAAAAGCATTATTTGTATCTGTATTATATCTAACAATGTAACATAAGAAAAGCTTTGTCAATTGCAGAACGTTTAAGTGACTCTGCCCTTGAAATAGCAATACACAGAACTCCATCAGCATGCCTCAGATACAGGCAGAGTTCACCAAGAGTTACAAAGCAGAAAGAAAAACTGGAGTAGGGGAGGGAGGTCCCTATTCTCTGATTTTATAGGAACACTGAAAACATTTGAATGGCAACAACACAGAATAAAGAAAATGAAAGAAACCCTTCTGCTCCCTGTTTAAATGACCTTTCTAAATTTCTGAGCGTTAAAACAAATAAGCTGCTCACCACAGCAAAGTGTTTAAACGTTTAGTTTTTCTGTCTTTAAATTAGAAAGATGTCAGGGCAGAGCTATAAATGAAGTGATACATTTCAATTAAGCTTGATTTCCCAGATTAACTAGATTTTTTTGTACATAAAGTCACTCTGTGTGATTCAAATGCATAATTACTTAGTGTCTGGACTGAGATGCTAACTCTGGGTTAGAACCTGAGTTTATAAACCCAACACTAAAAGTCCAAACCTAACACAAAACCCAGTCGGTCTTCCTTTAGCTTCCATCAGCTGATGTGTCCTCAACAAAGAAAGAGAAGTGGGGCCGGACAGATTAACACGACCAATGCAATTATTCCAAGTGCAATTCAGTGGGCGTTCTCTGTGGGTGGTGGATTAGATGCCATGGAGATCTCTGTATATAAAAATCAGATTAAGGACTTCTCTGGTGATCCAGTGGCTGAGACTGTGCTCCCAACACAGGGGGCCCAGGTTCAATCCATGGTCAGGGAACTAGATCCTACATTCTGCAGCTAAGAGTACATCTGCCATAACAAAGATCAAATATCCTGCATGCCACAACTAAGACCAAGTGCAGCCAAAATAATCAAATAATTAATTATTTTAAAAAGCAGATCATGGTAATTTTAAATCATATTATCCCATATCCAAAATACAGAGTGTCCTTACTGATGATGATTATAAATCCAAGCTCTTGAAGATCAGTTTCTCAGACTAGAAAATTTTTTCCTTAACAAGAAAAATATCTTTATTTTGATATTTTATTGTATCTTCTCCCCTCGCACATATAATTATTGGCCTATCCTAAAGCATCTTGGAGTGCCAACTTGATAATACCTTTGAGGATCCATTCTTACTTACAAATGCTATTAATCTACTTGTTAGTACATCTATCAGTTCAGTTCAGTTCAGTTCAGTTCAGTTGCTCAGTTGTGTCTGACTCTTTTCAACCCCGTGGACTGCAGCACACCAGGCTTCCCTGGCCATCAACAACTCCTGGAGTCCACTCAAACTCATGTCCATTGAGTCAGTGATGCCAACCAATCATCTCATCCTCTGTCATCTCTTTCTCCTCCTGCCTTCAATCTTTCCCAGCATCAGGGTCTTTTCAAGTGAGTCAATTCTTCACATCAGGTAGCCAAAGTATCGAAGTTTCAGCTTCAGCATCAGTCCTTCCAATGAACACCCAGGACTTATTTCCTTTAGGAGGGACTGTTTGGCTCTCCTTGCTGTCCAAGGGACTCTCAAGAGTCTTCTCCAACACCACAGCTCAAAAGCATCAATTCTTTGGGATTCATCTTTCTTTATAGTCCAACTCTCACATCCATACATGACCACTGGAAAAACCATAGTTTTGACTAGACAGACCTTTGTCAACAAAGTATGTCTCTGCTTTTTAATATGCTGTCTAGGTTGGTCATAACTTTTTTTCCAAAGAGCAAGTGTCTTTTAACTTCATGGCTGCAGTCACCATCTGCAGTGATTTTGGAGCCCCCCTCAAATAAAGTCTCTCACTTTCCATTGTTTCCCCATCTATTTGCCATGAAGTGATAGGACCAGATGCCATGATCTTAGTTTTCTGAATGTTGAGTTTTAAGCCAGCTTTTTAACTCTCCTCTTTCACTTTCATCAAGAGGCTCTTTAGTTCTTCTTCGCTTTCTGCCATAAGGGTGGTGTCATCTGCGTATCTAAGGTCATTGATATTTCTCCCTGCTATCTTGATTCCAGCTTGTGCTTCATCCAGGCTGGCATTTTGCATGATGTATTCTGCATATAAGTTAAATAAGCAGGGTGACAATAAACAGGCTTGACGTACTCCTTTCCTGATTTGGAACCAGTCTGTTGTTTCATGTCCAGTTCTAATTGTTGCTTCTTGACCTGCAGACAGATTTCTCAGGAGGAAGGTAAGGTGGTCTGGTATTCCCATCTCTTTAAAAATTTTCCAGTTTGTTGTGATCCACACAGTCAAAGATTTGGCATAGTCAATAAAGCAGAAGTAGATGTTTTCTGGAACTCTCTTGCTTTTTCAATAATCCAACAGATGGCAATTTGATCTCTGGTTCCTCTCCCTTTTCTAAATACAGCTTGAACATCTGGAAATTCATGGTTCACATACTGTTGAAGCCTCACTTGGAGAATTTTGAGCATTACTTTGCTAGCGTGTAAGATGAGTGCAATTGTGCCATAGTTTGAACACTCTTTGGCATTGCCTTTCTTTGGGATTGGAATGAAAACTGACCTTTTCCAGTCCTGTGGCAGCTGCTGAGTTTTCCAAATTTGCTGGCATATTGAGTGTAGCATTTTCACAGCATCATCTAGGATTTGAAATAGTTCAACTGGAATTCCATCACCTCCACTAGCTTTGTTCATAGTGATGCTTCCTAAGGCCCACTTGACTTTGCATTCCAGGATGTCTGGCTGTAGGTGAGTGATCACATCATCAGGGCTACCTGGATCATCAACATCTTTTTTTTATACTTCTTCTGTGTATTCTTGCCACCTCTTCTTAATATCTTCTGCTTCTGTTAGGTCCATAACATTTCTGTCCTTTATTGTGCCCATCTTTGCATGAAATGTTCCTTTGGTATCTCTAATTTTCTTGAAAAGATCTCCAGTCTTTCCCATTCTATTGTTTTCCTCTGTTTCACTGTATTGATCACTTAGGAAGACTTTCTTATCTCTTCTTGCTATTCTTTGGAACTTTGCATTCAAATGGTTATATCTTCCCTTTTCTTCTTTGCCTTTAGCTTCCTTCTTTTCTCAGCTATTTGTAAGGCCTCCTTAGACAAACTTTTTGCATTTCTTTTCCTTGGGGATGGTCTTAATCACTGCCTCCTGTACAATGTTACAAGCCTCTGTCCATAGCTCTTCAGCCACTGTGTTTATCAGATCTAATCCCTTGAATCTATTGTCACTTCCACTGAATAATCATAGGGGACTTGATTTACTGAGCATGGCCCTGCCCATCAGAACAAGACCCAGTTTCCCCCACAGTCGGTCTATCCCATCAGGAAGCTTCCATAAGCCTCTTATCTTATCTATCAGAGGGCAGAGAGAATGAAAACCACAATCACAGAAAACTAATCAAACTGATCACATGGACCACAGCCTTGTCTAACTCAATGAAACTATGAGCCATGCTGTGTAGGGCCACCCAAGTCAGATAGGTCATGGTGGATAGTTCTGACAAAATGTGGTCCACTGGAGAAGGGAATGTCAATCTACTTCAGTATTCTTGCCTTGAGAACCCCATGAACAGTATGAAAAGTACATCTATGATACCTGTCTAATAGAGTCTGGTCTTGGGAATGTCAATGGGTTTGTGGGAAGAATAATGCATATGACCCCACCAAGTCTCATCCATACACAAACAAGCTTCAGTTGAGATATATTTTGATTCAGAACACCTCAGACATGTTCACAATGAATAACTAGGACAGATCCTTGCCTCACTAAAACCACACTACAAATTAGATCACCACAATTTGGGCGAAGTTAAAATAGACTCTAGTAATTATCTTGAGTATCTCTCTCCCAATATGAAATGTGCCAATGGGTCATCCTATAGACATCCAAGGGATCTGGATTCTATTTTAAGCTTCAGTGGTATACAACTGAAATTTATTCTAAAAAAGAACATTAGCTAGGTATACATCTGCAATTTTGTCCAAATGTAAAATGTAAAATTAATTCTATAACCTTACGCAAGTGATACTATTTGTTGTTTTTGTTGTTTAGTCATTAAGTCATGCTCGACTCTTTTGCAACCCCATGGACTACAGCATGCCAGGCCCCTCTGTCCATGGCATTTCCCAGGCAAGAATACTGGAGTGGGCTGCCATTTCCTCCTCCAGGGGATTTTCCTGACCCAGGGATCAAACCTGAGTCTCCCGTGTTGCAGGAAGATTCTTTATGGTTGAGCCATGAGAGAAGCCTGAGTGATACTATCATGGTATCACTACTGTAGAATTTGCACAGCATCCATTATTTGGCCAGTCTCATTCCATATTTTGTTGTAGTTTATTAAAGGATATCATACTAATTCATTAATTTATCCTGTTACAGTGAGTTTCTGCAAGAATGATGGAGGTAAGATTAACTCTATAAAAACATATTGAGACTGTACAGAACATCTTCCAGCCCTATTAGAACATTATCAGTTATATAAATACATTTAATGACAGTCTCACCAGAAAAAAAGGTAATCAATCTAAATATTCATATTTTGAAAACCAAACCATGTCACTATTTATCTAGCCCTATTCAAGACAGACACAAGCAACCCCAACACTATGAAAAAATTCTCAACAGTGAGAAATTCTTCATGGAATGTCTTTTGTTATTCAGTCACTAAGTTGTGTCCAACTCTTTGCGACCACATGGACTGCAGTACACCAGGCTTCCCTGTCCTTCACTATCTCCCAGAGTTTGCTCAAACTTATGTTCATTGAGTCAGTGATGCCATCCAACCATCTCATCCTCTGTCATTCCCTTTTCTTCCTGCCTCAATCTTTCCGAGCATCACAGTCTTCTTCAGTGTGTTGGTTCTTTGCATCAGGTGGCCAAATATTGGAGCTTCAGCTCCAGCATCAGTTCTTCCAATGAATATTAAGAGTTATTTCCATTAGGGTTGACTGATTTGATCTCTTTGCTGTCCAAGGGACTCTCAAGAGTCTTCTCCAGCACCTGTGGTAACATGTTATGCTTCCTTGGGGCTTAATAGAAACATCTCAGCAAGCCATTCCTAAAAGTAGCACATCAAGATTTCTTAGGAATATAAGGGAAAAAATACCTCAAACACTACAACCCCAAAATACAGTGATCTGAATAAGACAGAAGTTTCTTACTCTCTCACAAAGCAGGCTGGATGTGACCCATTCAGGTCTGGTGGATCCCCTCTACCATCCTCTACCAGGGCTTCAGGGTTCCCCCATTCCCCAATCAAACTAGTCAATTCTAAAGGAAATCAACCTTGAATATTCACTGGAAGGACTGATGCTGAAGCTCCAATACTTTGGCCACCTGATGCAAGCAGCAGACTCATCGGAAAAGACTGTGATGCTGGGAAAGATTGAAGGCAGGAGGAGAAGGGACTGACAAAGGATGAGATGGTTGGATGGCATCACCAGTTCAATGGACATGAGTTTGCACAAACTAGGGACATAGTGGAGGACAAGAAAGACTGACGTGCTGCAGTCCATGGGGTTGCAGAGTTGGACACGACTCAGTGACTGAACCACAACAACATTCCCCTATCAGAATCAGGACGAAAAAGATGTCTAGGACATGTGAATTGACCTTGAAAAAGATGACATGGAAATCCTATATCTCTTTTGCCCATAGCCAACTAGTCAGTAATTTGCTGCAAGGGAGGTAAAGAAGTGTCATTCCTAGCTGGGTGGGAGGATTTTCTTCCTAAAAAGGACAGAAAGGCTACTAGGAAGAAGTTATTAGTTTCTATCATAGACCAACTCTGGCCATCCAAATACTCATACATATGGAACACATTCCCACCCTATATTTCCTCCAACTCAAAGTCCTGGGTCTCTGAGTGGTACATGTCCTTTCCATCAGGACTTTTCAGGGACCTGCAAACTAACACATTACTCTCTCTCCCTCCCCTTCTCTCAGTTCAACTCACACACACACATACATATGGGCTCACATACAAAAGTAGAGACAGAACAGGATAGCTGCCATAACATCTCCTATTCATAAAAGGATTGCACATGCACAGCAATGAATGGTCCTCAACTATGAACCCTCCTGGGAGTACTTATGGAGACCCCCTCATCCTGGAAGGACAGGTGCTGTGTTGGTTGCCAGGAGGCACCACCTTGTCAGTCACTCTGTGGCCACTGGTACTGCTCCCTAGGTAGTTTTCTCTCATTTACCATCATGGTGGCCCCATAACCAGAGAAGGAGATGTTGGCAAATAGTCCACCTTTCTGATGGTACATGTTTGGGAGGGAGGGAAGGGCTACAAAAATAAGCTTTTGTAGGCCAGACCTGTGACTTCTTTGGCAGAACAATTCCCTCAAAGTTGTGATAGGCTCTTATGGGCTTGCTCCTGCCAAGTTCCAAGTGCAACAACCATTCCTAAAGTTCTCTTTAGAGCACAGATCTTAAGAGGAGTGACTCTTGTTTTATTTACTACCCCCTATATTTTCTCAGTTTCATGACTGCTACCCTAAGGCCACTTGAAACAGTCAGCTTGGGAGGGAAAGAGAAGCCTTTAATAAGATCCTTGCCTCTGAGTTGCTTCCTGGTCTGAATGTGGTGTCTTACCAATTTGTGAGAAAAGTTCTAAAATACAGATTTATCTTTAGAACTTTGCTACAGAAGAGCTGACTTTTCCAACCTGGCAAATCCCCAAATTTAACTTGCACAGCATAGGCAAAAGCAAATTTATGTTTCTTCCCAGCTCTGCTTCCAAACTGGGCAAATTTTGTCTGCTTTCATCTCTCTTTTGTAAAAACCAGCAGGAAAAAGCCAGGAAACATCAAACACTTGAGTTTTTCCATGTCGTTACCCTAGACCAACAGATTCAGTAAGCATGTCATCTGTCTTTCAAGTTACTAGAGATGAAATTTTACCAAATAGTTTTCAACAGCCTACAGTCAGCAGCATGAGAACCTGCACTTTCTGTTGGTCTGCAAACCACTGCCAGACAACTGGGCATCATTTTAGTTATTTTTACGTTGAAGCTCACTTCTGGGTACCATTTTCTGTATTAGCTAGCTGCTATAACAAAAAGCCCCCAAACATTGGCTTATAATAAGAATGAAGTTCACTACTTTCCCAAAAGGCAGTCTAGAGATTGCAGGGTGGCCCTACACTGGTGATACATGGTTTCATAACTGTTTAAACTGTCACCATTTCCTAGCTAGCAGACAAGGAAGAAGAGACAACTCAAAGCAAATGGGTGCTCTATAGGGAGACAATTTCAAAAGTACTCATATATCTACTCTCATCTCATTGGCTTAAACTTATTTACATTGCCATATCTTGATTCACATGTGTTCTCTAGCTGGTGAAATACCTGCTCCTTGAAAACTGGCTGGAGGAGGATACTATTACTAAAAATAACAGAGAGACTGGCTAGTGAAGAGCAATCAGCAGTCTTTGCCACCATGGATTTTAGAATCCTAGCTTAACGTTACTCCATCATTTTGATTCCCCCTTTCAACCTGGGCTCCTAAGAGTCTGCAAAGCATAGTACACAATGTAGCATCTCAATTGCAGACACAAAGACCCATCTTTGATGAGTTTACATAGATAACAATCCCCACACACTACACATTCCTAGTTCAGCCTCACGTTTACCGTAATTTTTCACATCCCATAAAAAGGAGAAAAGAAAGAAACAGACTAGCATACCAGTCTCTTGCTTCCATTTTGAAATGTTCATAATTGAAGACTTCTTTCTTATCTCCTCTTCATGATGAAATTCTTGGAATTCTGTGTCATATAGCACCCACCCACTAGCTATAGTACAGTCTCCCAGTGAATCAGGGTTTCACCAACCTTTTCAGCCCTGATGTTATCCTTCTCAAGTTCCACAAACATAAAATTTATGACTCAGGGAAATATGATTTAATGGTTTAATCAAAACAGTCATAGATGGGCTACACAGTATTCTAAGAAAAAATGGAAAAAAAAGTCCCCTATTGATTACAACACATCACCCTTTAAGACAAGAGTTCAGTATACCATTTGAGCCTTTTTAATGCTTCTTCAACACACTTTGCTTCTAGTACCATAATTTCACGCTTATCTTCTGATCAGTACTAAGCTCACTTCCCAGATACTTTGGTACCAGAATTGCATACCATGGGGTAAGTGAGTCACAAAATATCTATTATGCAGCATAAACTGGATATAATGTTATGTGTGAGATGTATGTGAATGTAATAGTAATGAGGCTGCCATCAAGAGAATCTTATTCCTATAGAATGGGACAAACAATAGAAATGGTGACCCAATCAAGACGTTTTTCCTAAGAGGCTCCACTTATAAGTGAATTGTCTCCCAAATGACAACCTCATTGGCCTTCCTTCAAATGCCTTTAAATGCATTTCTAATTCTCATCAGTAGATCTCCTGTAAGCTGTAAATCTAGGGCAATGGTGAGGTGATCTTGCCACTTGTTTTAAAAAACTCTTAATGGACACCCCTCCAACACTAATTAAAGAAATATAACTGTTCTCGACTTTTTATTGTGTTTAATGAAGTTCTGTTTACAGGGAGAAAACACACATATACACACCCCAAGAGCCAGAAAACAAAATCCTGAAACATAATTCTTTTTATCATTTTGGTTGATTACTACATAACATTCCTCATCAATACCATAATAGATACTTTAAACCCATCATAACAACCTTTCCCACCAATGCCAAAAGTAACCCTAGAATCCAACTCTAGCCCAAGCTCTAAGAAATTGTCATCAATTAGAATTGGTCCTCAGATTGAAATCTATTCAACACCCTGACATCTAATCACACGCCCTCACCCCCACCACACACACACGTATGCATACATTCACTGATGCCTAAGGTGACACAACCAACTAGCGACAGATCTGAGACTAGGGTCCAGCACTCCTATTTCCTGAGACTAACGTTCTTTTTTCTACAATGTATTTTGATGGCTAGTTGATAAACTAATGATATTTTTAACAGTTTGGGATGACTTTATTTGCCAAAGGGAAAATCATCTAAAGAAAAATAAAAATCAATCCATAGCTCCCTAGATGGCAGTTTAAAGGAGCTTTCAAAAGTCCTTCTAAATGTTAAGAAGGTAAGAAAAAATACTGTTAATTAAATTCAATAGCTAATGTTTACTATACATATTTTATCATTATTAGGCTAAACTTAGTAGAGGCTAAACAGAGTAGAGATGTATGTAGGTGTGCTTTCTGCATTTTATAGTATATTCATGCTCTCTTGTATCATCATTTGTGAAATGCTAATGCTATTTCTCCACCTTTTATAAGGAATGTAATTGGCTGTACTCTTACAAATTAGGAGAAATAGATGAGGTCTCCTTTATCTTAGAGTATGGGTGTGGGCTACTCCTGGACTTTTTTGCACTCTAGTTTTCTCTTTGTTGAGTTGAAGGGGTCTTCTTTATGCTCTCTGAAAATACTCAAGCCCTATTATTCAAAGCATAATTTGAGGGACTTCCCTGATGATCCAGCGGTTAAGACTCTGCACTGCAAATGTAGGGGATGTGGGTTCGATCTCTGGTCTGGGAAATAAGATCCCACTCACCACACAGCAAAAAAAAAAAAAAAGGCATAATTTTGTTGTTTTAAAATTATTATAGGATATTTCTGGACTTTCTATCTTGTTCCATTGGTCTATATTTCTGTTTTTGTGCTGGTACCATATAGTTTTGATGACCGCAGCTTTGTAGTATAATCTGAAGTTAGGAAGGTTGATTCTTCCAGCTTCATTCTTCTTCCTCAAGACTGTTTTGGCTTGTCTTGAGAATGGAGAAGGAAATGGCACCCCACTCCAGTACTCTTGCCTGGAAAATCCCATGGACGGAGGAGCCTGGTGGGCTGCAGACCATGGGGTCACAAGGAGTTGAACACGACTGAGTGACTTCACTTTCACATTTCCCTTTCGTGCATTGGAGAAGGAAATGGCAACCCACTCCAGTGTTCTTGCCTGGAGAATCCCAGGGATGGGGGAGTCTGGTGGGCCACCATCTATGGGGTCACACAGAGTCAGACACGACTGAAGCGACTTAGCAGCAGCAGTCTTGAGAAAGCCCAGAAATAAACAAGAAAACCCAGAAACAAACCCATGTACCTATGGGTACCTTATTTTTGACAAAGGAGGCGAGACTATACAATGGGGCAAAGACAGCCTCTTCAGTAAATGGTGCTGGGAAAACTGGACAGCTACATGTAAAAGAATGAAATTAGAACACTTTCTAACACCATACACAAAGATAAACTCAAAATGGATTGAAGAGCTAAATGTAAGACCAGAAACTATAAAACTCTTAGAAGAAAACATAGGCAGAACACTCAATGACATGAATCAAAGCAAGATCCTTTAGGATCCACCTCATGGAGTAATGGAAATAAAAACAAAAGTAAACAAGTGGGACCTGCTTAAACTTAAAAGCTTTTGCACAGCAAAGAACGCTATCAGTTCAGTTCAGTCGCTCAGTCGTGTCCGACTCTTTGTGACCTCATGAATTGCAGCACGCCAGGACTCCCTGTCCATCACCAACTTCCAGAGTTCACTCAAACTCATGTCCATCGAGTCGGTGATACCATCCAGCCATCTCATCCTCTGTCATCCCCTTCTCTTCCTGCCCCCAATCCCGCCCAGAATCAGAGTCTTTTCCAATGAGTCAACTCTTCGCATGAGGTGGCCAAAGTACTGGAGTTTCAGCTTCAGCATCATTCCTTCCAATGAACACCCAGGACTGATCTCCTTTAGAATGGACTGGTTGGATCTCCTTGTAGTACAAGGGACTCTCAAGAGTCTTCTCCAACACCACAGTTCAAAAGCACCAATTCTTTGGCGCTCAGCTTTCTTCACAGTCCAACTCTCACATCCATACAAGACCACTGGAAAAACCATAGCCTCGACTAGATGGAACTTTGTTGGCAAAGTAATGTCTGTGCTTTTGAATATGCCATCTAGGTTGGTCATAACTTTCCTTCCAAGGAGTAAGCGTCTTTTAATTTCATGGCTGCAGTCACCATCTGCAGTGATTTGGAGCCCAGAAAAAGAAAGTCTGACACTGTTTCCACTGTTTCCCCATCTATTTCCCATGAAGTGATGGGACCAGATGCCATGATCTTCGTTTTCTGAATGTTGAGCTTTAAGCCAACTTTTTCACTCTCCACTTTCACTTTCATCAAGAGGCTTTTGAGTTCCTCTTCACTTTCTGCCATAAGGGTGCTATCATCTGCATATCTGAGGTTACTATATTTCTCCCAGCAATCTTGATTCCAGCTTGTGCTTCTTCCAGCCCAGCGTTTCTCATGATGTACTACAGATGGTGACTGCAGCCATGAAATTAAAAGATGCTTACTCCTTGGAAGGAAAGTTATGACCAACCTAGATGGCATATTCAAAAGCACAGACATTACTTTGCCAACAAAGTTCCATCTAGTCGAAGCTATGGTTTTTCCTGTGGTCATGTATGGATGTGAGAGTTGGACTGTGAAGAAAGCTGAGCACCAAAGAATTGATGCTTTTGAACTGTGGTGTTGGAAAAGACTCTTGAGAGTCCCGTGGACTGCAAGGAGATCCAACCAGTCCATCCTAAAGGAGATCAGTCCTGGGTGTTCATTGGAAGGACTGATGCTGAAGCTGAAACTCCAGTACTTTGGCCACCTCATGCGAAGAGTTGACTCATTGGAAAAGACCCTGATGCTGGGAGGGATTGGGGGCAGGAGGAGAAGGGGACGACAGAGGATGAGATGGCTGGATGGCATCACTGACTCAATGGACGTGAGTCTAGGTGAACTCCGGGAGTTGGTGATGGACAGGGAGGCCTGGTGTGCTGTGATTCACAGGGTCGCAAAGAGTCGGACACGACTGAGCAACTGAACTGAACTGAACTGAACTGAAGGAGGAGGGAGGGTATAGGGAAAAGAAGGATTTTCTCGGTGCAAACCGGAAGATGCAAACTAGTATATATAGGATGGGTAAACACAGGGTCCTACTGTATAGCACAGGGAACTAAATTCAATATCTTGTGATAAATCAGAATGGAAAAGAATACGAAAAAGAATATGTATAACAACTGAGTCACTTTGTTGTACAGCAGAAATTAGCACAATATGGTAAATCAACTATATTTCAATAAAATTCTTTTTTAAAAAGTCAGCATGATTTACTCAAGCTACTTCATTTGAGTGCTATTTGGCTATCTGAACTTCAATTCTTAGAACTCTGAATGTAGGTACATTCCAAGGAATACACATCTTTAAAGGAAATATGCATTAGTCTTACTTTATCATATATATATCACAAGTAAATATAAACAAATTTTCTCCATATGAAAATAAAATGCAATATATTTATCAATCAGTTGAGAAAAATGGTATTTATTCATTTTTTATTATCTATAGATAGGCTCAGTAGAGAATGCTTGTGCTTTATTAAAGGAACTGAATTGATTTTAGTAGCGCTGGAAAATAAAGTGCTAGGAAGTGACGAGTAAAGAGAAGCCTGGACTAATTAGCAGAGGCAATGTGGTAAAGGATCTTGTAAGCATTAGGATGGAGTCATAAGGCAGAGGAAGCCATCAGAGTTGTCATCTTCCTACATGATCAGATTTACATTGTAAGAAGCTCCCTCTAGAGGCAGTGCAGGGAACAGATGATTAAAGGGCAGGAAGAAGCAAGAAGAGGCTTGAGTATTCTTTGTTGTTGTTTGATGGCTAACTTGTCAACTGCTAACTTTGCGACCTTATGTACTGTAGATTGTCAGGCTCCTCTGTCCATAGGATTTCCAGGCAAGAATACTGGAGTGGCTTGCTATTTCCTCCTCCAGGTGATCTTCCCAACCCAGGGACTGAACCCATGTCTCCTGCATTGGCAGGTGGATTCTTTACCACTGAGCCACCAGGCAAGCCCTTTGAGTATTCATAGGTGACAGATAATGTTGAGTTGAAATACCAGTATTTGTTGTGGGAATAAAGAGAAGTGGAAAGACTCAAGATTGTAAGAGTTGAAATCTCCCAGACTTGATAATTTGTTGGCAGAGGAACGCATGGCAGAATCACAAACTGGGGGATAAAAAAGAACAGACTTGGAGTAAGAGACAGAGTTCAGATTGGGACATACAGAGACTGAGCCAGTTAGACACATGGGTGTTGGGGGCCAGCGTGAGGCACTCTGCCCACGGCAAAGGTCATGAGGAAGGAGGCTCGACATACGCAAAGGCGGGATCGAGCCTCAGGAGTCCCCCTGGAAATCCTTGAGCATCTACCCCCATAACCAGAGTCTGCCTACTTTACTACTTTGTGCTCTCACCTACACCTCTGACTTTATGGGGGGCTGTCCCCCACCCTCTCTTTCAGAGAAGGAGTTAACTTAGAGCTCCAGTTAATAAAAACTCCTGGGTGTGACAAGAGTGTTTTAACCTACAAACTCCTCTGAAGGTTCTCTAGCCTGCCTGACAGGCTTGTCCGGCCACATGTGATTGCTCACAGCCTCCCAACCATGAGAGGCACGAGATGCTTTAAACCCTCTAAAAACAGGTTCTTTAGAGAAGTTAGAAAACTATTAGTATAAGTATAGTGGGCTGATTAGAAGTTGTATTGGTGAAGGGTTTTTCATTTGTTGAGCCAATATTTACTGCTAAGTCTCCACATCCCCTGCCCTTGTACACATTAATGAATATATAGAAGAAATAAGTATTAACCTTTGATATAAATCACGTTAGATCTTAGGCCAAGTAAATTCTTTCCTTAACTAAAACCCACTACACCCTCACCCTACAGGAATGTAACTTTATTTGAGTGGCGTCTGTTTTAAGAATAATCACCCCTAGAGAAATAAGTGTTGACTGACCGCTGTCACAAGGAGAGGGTCATAAATTGTCAGCAGGCCCCCCTGGCCAGAAGATGATGAAACACCCTTAAGACCTCTGTATACATTTGTATGAAGCACCTGACTTTTAATAAAGTCAGGACTGCTCACCCCACGTGACTTTTGTATAACATCTCAGTGTATAAAAACAACTCTGGAAAATAAAGAATGGGGATCAGTTCCTCAAAAGACTGGTCTCCCCATGTCTCTCTCTCTCTCAAACTCTGGCTGAGTCTCCATCTGGAGCGTGGAACCCACCATGCTTACTAATTTTGCCTGGGCTTCTAAAATCCGACCAGGGAGGCCTCAGTGTCTCCTCTCCTTCGGGAGAACGGAAGGACGCCTGCAGCCTACGTAAGTGGTGCAAGCTTCTTGTCTTGAAGTTTTATTGGTCTCCTGTGTAAACCAAGCTACTCAGCCTCTTTTCTCCACTGAATTTTCCTACTGAGCTATCCTCATTCTATTACTCTTTATATCTCTAATTAATATCTAATTGAAGCTATTGTATCCTGATCCTCACCGAAGCTGTCTCCCCTTCGAATACCCTGGATCAGCAGGGGCTGGACCCCAGCATATGGGTTTATGGCTCTAGAGAAAGGTCAAGGCCAGAAATCAAAGTGGGAGGATCTCTGGCATAAACACAGTAGTTGAAGCTATGGAAAGAAGTGTAGTGAAAGTTGGGCAAGTGTGTAGTGTGGAGGGTGAGAAGGATCCAAGAAAGGAGCACCAAGATCATAGGGATGGGTCAGAAGAAGCAGCTTGCAAAGGAGAGTGAGAAAGAGGGCTTGAGAGTTAAAGGAAGCCTGGAATAGGAACGGGCCATGGAAAACAAGGGAAACAAGCACTCCCAAACAAGAAGAGCTTCAGTGGTATAAAAGATTGTCAGGTGGAAAGTAAAAAAGGACTAAGGCACGTGGGCTTAGTGTTAGTCAGTGTTTGTGTCAATGAGAGGTTTTTTCCTGCCTCGGTAACTTAAGGAAGAGTTCACTTAACTCAAGAGTTAAGGCTTGAGTAGTGATGAGACTTGAAATTAGAGAAGAAATTTGAACAGGAAAGAGTGAATAGACTACAGTAGGTGGAGAAGAGCATCTCTGTGCTCAAGGGGGGTTGTTGTTGTTTACCATAAGAAAGCTTTGAACAATTTTTAAATGATAGGAAAAGCCTGTACACAAAAGAAATATTTTAAGAATTTAGGAGAGAGACAGTATGCTGGAGCTGAGAAACAATGTAAAGTGGGAGAGGGGCTAAATTTAAAAAAAAAAAAATGAAAGGGTGGAGGTATTATGGGTTGAACTATGTCCTGTGCTGTGCTGAGCGTAATTGCTCAGTTGTGTGCAACTCCATGCGCTGCAGTCCATCAGGATCCTCTGTCCTTGGGGATTCTCCAGACAAGAATACTAGAGTGGGTTGCCATGCCCTCCTCCAGAGGATCTTCCCCACCCAGGGATCGAACCCAGGTCTCCTGCATTGCAGGCAGATTCTTTACCATCTGAGCCACCAGAGGAGCCCAAACAATGTTACTATCTTTGCATAAATCAGATTTTTTAAATTATAACCCTCACAGAACTGTAACATTACAAAGATCATGTATTTCTACTAAAAAAGGAGACATAAAGGGAAAAAAGGGAAAATAAGTATTAACAAAACTCAGCTTCCCAGAAAAAAAAACCTCATAATCTATATTACACAATTTGTTGTTTCTTAAATTATCTCTGCATATTGGTTCTCAAAATTTATAATTTATATGGCCATGATGCACTCATATATGATAAGCAGATATTTCAGATTAAATTCAATCCTCCAAATTCAGTCCATTTTTTGCACTCAGAAACACCATTCAGGGCCCCCCTGGTGGACTAATAGTTAAGAATCTGCCTACCAATGCTGGGGACATGAGTTCCATCCCTGGTCAGTGAAGATCTCACCATATCTCGGAGCAACAAAGTTCACTGGCTGGGGGCTTAGTTGAGCCCCCATGCCCAGAGCCCGTGCTCTGCAGCAAGACAAGCCACCACAATGAAAAGTCTGCATACCTCAATGAAGAGTAACCGCTGCTCTGCAACTAGAGAAAGCCAGTGCATAGCAATGAAGACCCAGCACAGCCAAAATAAACATAAACAATAAATAAATAATTCTTAAAAAAAAAATTCAGACTTTAACAATAGAAAACAATTACATACTCCTAAAGCATATCACGGAGAAGGCAATGGCAACCCACTCCAGTACTCTTGCCTGGAAAATCCCATGGACAGAGGAACCTGGTGGGCTGCAGTCCATGGGGTCGCTAGGAGCCAGACACGATTGAGCAACTTAACTTTCACTTTTCACTTTCATGCATTGGAGAAGGAAATGACAACCCACTCCAGTGTTCTTGCCTGGAGAATCCCAGGGATGGGTCAGCCTGGTGGGCTGCCATCTGGGTCGCACAGAGTTGGACACGACTGAAGTGACTTAGCAGCAGCAGTAGCAAAGCATAGCAAAGCAAAGAAAGGGCTTTCCTGGTCAAAGTATTTTGCTTGAGATCATTCAGTTCAATAACATTTGTTAGAAAAACAAAACAGAATTTTTTAAATTATAAAGTAATTATAAATATATATTATTTATATAATATATAATTTATTTATAATTTATAAATATAAATTAATTTTTTAATTTAATTTTTAAAATTGGCCATTTATTTTACATATATTTGGACTTCTACTTTTTTCCTTTGTAGATAATTGTGGGCAAGAATTGGTGCCAAAAGTAAATTGAGACTTTTGAAGTAAGATAACCTATAACTCCGTTCTCAACACACCACAGTTATGCTGATTCAATATTTCCTTGAAATAACTCTTCTGCCTTCTGATATATGGTCATCAGAGTTAAGCTCTTAATGTGGCAGCATCTAGATCATTGTTAGTCTCTCAATTTTGGCCCATGTTCTGACCAATGGGAATCTCATGGATCACACAGTACTTTACAAACCACCAGCCTGTAAAATTACCAAAAAGTAACACAGCAATATTTTTGATTCAGTCACCTTCTAGAGAATTCAGATAACTCAGATCCTAGACCCTCTCTTCCAAGAAGAGAAACCCCTCTCTCAAAAAAGAAAAAAGTCCTGAAAGAAGTCTTTCTCCTCACACCCATGTCTCTCCTGGCTCCTGGGAATGCAATCTTTCTCAATGTATTTGAGAAACAAGATGCTCCCAATGCCTATTAAATCCAAGCTCACTAAGGATGCCAACCTGATACCAAAATGAGAGCTTGGGACTTCTTTAATGGGTGCTTTTTCTGGTCCATGTTAGATCTCAAAGCAGCATCGTTATGTGTCCTGTTGTGTTTTAAATAAAAGCTCTCATGACATACCTTAACTTATTCCCCTCTCTAGTACAGTTCCCTCTTGACACATGTCCAAAGACAACTGAGCTGGAAGCCAGAAGATGATCACATCTTGGTGCAACCGTGTGCATATCCTACCCCACTCCCACCTAGGTTATAATTTGTGGAGCATCGTTTCATAAAGGAATGAGCTATATGAAGAGAAAGCCCCAGAGATCTGCAGAGGGGCCCAATCAAATCTTTGAATGAATTCTTATCTATCCATGAACATAATGAAACTCTATGAGGCTGATAAAGAGCCTCCAGAAAACAAAAGACTGAACAATTACCAGAGCTCACACAAGCCTGGGAATAGTTTATATTACCAGAGTGCAGAGACTTTTTAACTAATAGGCCACTGGATAGCATCCTTGGAAGGGCATTGCCTTAGTAAATTAGCCCCTAAAGGATATGTTAAATCTGCCCTAACAAATTTTAAAATTAGCTCCCGGAAGAATCAGTCTCTTCCAAGACAAATATACTACATCTGATGTTATAGACTTAGCCTTTCTCAGGACAGAGAAGGAAGGCTCCAGTGTGAGCAGAAGGCTGGAGGGACAAAAACCATTCACACACAAAAAAAAACAATCACACCTACACAAATACAAAACAGGTTTGCTACTAAAGGCATTTAATGCTATTAGCCATGCATTCTCAAATGTCTTTAAATCCAGCCTTATGGTTCATCCATCTCATATATGAAAGGAAACAATTATGTAAGTTCTTTAAGAAAGACATCAGTTCCTATCGAGTTCAGTATATAACAATCTGTGTCCACTTCATGCTTAATGAAAGTTGACAAGAATGCTTGATTCAGATCGTCCATGCATTTGAATTATTGTTCTGCATGGGAAATGAATTTCACTTATGCCAGCACCTGAAGGAACACACAATCAGCACATATAAAAATGCTTGCCACGGAGAGTAAACCTTAGTTTTTCTTTCTCTGCAAAACACAAACAGGCAAACAAATCCCCAAGGTTATTATAAAATGTTACAGAAAGTTAATAGGTTAAGTAGATTTTTGCAAAGCTAATGACTTTCAAAGTTCTCAGCAAGATTAATTTACTTAATGAAAAGACCAGCATTCTCTTCCCTCATATATTGTATTTTCCTTCTCGAGTGTCAGAGTTTAAAAATACAGTCTTTGGTATCAGATAATAAGCCTCATTCTTCCTGTCTCTGAGCCCCTCCAAAATTATGTTACATGCCATTTTAGGTCACTGGAGTCTCAAAATCTATGGTGTTTTTAATATAAGTTCAATTCAGTTCAGTCACTCAGTCGTGTCTGACTCTTTGCGACCCCATGAATCGCAGCACACCAGGACTCCCTGTCCATCACCAACTCCCGGAGTTCACTCAGACTCATGTCCATCGAGTCAGTGATGCCATCCAGCCATCTCATCCTCTGTCGTCCCCTTCTCCTCCTGCCCCCAATCTCTCCCACCATCAGAGTCTTTTCTAATGAGTCAACTCTTCACATGAGATGGCCAAACTACTGGAGTTTCAGCTTTAGCATCATTCCTTCCAAAAAAATCCCAAGGCTAACCTCCTTCAGAATGGACTGGTTGGATCTCCTTGCAGTCCAAGGGACTCTCAAGAGTCTTCTCCACCACAGTTCAAAAGCATCAATTCTTCGGCGCTCAGCCTTCTTCACAGTCCAACTCTCACATTCATACATGACCACAGGAAAAACCATAGCCTTGACTAGACCTAGAACCTTTGTTGGCAAAGTAATGTCTCTGCTTTTCAATATGCTATCTAGGTTGGTCATAACTTTCCTTCCAAGGAGTAAGCATCTTTTAATTTCATGGCTGCAGTCACCATCTGCAGTGATTTGGAGCCCAAAAAAATAAAGTCTGACACTGTTTCCACTGTTTGGAAACAGTGGTCCCATCTATTTGCCATGAAGTGATGGGACCAGATGCCATGATCTTCGTTTTCTGAATGTTGAGCTTTAAGCCCACTTTTTCACTCTCCACTTTCACTTTCATCAAGAGGCTTTTTAGTTCCTCTTCACTTTCTGCCATAAGGGTGGTGTCACCTACATATCTGAGGTTATTGATATTTCTCCTGGCAATCTTGATTCCAGCTTGTGTTTAAGTTTAATACAATAATTCCGCCATTGAGCAAATAAATATTAATACTTTCACCAAACATGATTAATATAAACACTGCAAATAGGAAGCATTGTATAATCGTAATAAGATCAGAAATTTCCTCAAATTCCAATAACAACTTAGAATTTTTAAAATATAGAACATATTATTATAAGTTTTAGTCTGTGGGTCATACTGCTTATAAAACAAAAACCTCAAAAACTGTTAGCAAATAGGTCTCAAAGTTTTCTACCTCAACTCCATTCACATGTGCAACCAATTCGTTTTTCCCATCATAGGCATTCATTCAAAAAATTACACTAAATTCCTTCTACAAGCAAAGTGCATACAGGAGTAAATACCACTGACATGGTCCCTATCCTCATAGAGATTAAAGTCTCCTAGTGGTGGAGATAGTAATCAAGTTATATAAACATAAATAGGAATGACAAAAGATTTTAAAATGACATTAAGATATATGAACCCTAATGTTGGCTGCAGCACTAATTATAATAGCCAAGACATGGAAGCAACCTAAATGTCCATTGACACATGACTGGGTAAAGAAGATGTGCATGTATGCATATATATATTGGGCTTCCCTGGTGGTTCAGGTAGTAAAGAATCCACCAATAATGCGGAAGACCTGGGTTTGATATTTGGGTTGGGAAGACCCCCTGGAGAAGGCAACAGCCACCCACTCCAGTATTCTAGCCTGGAGAATTTCATGGATTTAGGAGCCTGTAAGGTTTGCAAAGAGTTGACTCATTGGAAGAGACTCTGATGCTGGGAGGGATTGGGGGCAGGAGGAGAAGGGGATGGCAGAGGATGAGATGGCTGGATGGCATCACTAACTTGATGGACGTGAGTCTGAGTGAACTCCGGGAGTTGGTGATGGACAGAGAGTCCTGGCATGCTGCGATTCATGGGGTCGCAAAGAGTCAGACACAACTGAGCGACTGAACTGAACTGAACTGAACTGAAGGTTACAGTCCATGAGGTCACAAAGAGTCAGACACGACTGAGTGACTTTCACTTTCATATATATATATATATATATATATATATATATATATATATATATATATGAGTACATATATATATGTATATTGCAGTAGAATATTACTCAGCCATAAAAAAGAACAAAATAATGCCATTTGTAGCAACATGGATGAACCTAGACATTATCACCCTAAGTGAAATGTCAGATAGAGAAAGACAAATATATAATATCACTCATATGTGGAATCTAAACACATAAATTAACTTCTTTATAAAACATAAATAGACTCACAGACATAGAAAACAAACTTATGCTTACCAAAGGGGAAAGAGAGGGAGGGAGTGATAAATTGGGAATTTGAGATTAAAATACACACACTTCTATATATAAAATAGAAAAATAACAAGGATTTAACAAGGATTTCCCTGTGCTGTACAGGATATTATAAAATATTCAATACTTTATAATAACTTTTAAGGAAAAGAATCTGAAAAGGAATATGTGTGTGTGTGTGTGTGTGTGTAACTAAATCACTGTGCTGTACACCTGAAACTGCATGATACTGTAAATAAATAATACTTTAATTAAATTTTTTAATAATTTTTAAGGATATATGAGATTTGGTATCTAGGTTTATAATTTAGGATATAGGAAACTCTCTCCTTAAAAACTGCCTCACGGAGATGAAAGTTGGTGTCTCTCTCTCATAGTAGTGCCACAGACTCCTTGTCTTACTGGCCCATCATTCCTTCAGTCAATTTAGTCGCTCAGTCATGTCCGACTCTTTGCAACCCTGTGAATCCCAGCACGCCAGGCCTCCTGTCCATCACCAACTCCCGGAGTTCACTCAGACTCACGTCCATCGAGTCAATGATGCCATCCAGCCATCTCATCCTCTGTCGTCCCCTTCTCCTCCTGCCCCCAATCCCTCCCAGTATCAGAGTCTTTTCCAATGAGTCAACTCTTTGCATGAGGTGGCCAAACTACTGGAGCTTCAGCTTTAGCATCATTCCTTCCAAAGAAATCCCAGGGCTGATCTCCTTCAAAATGGACTGGTTGGATCTCCTTGCAGTCCAAGGGACTCTCAAGAGTCTTCTCCAACACCACAGTTCAAAAGCATCAATTCTTCGGCGCTCAGCCTTCTTCACAGTCCAACTCTCACATCCATACATGACCACTGGAAAAACCATAGCCTCGACTAGATGGACCTTTGTTGGCAAAGTAATGTCTCTGTTTTTCAATATGCTATCTAGGTTGGTCATAACTTTCCTTCCAAGGAGTAAGCTTCTTTTAATTTCATGGCTGCAGTGACCATCTGCAGTGATTTTGGAGCCCCAAAAAACAAAGTCTGACACTGTTTCCACTGTTTCCCCATCTATTTGCCATGAAGTGATGGGACCGGATGCCATGATCTTCGTTTTCTGAATGTTGAGCTTTAAGCCCACTTTTTCACTCTCCACTTTCACTTTCATCAAGAGGCTTTTTAGTTCCTCTTCACTTTCTGCCATAAGGGTGGTATCATCTGCATATCTGAGGTTACTGATATTTCTCCCAGCAATCTTAATTCCAGCTTGTGCTTCTTCCAGCCCAGCGTTTCTCATGATGTACTCTGCATAGAAGTTAAATGAGCAGGGTGATAATATACAGCCTTGATGTACTCCTTTTCCTATTTGGAACCAGTCTGTTGTTCCATGTCCAGTTCTAACTGTTGCTTCCTGACCTGCAAATAGGTTTCTCAAAAGGCAGGTCAGGTGGTCTGGTATTCCCATCTCTTTCAGAATTTTCCACAGTTGATTGTGATCCACACAGTCAAAGCCTTTGGCATAGTCAATAAAGCAGAAATAGATGTTTTTCTGGAACTCTCTGGCTTTTTCCATGATCCAGCGGATGTTGGCAATTTGATCTCCGGTTCCTCTGCCTTTTCTAAAACCAGCTTAAACATCAGGAAGTTCACGGTTCACATATTGCTGAAGCCTGGCTGGGAGAATTTTGAGCATTACTTTACTAGCGTATGAGATGAGTGCAATTGTGCGGTAGTTTGAGCATTCTTTGGCATTGCCTTTCTTTGGGATTGGAATGAAAACTGACCTTTTCCAGCCCTGTGGTCACTGCTGAGTTTTCCAAATTTGCTGGCATATTGAGTGCAGCCCTTTCACAGCATCATCTTTCAGGATTTGAAATAGCTCAACTGGAATTCCATCACCTCCACTAGCTTTGTTCATAGTGATGCTTTCTAAGGCCCACTTGACTTCACATTCCAGGATGTCTGGCTCTAGGTGAGTGATCACACCATCATGATTATCTTGGTCATGAAGATCTTTTTTGTACAGTTCTTCTCCATTCCTTAGGAAGTTCCTTTTGACAGTCTAGTCACCATGCATTGTGTCTACATTCTAACTTCAAAAAGTAGAGGAAAAAAAGAAAGGGGAAGCAAGCAATTTCCTTCTAAAGGACAGAACCCAGAAGCTGCCTACATCACTGCTGCTCAGGTCTTGTCATCAGGATTTAGTTGTTCAGCCACATCTGTCTTCAAGAGAGTGTGTGAAATATAGTCTCAAGCTGGGCAGTCACATGCCAAACTTGGGGTTCTATTATTTTAAAAAGGAGAGAGCAGAGACAGAGGACCTTTCCCAGACTCTGCCTTATCTAGCCCATGCTTTAAACAGATGCATTCAGATGAATAATGTAGTTATCATTTGTTGTAGAAAATCAGATCACAAGCATAAATGGCCTCTCTCACATGAATTAATTAAATGATTAACTGAGTATTAATTAAAAGGGCTTTTGTTCTTAATTTGTTATTATTTCAAGAAAGTTGGAGATTGTGGCTCCTAATCATTTACCAATGTGGAGAAAATATTCAAACTTGGTTGCTAAGTAACCATTCTTATTTGACACATAGTTAAAATCTAACTGAACTAAGTAATCTTCAATAATAGGAGAGAAACTGCTAAAGTAAATTTACAGTACCCTAAATTCATTCCAAGTAATAATTGTAAGTGTTTCTTAACAAACCAGTCATTTAAGAAGTAAAATAACAGTTAATAAATACAAATTAATGAAAGAATAAATAGAAATCAGCTTTTTGCTTGAATATAATTCTGTTCTTATTTCTGCTCATTCTCATAGACTTAGCTATCTTTTATGATAAGCCCCACTAGAAAATAAACATGTAAGAAGCATGGATCCATCAGCCTTTACATTTCAAATTACAACTAAAAAGGATGTGAAAACATGAGAGAATTAGAAGAGTAGATATCTAGATTCTCCATGATCAGGAACAGAGGAATATCCTTCCTAGCCTTCTGGTCTCCAATTATTCAACAAACATCTGTTGAGCACCTTCCCTGAGTTACATGCTGTGCTAAGTGGTGTCATGAGAGAAAGCAGACATACTTTATGCTGGCAAAATCTCATAGTCAAGAAAGATAAGAACAGGGGCTCCTTCACCTCCATGAACTCAGTCAGAACATTTTGAGCCTTCTGCCACAGTTTCCTCATTGTGTTTACTTGCCCCCCACCTCCTGCCACCCCTTGTGTAAGAAATTGTTTATAAGATTCTTTTCTGGGGAATCGGATCAGAGAAACAGAAAAACTTAAAGATACCACTCCCAATTCCCTGATGAAATGGCCCAGACTTTCAAGTCTCCTACAATAAAAGGCATTATTAACATGGCTGCCCACATGCATGCAGCCTCCAGTCAGATGTAAAGAACTCCTCTAAACATGAGGAGACATGGACTTCCCTATGGTAGTTAAGACTTTGCCTTCCAATGCAGGGGGTGTGGGTTTGATCACTGGTCTGGGAGCTAAGATCTCACATGTCTTGAGGCCAAAAAACCAAAACATAAAATAGAAACAACATTGTAACAAACTCATAAAGACTTTAAAAATGGTCAACATCAAAAAAATCTTTAATAAATAGATAAACATGATGAAACATTCAGAGATCGTCAGACATCTGAGAGATGTGTGTGTGTGTGGTGACAGGGCAGGTGTAAGAGAGTCAGAGAGAATTATCCCATCACAACTGAGGGGACAGAAATATAGGACTTATACTATTTTATAAAATTGTTAACATACCTCCTGTTTGGAGATCCACTGAGTATATGTGCTACAACAGGGGTCAGCAAATGATGGCCCATCATTTGGGCCCAAATCAAGCCTACTCACTCATAGTTTTTGTAAATAAAATTTTATAGAAACACATCCACGCCCCTCATTCACTCATTGCCTATGGTGGCATTCATACTACAGCAGGAAAGTGGAGTGGTCAAGAGGTAGACCTTATGGTCCACAGAAGCCTTAATTATCTACTGTTTGTCCTTTCATAGGAAAAGTTTGTAGACCTCTCTTCTACAAAACAGATCATTTGAATGATCTCTTCAATCAATCATACAATTTTTTTTTGTGCCAGCTCTATGAAGGGAGAAATAAAGGTGATTAAGACATGGATTCCATTTTCAAGCAACCTAAGATTTAGTAAGAAGAACTAACATGTGTGTGTGTGTGTGTGTGCACGCATGCATGCAGGCACGCATGTGTGCACTTAGTCTTTCAGTTGTGTCCGACTCTTTGCAATCCCATGGACTGTATATATCTATGTGTGTGTGTATATATATATATATATATATATATATAATCATATTAGCAAGTAGACAGTGAAAAGTGCTGTACAGGGTAAGATAATATGCTAAGTTATTAGGAGATACATTAATATTTGTGTAGTACAGAGACTCACAGAAGATCCTAAAGCAGATGATTTTTGAATTGGAACTTAAATATTAGCTGCATCCTTGAAATTTTACCTTCTTTTATATCTTTAAAGTGCTTTACATATTTACTGGAAACCATGGGTTTTTAATTCAGATGTTTAAAAAATAATAATAATCTTGTCCTTTTAAAATATCACTTTCTGTACAAACTGTTATAATTGTATTTAGCTTTGTCTTATTTAATTCTTGTTGTCAAGGATCTTGAAAACTATGTCTAAAGAAATTAATAGTGAATTCACATAATGTTCTCTAACATACTCTGATTTGGGTAGGAAGCATTTATGAAAGTCTGTACAGCAGAGAAGAAGAAATGGTTAGGTCAAAGTAATTACAGCCAAGCTGCTCTCTAATCACAAGGTAACTTGGCTGTTTGGCATGAATCTAATTTCACAAAACATACCATTCATTATTGCTGGTATAAAAGAATGTTTAAAAGAATTTTTTTCAAAGAACACTATAGTTCTATAGCAACAGAAGCCCAACTTTTATTTTCTTTTTTTTCTTCTTTATTTTATTTTTTAATTTTACAATATTGTGTTGGTTTTGCCATATATCAACATGAATCTGCCACAGGTATACACGAAACATATATAATATCATATATGAAACGAGTCACCAGTCCAGGTTCGATGCACGATACTGGATGCTTGGGGCTGGTGCACTGGGATGACCTAGAAGGATGGTACGGGGAGGGAGGAAGGAGGAGGGTTCAGGACGGGGAACACGTGTATACCTGTGGCAGATTCATGTTGATATATGGCAAAACCAACTTTTATTTTCAATTGTTCAGTTTTTAAATTGTATTCAAAATAGATATGCACATCTCTTCTGAGCTCCATATACATGAGTAAGCCAACGATGCTCACCCACATCTATCTGGACTGATGGTTCCCTACTTTCCTTTAAAGTATCATTACTGGAAACTTCACAACTGAGGGGAAATCTCTTCTTTGGTGGGGAGGCAGCTCTTATCTCAAGAGTCTCCTTTCAGCCTCCTTGCTACCACCTTGTTGGCAATGACAACCATTAATAACCAACAAGCACAGAAGAGAAAAAGTTCTAAAGCCCTTACCAACGTTTTAGTAAAGACTTTGTGGTAAGAAGGCAGTAAAACCAGAATATCACATGAAACTGAATCTATAAGAGCTCATCAGGACTCTGAGTCTCAGTGCTGCCCTCCTGTCCTTCTAGAGAGAAGATGGGGACACCATTCCCACATTTAACTCCTTGAGCTTTCTCCCACACCTGATTTCCCCCAACCGTTTTAAGAGATTCAATTATTTCACCATGACCCACAGCAGTTAACTCACCACTATGTTCAAGGTTGATACAAGGAACAATTTTTTAATTAAAATACCATTTGAAGACATTTTTTAACATACAACATGTTAATATTTGTCACTACTGCTGTGGTGTGACCCTGGAAAAGACGTTATTAAACAATCTCAAAATTTAAGTTGTCATTTCAGAAACAAGATTATAATTAGGTGTTCAGTATCCATCATGAAATTAGCATGAAGTCAGTCATATACATGATCAACTGTATGGAATGAAGAGAAGGTGCTAATGCGAGGTGGTGCCTGCCACATTTCCTTTCTACATCACATGATTGAGCCTCTCAGGACAGCTTTCTCTCCTCTAATGTTTCCTTATGGAAATTCAGAACTTAGCCTGGAAACTGTAGGCCATTTCCATTTCTAATAAAAAATTTCAAATGATAAAAAGAAAATATTATTCCCTTTTCCTCTACAGTTACAGAGAAGTAGATTTAGTTTTGTGACATAAAACTGAACTTATAATTGTAATTTCTAACACATAAGTCTTGTAAAACATCTGAACTTCAAAGATAATTGCTATGCCCTATAAAAGTAACCTCTAACATTTAAAAAAAAAAAAAAAACCTATATGTTATTGATTATCTAAAAAGCCTGCTTTCCAGGTGTTACTATTTAAACAAACTCTTCCTTATTTGCCCAGGCATTTCCTGGTTTGAGCACTAAAAAGTCCCTCTTCCCAGGAAAACTCTCAGTCCCAGGTAAACCCAGACATTAGTCAGACTAATTGACATCCTTGTGTTCTGGAAAGTATAAATACATGCAAATTTTCTTTGTAAAGCCAGAAAAGAATGATTGGCATTTAGCTCTTCACCTCAAAGTAGGAAGATTTTAAAACCTGACTGCGATATTCCTTGCTTAAACAAAGGGGTTAAGAATCTGTGTCTCACTTAACAATTCAAGCAACTGCAAACTATGAACTTCCTTGATAACTGTAAATAAGTCAATATGCCCTGAATCCTAGAATATCAGAATATATTTTTGTGCACACCAAGTACTCACAACAAAATGAAACACATTTAATAAGTCTATCACATAACAAAATAGTTTTATGATTCATTTCATTTATGATTCATTTCAAACAGCTTATCAGTAGTAATTCTAGTGTTCTCTGAAGAATTGAATGGACTCAGCACTATTGAAACACTGCCTTAGAATGAGCCCTATGGTCCTGGATTAGAATCAAGGATGTATGTTTTAGCTTAATATAAATACAAATGGAAAGATACAATAACAATTATAGACACACACACATATTTATATTATACACATATTATATATACATATGGGTTAGTATACATAAATATATTACCTCACTTTTTTGGCAGAGATGGCCAAGAATAATGACACCCCAGGGGCTGTTACCACATTCAGTTCCTGATCTTGGACCCAGAAGCCAACATGAAAGAGCTTCCAGTGGCCAGAGCTGGAACAACCCAAGCAACAAAATAAATAATATAGCATGAGATTGCAATTTAGAATAAAATATAAACACAAGATTCCACTAAAATTTTAAGGAATAAAAATGACAGAATAATAAAGTAGACATAAGCAAAAATATACTTCAAAAACATTTTCTGGAAAAAGGAAAGTAGTCAGAATGTTCTGGTAATCAATTAATTGAGATGGAGAAAACCATAAACCAAACTGCTCACAGGAGGGATAGAGATGAAAAGAGGGATGATTTCCCTCATCAAATGCTGATGATGGCTCAATCCTTAGAGATGCACGATACAGAACGGAGGGGTAGAACTGAGAGATAAGTCTAAAACAGAGGCTTTGGTTAAAAGTGTGTATGTGGAGGGAGGAGGGTTCAGGATGGGGAACACGTGTATACCTGTGGCGGATTCATGTTAATGTATGGCAAAACCAATACAAATTGTAAAGTAATTAACCTCCAATTAAAATAAATAAATTTATATATTTTTTAAAAATGTGTATGTGGAACATTCATTTATTCCATTGCTTTCCACACCCTAAATATGAAATCCTGGGAACTAGATGTCCATTCTCTAGAGGGCACCTTCTCTAGGAAAACTGAGAAGTCCAAGAGAAAACATAATCTCTGAGACAGTAGATTATAGACCTAGAGAGTTGACTATACTCAAGTATAGTCAATAGAAATGGCATCCAAAAGACAGGAATTCAATATTGGTTCATTCAATTAACAGGAGTTTCAGAGGTGAAAAAGAATAACTGGGAGATGTAAATTATCAGAGAAATAATACTAGCGAAATTCCCAGAGGTAACAAGTACAAGTTGTCAGACTGCAAATTCCCACTGACTATCCAATATACTGAATTAAAAAAAAAATAGACCTGTAACACATTATTTGAAATTTTGCACACCAAACTTGAATAAAACAAATGAGAAAATATAGGTTATCTACCCAAAATAATAATGATATGGCATTTCTCATTCATAATCCTATATGCTACAGGACATTAGACCAAACCTTCAAAAATATGAGGGAAAAATTATTTTCAGCAATTAATTCTCTGCAGAATTATCAGCCAAGTGTGAGATAAAAGATACGTTTGTAAAGGCATGAATTCAAATAAGTTCTCCTTCAGCTCTATTCAGTTCAGTCACTCAGTTATGTCCGACTCTGGGACTCCATGGACTGCAGTACCCCGTGACTGTTAGTGACCGTCCATCACCAACTCCCAGAGCTTGCTCAAACTCACGTCCATTTAGTCAGTAATACCATCTAACCATCTCATCCTCTGTCGTCCCCTTCTCCTCCTGCCTTCAATCTTTCCCAGCATCAGGGCCTTTTCCAATGAGTCAGTTATTCGCATCAGGTGGCCAAAGTATAGGAGTAAATGTATTAATTCAAATAAATTCTCCTTAGGTGCACCTTTTCTAAGGATTCTGTTTGGCAAGACGCTCCAAAAAAATAAGAGGACTAACCAAGAAAAAGAAATGGAATAAGACCCAAATTGTTGGTTTCAACCTAAAGGAAGTGGTGAATCAGAGTTCCCAAAGGGCAGATATGGAGAACAATCAGGCCAACAATCAAGAGCAAAGAAGACAGGACACCAAGAGGACTCCAAAGCCCCCAAGGAAAAAAGGAGAGGGCAACAAATGGGATACAAATACAGCAGAACATTTAGAAACATTAAACATAACTGAATGGAAGTTGGGGAAAAGAAAAAAGAGCACTTTGAAAAAATTTAACTCTACAATAAATGAATACATTCTTACAAGCACTGACTTTTAGTCACTTAGAGTAGGACTATATCCATAGTGGGAATACTGGAGAAGAGGAGGTAGATATCCTAAAAGATATAAACCCTCATCAATTAAAACAGGAAGTCAGTAGGTAATCTCTCAACTTGATTAATAAGAATATAATAGTATAAGCATATCACTGTAAGTAAAAACAACCACTGAAAATAAAGCAAATAAAGACAATAAAAATGATAACTTCCTAAAAGTAATTTTTAAAAATCAGAGAAATAATAGTAGAGAATGTCCTGAAAATGAGTGCTGGACACGTTCATACTGACAACACCCTCAAAGTGTGCATCACCTGGCAATATATATGTGCCAGCTTATAGTATTGTATAATGTTGCATCATTAAGGATTAAAGAGAAGATTCATGGATACCAAAAAGTGTGTGCTGATTCCAGCTAATTTTCTAACCTACATTTTCTTTTCTTTTTCTTTTACTCAATAGGTAATTTTCTTGAGCATCTTGCAATGCCAGGCATCATTCTAGATGCTGAGTCTAGAGCAGTGATCAAACACCAAATTCTTGCTTTGTGGAGCTCATTGCATGTACAGAGGACAGACAATATAACTACTAAATATAGAAAGTGTCAGGCATGGTGAGTTTCAGTATGAATAAGCATGGGAGCATAGTAGTTTCATAGTAAATTTTGAATTAATTATATATTTTAATAGTTTCATACCTTCATCAACCTGATATTTCCCAAATGTGAGATTCTTGCTATGCTTAAAGCTACTTAAAAGTTGAAAGAAGAGGCCAATAATCACCACCTATATATCCTTTTCCTAAATTCAATTGTTAAAAACATTATGCATTTGCTTGCTCTTACTTTCTCCAGTGAGGGAAGGAGTGCAAAAGAGAGACAGAAACAGAAAGATCTACATTATTTAACTTTTTTCTGAGCCATTGGAAACTATGTTATAAGCATCATGATCCCTACTTCATTCAGCACGTATCTCCTAAGAATAAGAATATTCTCTTAGCTAACCACAATACCATTATTTCACCTAAGAAAATCAATGATGTATGTTTGTTGCTCCTGGGATAGAACCGCTTCTGAGACATTTTAATGAAGATAGCAAGGAAAATATATACACAATTAGTTTATACCACTATCTTCAATTCAAATCTACATCCCAGGGTTCTACCTTAACTTTTCCCAACCCATATTTGCAGCTCCCTTCTCCCACAATGAAAATCATTATTTCCCCCCTACATCTATATATTCACTCATTAGCTGTGTCCTACTACACAAAATAGTTTGAAAATTATACCACCAATATCACTAAAAACAAAAAAATCTAATAAGAGCTCAAAGGTGTTTGTAATTGTTTTAGCCTTGAAATACTTTCTTCTAAGTGTACATGATCAAATACTGTATTCAAAAATCACTTGATTAATTTCTTCTTTGGTGTATTAGGGAGGATATCAACTTTACACAAAGTAAGGATGCTTGTGTCTGTATTTAGTTTCAATGTTTGCTTTTTATTTCACCTGTTTTGTTTGCTTTTTTTGAATATATAAAATATTTACATGAATATTACATCACAAAAGTCAAAACCATTTACAAGTTTATTCAGGGAACTCTAGTTCCCACATGTCTACCTTCCTCAATTCTCACCTGCCTGCTTATATAACCACTTCCATTGGTTTCTAGCTTGTCATTCCTGTATTTCTATTTGAAAAACCAAGTTGTGTGTGTGTGTGTTCTTATTTCTCCTTCTTTATTACACAAAGATAGTGCACTATATACCCTCTTTTGCACCTTGCTTTCTTTAACAATATATCCTGGAAATGATTCCATATAGTTTCATAAAGATCTTCTTTGTCATTTCATGATGACAAATTATTCCATTTTGTAGCTCTTAGAGTGGATATTTAAGCTGTTTGCAACATTTTACTAATACAAATCATTTTGCCATGAGTAGCTTGGGGCATTTTGTATTCTATATTTAAGATGTACCTTCAGAGGCTTAAAAATATTTTGAGAATTTGCCACATAGGATGGTTAAATGCTAGAGATATCGTTAAGACAGTGTGGTAGTTGTCTGTCCAAAATCCATTTTCTTCTCTCTACTCACAGAATCTTGGTTGAATTATAGACCTCAGTGTGCCAACTAGAATACTATATTCTCCACCCACTTTTAGGCAGACTCAACAGAGAGGAGGTCCTTTGCCCATCTCTCATCTGCCCTTTTTTCTTTTTTACTTTTTATTTTATATTAGAGTATAGCTGATTAACAATATTGTGATAGTTTCAGGTGACCAGCAAAGGGACTCAGTCATACATATATATGCATCCATTCTCCCCCAAACTCCCCTCCCATCCAGACTGCATATAACATTCAGCAGATTTCCCTGTGCTATACAGTAGGCTCTTATTGGTTACCCATTTTAAGTATATTAATAGCAGTGTGTACCCTGCACTCTTTTTGTGTAAAATCTGAACAAAATGTCTGGAAGTCCAGATGCCATTTTGGACTATGTACTTAGTCGCTCAGTCATGTCTCTTTGCAACCCTTTAGACTGTAGCCTGCCAGGCTTCTCTGTCCATGAATACTCGAATGGGTTGCTATTTCCTCTCCAGGGGATCTTCCCAACCCAGGGATTGAACCCAAGTCTCCTGTGTCTCCTGCATTACAGGTAGATTCTTTACCTGATGATCCATCAGGGAAATACCTTTGGATTATGAAGTAACTTCAAAATCTGCAATCTACATACAAAGGATGGCATAGCAGATAAATAAGAGACTGAGTTTTGGCCCAAAACTGCCTGCCTCTAGATTTCCTTACATGAAAGAACAATAAACTTCTCTATCATTGGAGCTATTTGTTTGGATTTTTCTGATAATAAGCCAAATAAAATAGTAGTGATATAGAAACCGGTACCTGATAGCAGAGTGACTTTAGGAACTTGAGTCAAAATATGCCAAGGCTTAGCAGAGGCAAGCCAGATGGAAAACTGATGATCTTTATAATGGGAGAGCAAAACAGGCAAATGTTTGCCTCTGCTTTGGCAGAATGTCCACATGCTGATGGACTCCAGTGTTAGGGGAAATGGTTGGGATATTCATAATGATCCATGTGTTGGCTCTTTCCTGTCACTTTCAGTAAAACCTAATAGGGAGAAATAACTCGGATCAGAGCTATCAAGTCTGCAACCTGACATTAAAGGAAACCCTGTCTTAGTCAGGGAACTGTTCCCTGCCTGTGTTCTGTAATCTAAGTTTAATTAGAGACCCACAGTTTGAGGCCTCCGAGGTACAGGAGCAACCAGTGCTTCTGTACTTTCAACCCAAAACAGTAATAAGATGTGTCTGTAAAAGTGCAGCCTTAACAAGATTTTAGATGGAAAGTGCATCTGCTGCGAAAGACGAGATCGAGGGTGCACCCTCCCACTGGAGCCATTATTCCAAGTGTCCTCCAGACATCAGCCTTGAAGTTGAAAGACAGCACTGGAGAGAACACCAAAGCCACAACTAAAAGATGAAACTCTCAGGCTTTAGAATTATGTCTCAATGAGAGAACTAGAATAGTACATCCTTTTGAGAAAGGATATATTGCCACTGCTGCAGCCCTGGACCGTGACCATGAAAACTGTCTCTGCCTCCTTGACTTCTGTCTTCCACAGGAAAACCAGCTGCTCTTGATGCTCAAGTGTTATATCAGAAATGCTAAAGCAGTTATATCAGAAATGCTGCAAGGGAGGAAATGTGTTATTGGCTTTCTTCCTCCTCAGACCAAGAGGCGATCAGGAGTTCTGACTACCATCGGATGGACTAACAACAAGTTCATTCAGTCAGGACATTCTTCTAGCTGGGTCTTGCTGACCATACAATGTCAACTCATAATCCCTAATTCCTTTTGAGCCAAAAAACTTGAATGCTGGTCTTTGACTCTTTCCAAGGGAAGGGGGAAAAAATATGCAAAAAACTACATCTCTGCCAAGATTAAAGCCTACTTTGCCTCTTTCAAACAAGTCCCCTAGGTGACATCATCATAAGATTAAATCGAAGAGATATCTCTTACAGACTTCATGAAGAAGCGAAACTTGAAATATGGGTTGAAATACATTAACTCTGACTTACTTCAAGCAGAATAAGCAGCATGCACAAAGGATTAGGGGAGAAAAGGCTCAGGGTCAGTCTAAAGAATAGACGTATTTGGTTGAAGCTTCAGGTACAAGTGAAAAGATATATTTGGACATGGCCTTGAGTGCAAAGCTAAGACATTTGAAAGTTGTCCTGTAGGTAACAAGTGAAATGCTATGCAGGTAACACAGAAACATTTTCTATGTAGGTAACATAGAAAACAATGGGGGATTTACAAACACTGTTTTTCTACAAGCTGCATAGCAACGCCCACCGTTCAAGGAGTCAGCAAGGACCAAAGAAAAACAGCACAAGTTCAACTGAAAGAGTGAATAAGCAAAATAAAGTGAATCCACATTAAACAAGCAAGTCCCTTTAGTGCTCCCCAGCCCAGGAAGCAATAGCAGAGGGGAAATGAGGTCAACTCTGCGTATTTGGAAAAACTATTCCACCTGTACTTCTACAGAATGAGACTAACCAATTTGGGAACTTCAGTAGCCTGTGACACATTATCTTTGCCAGTTGAAATTTTGTAAGTCTTGCCTTTTTTCTCTCCATCATAATTTGATAGTAGGTCAGCATTATTTGATAGAGATCAGCATTGTTACTGAAACTAGGAGCATAAAGGGTGAGATTTATAACTCACCCATCTAGATTAAAATCTGTCTAAAGGCATGACATGGCACTGCAGGCGGTCCTGAGGAAGGAGCAGATGCGTGTCCACTCCCTGGAGAAGGTGGTGGAGCAGAAGACTAAAGAGAATGATGAGCTGACCAGGATCTGTGACGACCTCATTTCCAAGATGAAGAGAATCTGACGCGGCAGCCCTGACCATGCCGTCTTCCCTCTGTGTGTGTGTGTGTGTGTCTGTCTGTCTGTCTGTCTGTCTAGGTTTTTCTTCTCTATTGACGTCTTTTTTCAATTCGTTTTTAAACTAGGTTGCTTTAGGAAAAAACTAAATAAAGTTTCTCTTAAATCTAAAAAAAAAAACCATTTACAAATATGTCAGAACCGCCTAAATAAAGAGACAGAAGTTCTTCTAGGCTTTCTAAGCAATCTTGATTTTTTTGCATCAATTTCTATAGTACACTCTCTACAAGCCTTAACTGAGCTAGGATACAGGATACAAAACGTTGTCTTTCTTTGGTCTCATTTATATCCATCAATTGTGTTACCTCCCTCTGGCAGTATCTAAGGATTTCTCTGCATTCTACACAATGTGGTCCTGAAATGTGGTGTAATCTCAAGTTACTTGGTGAACACCCACTGTCCTCACATCAGTGCAGTCATCTCAGCCTCTGAACTGTCCGCTCCATATTATAAATTTTCTCTATCTGCTCATGAAGCTGGCCCTCGGAAGACAGATCAGGCCTTGCTTTGAAAGGGGAATGATTAGCAGCAAAGATGGATTCTAGTGTAAAAGAGTATTTAAAAAATTATGAAACCAAAATACATATTATCAATGCCTCTCTACGCAACAGAATAAATTATCCAAACTGAATGCAGCAGAATATTGCTATTTGAGTTTGCCTTTCTCTCTCTTTCTCATTCTCTCTGTTTATCTTTTACCTCTCTCCTGTTTGGTACAGTACATTCTTTTAAATTACATGTTGCCAAGGGCAAACAGTTTTTGCTGGTACTTTCCTATCTCTGGAGGGAAACAAGGGTGAGTGTCATTTGAAGGTAGACAGCATCTTATTTGTACTGTTGGAAACCTTGCATCCTGCAGGCTTGATAAAAGCTCAAAAAATAAGAATCCTACTTCTACTTTCAGTGGTACCATCAAGATCAGTGTCCTTGGTTATAATGAGAATAAAAAATTTAACTCCATAAATGCAGAATTTGTGATCTCATAAACAAACAAAAAAATCCTTCTGAACTCAGGCACTTGACTAGCTAGATGTAAGCTTATAAAGTGACAGCTCTGATGATCTTTTTCTCTCCATAAAATCATACTTTCTACTCCTAAAATGAATGCATACCCATCAATCAGAAGTTAATTACATATTTTCTTGCCAAAGTTTTTTTTTTTAATTAATAACATTCTCTAAATTATGGAATTTTCCTCAGTGGACTAACACACTGTGAAATGTGGAAATAAAGATGATTGTCTGTCACAGAAACCTAAAGCTCTTACTGGGTTACCAGATAATGTGGGTTGATTTGTGTCCCCCCAAAAGATACACTGAAGTCCCAGGCCCTTGTTCCTGTGAATGTGATTTCATTCAATAGAAACATTTGTTAAGATATAATTCAGTTAAGATGAGGTCATTATGGTGGGCTGTAGCCTAAAATGACTGGAGTCCTTACAAGAAGAGGAAAGTGTCATGTGGAGACAGACACACAGGAGCAACACCATGTGATGACACAGGCAGAGACCACAGTGATGCAGCTACAAGCCAAGGAACGTGAGGGACTGTGGCCACCATGAGCAGCTAGGAAAAGGCAAGGGAAAGTTCTGCCCAAAGGTTCAGATGAAGCAGTACTTTGCTAACACCTTGATTTTTGAACTTTTAGCCTCAAGAACGGTGAGGGATACATTTCTACTGTTCTAAGTCATCTAGTTTGTGGTACTTTGTTACAATATTATAGGAAACTCGTACTCAGGGCAATGAGCTAGTTGGGAGCAATGACATCCCCTTTTCCCAGCTGGAGGGACTGCACCTGAACTTGACATCTCAGAGGACAGAGACACCATATAGCTTGTAGGTGCTGGGCAGTTGACATTTCCCAACACGCATTAAACAGGTGCTTGTCTCCTGCTTTACCAGGTGCTCTTACTCTCCCCTCATTAAAAGGTTGAGCAAAGGGAGGAGGAGTTCTGCTGCTGGAGCACAGCCCCATGATGAGTGCCACTGTGCCCAGGTCAAGCACGGAATGCTGAAGACACAAGAGGTGAGTGTAAGCCACTGACCGGCTCATGAGTGCCAGCCTGCACCAAGTGACCCAGCTGGAACTTGCCCCAGGCCCTTTGCAGGACACATCATGAATTCAAAACAATGTGACATTCCATTTACATATCAAATAATAAATGGAGAGTGTGGAAGTATAAAACCCATATCCTAGAGTCACGGTACTTGGCTTCGGAATCGACTCCTCTCTACTAGCATTGTAGCCTTCGGCAATGTATTAACCTCCTTGGCCTTAGTCTCCTTAGCTATGAAATGAAGATAAAGATAGGAAGGTTTCTTCTGGGTGTCCCTGAAAAGAGTAAGTGAAAACAAAATCCATGTAAAGTGGTGAACACAATTAGATGCAAGTGTTCATTGCAGTGGTTGATATTTCTTTTACCTGCCCTGAGCACTAAGTGACTGAGAATTTATTTCTCATGACTGATGACGAATCTCCAGCCGCCCACTGTGCCAACCCTCTGTCTTCCTGCAAGTATCACACTGACAAATTTCACTGGCTCAGCATTTTCCCTTGCATGCAGTTGTTCTGGGGCTTCATGTCCTTAAAGAGAGCCATGTTTACTGTTTCCATTATTTTTCCAAAATCAGTAGGCAAAACATTTACTTAAATTTTTGTACTGAAAAACAGCACAGTCTGAAGGACTCTGAGCTCCCTTGAATGAATGATGATTGTGAGTATCAGGTAAGTACTGTCACCACCAGTCATTCAGTTGCTTTCTCACTCAACTGAGAACAAAGAGCCACCACACCCCAAGATGTGCTTGCTTTTAATCATATATGTAACTTGCATTCTTCTAACCAAATTCCCATCAAAATGTCTATAATACAGCAAAAACTAACGTTTAAAAACTAAAATATCATGATATTAGATCATTTTGGTTCCTTGTTTATTGGGAATGATGAGTCCCACCAGCACTGGGTTATTCACAGAGAAAAGGATTGCATACATATAACACCCTGTATCCTACAACTGCGCTGTAATTGCTCTTATTCCTGGAGGATTTTTTTCTTTTCTCTTTTTTGGCTGATTGTTTTGGATTTTCTATATAGACAGTTGCATTATTTACAAAGACAGTTTTATTTCTTCCTTCCCAAATAATGTATCCTTTATTTTCTTTCCTTGTCTTATTGCATTAGGAAAGACTTCTGGTACAACTTTGAAAAGGAGTGGAGAGAGGAGATATTTTTGCATTGTTTCTGATCTGAATGGAAAAACTGCTCTACAGGTACAGTGGGAGGGACTTCCCAGGTGGCGCTAGTGGTAAAGAACCCTCCTGCCAATGCAGGAGTCCTAAGAGACGTGGGTTTGATCCCTGGGTCGGGAAGATCCCCTGGAGGAGGGCATGGCAACCTACTCCAGTATTCTTGCCTGGAGAATCCCATGGACAGAGGAGCCTGGCGGGCTATAGCTCATAGGTTTACAAAGAGTCAGACACAACTGAAGCGATTTAGCACAGTGTAAGGAGAAGGTCTTCCATTTAGTTCCTCTGATTCACTTCAAATGGCCAGTCATTTTCTTCAACACACCCCTTTTTTACATTCTTACTCTTCTCCCCTTCCTTCACTTCCTCTTTGCTTCCCAACTGTGCCCAAGCCAAATCTGTTTCTTTTTCTTCCCAACTTTCAAAGTAGGTCATGCCCATCTGGTTTCTCTTATGGATCTCTAGATGTGGCTGGAGGAAGGGGGGATGGAGTGAAGGGAAAGGCCCCATTAGAGTCAGGCTGGGTTATCTATAAGACAAACTGAACTTCCACATTGCCAAAGCAGACCTTTTTTTTGACATACCCCCTGTTTTACTATTGTGCTACAAAACAAATTAAAGCCTCTGTCTCTTTTCCGGCACCTTTTAAGGTACTTTCCAAGGCCCTTCTTAGTTATTTTTACTTTGGTATATTTCAAGCCTGAGAAATGGCAGGAGGTAAGGGAAGGGAGAACGCAACCCTGCTATATGTATATTATGTTTATTATCACTAAGATTAAATTCATAAGAATCTTAATTATATGTTAACTAAAAAAATTTTACTTGAATTATAAAATAATTACTTTAATCGCTGAACAAATTATAAATGTGTGTTATTCCAAGGAAGTATTTCAAAAATTAAAATAATGGGACTATATATTCTGCTATTCTGGACACGAGGACTACTCTGATGTGTCCTATCAAATAACTGATTGTATCACTTTGACACTTACTAAAGAACTTTATTCCTTGATGTCACTGATTTTTTTTAAATTTCTGCTTTGCAATTGAAAAAGTGAAAAAGGAAACAAAGTGTTAAAAAACTGTAGTGAAAGGAAGCTAGAAAACTCTATATGTTTCCTATGTCACTGTTGTTGACAACGAGACTGGCTTTGTGTGCCACTGCAATGGACCAAACTGTCCCACTAAAATCCGTATGTCAAAGCCCTAACCCTCACGTGACTGTACTGGAGAAAGGGCCTCTAAGAAGACATATAAGGTTAAAGAAAATCATAAAGGGAAGCCCTGATCCCATGGAACTGGTATCCTTATAAAAGGGGAGAGACACCAGAGATCTCTCTCTCTCTCCACCATGTGAGGACACAAAGGAGCATGGCTGTCTGCAAGCCAGGACGAAAGCTCTCACCAGAAACCAAACCCTGCTGGAACACTGATCTTGGACTTCCCAGAGCTGTGAGGCATAATTTTTTTGTTTGTTTAAGCCACCCAGTCTATGTTATTTTGTTACTGCAGCCTGAGACAACTTAGACAATCACTGAATAGATGCCAGGAAAAGGAGGGTTACATAGTATGAACAGCTTGAGAAAACCTGTTCTAAGACAAAATTACCTTCATGAAAATATATTGTATCTGAGTCTCCAGCAATATTTTGGTTTTCTTTTTAACACATTAGGGAATCATCTGGAGAAGTTTCAAAAAACAGATTCCTCAGCCACAGCCTCCAAGATTTTGATTCAGTAGATCCAGACACATAACACGCATGGAATTCTCATGCTGCCTCAGTCACCTGTGAATGCAAGAATTCACTGGAACTACAGTAGGTCTGGGGCCCTGTCAGACATGCATGCTTTGTGATCCAAACTTAAAGAAAAACAGTTATGTCTCCTTCAGCTTTTACTTCCCTTTCAGAATCCCCCTCTTCAATACAAGGTTATTCATCTTCTATCTCCGAGGATCCTAAATTCCACCACATCTGGCTTTGTACTGATCTTTAAGGAAGAGGCTAATGACAAAAGGACCTGGGTTCAGGAGAACTGGGATCTCATCCAGGGCCTGCCTCTGACCAGATGTGTGACTTTGGAGAAGGTCATATACAACTTTCTTTTCTCAGTCATGTCATCATCCATACAAAAAGAGGTATGCTACAAATATGTCTAAGGTGTCCAATTTTGTCTAAAATTCTCCGAGATCTAGTAAATAAATTTATAACAAACATGCCCATACCTGGAGGAAGAGAAACACAACCATTTATTAGCAACGGCCTTCAGTAAGTCAAGTCGTCTAACTTCTCTAGGCCTCACTGTGCTGTGCATAATCGCTCAGTCACGTCTGAGTCTTTGCAGCTCCATGGACTGTAGCCTGCCAGGCTCCTCTGTCCATGGGGATCCTCCAGGCAAGAACACTGGAGTGGGTTGCCATGCCCTCCTCCAGGGCATCTTCCCGACCTAGGGATTGAACCCAGGTCTCCCGCATTGCAGGCAGATTCTTTACTGTCTAAGCCACCAGGGAAGCCCTACCAGGCCTCATTACTGATGTCAAATTGTCTGATTTTTAAACCCCAGTTTTGCCACCTACTGGCTACAAAGATTTGGGAATATTACTTAACCTCTTTGAACCAGTTAACCAAACTAAAAGATGAGGATAATAATGGCTCTTTCATCATAAGGTCATTGCAAAGATTAAATGAGTTAATATACTTAGCATGTTTAGAGAAGTGCTGCAAATAGTAAGAGCACAATCAATGTCAGCTATTATTATCATCCTTGTCATAATAAAATGAGAATAACCACCTGCTTTGATTTCTTGCCATGATTCACAAGGACCAATTGAGGTATTGTATATCAAAGTGATTTTTAAATTTAAAAGTGCTATTTAAAGTGAAGAAATGATCCAAATGTTCAGTTACTGGTTACTGAATTTTTAAGATATGTGCCATATACAACAACTATGGGGAAGACTATGGAGGTTCCTTAAAAAAACTAAAAATAGAACTACCATAAGATCCAGCAGTCCCAATCCTGGGCACACATCCAGAAAAAACTGTAATTCAAAATGAAATGTGCACCCCAATTTTCACTGCAGCACTATTTACAACTGTCAAGACATAGAAACAGTTTAAATGTCTATCAACAGATGAATGGATAAAGAAGATGTGGTACATATACACAAAAGAATACTACTTAGCTGTAAAAAATTAAATAATGCCATTTGCAGCAATATGGATGGAGATAGAGACCATCATAATAAATGAAGTAAGCCCAAGAAAGACAAACATCATATGATACTATATGTGGAATCTAAAAAAGTGATACAAATGAACTTATTTATAAAACAGAAACAGACACACAGCTTTCAAAAACAATCTTGTGGTAACCAAAGGGGAAACATGAAGAGAAGGCATCAATTAGGAGGTTGGGATTAACATACACACACTACTATGTGTAAAACAGATAATCAACAAGGACCTACTTATAGCACAGGGAACTCGACTCAATATTCTCTCAGTGACTGATATATAACTCAATCATATTGCTGTACACCTGAAACTAACACAACACTAAATCAACTATACTCCAATATAAAATAAAAAATTAAATTTAAGATAAATATGTGCCATATTCATACAATGGAACATAATTCAGCAATTGAAAGGAACTAGCACACACATTGGAGAAGGCAATGGCAACCCACTCCAGTGTTCTTGCCTGGAGAATCCCAGGGATGGCGGAGCCTGGTGGGCTGCCATCTATGGGGTCGCACAGAGTCAGACACGACTGAAGTGACTTAGCAGCAGCAGTGTTACATGTATACTGATGAAACCAAAGACATTTTTCCAAGTAAAAGAAGCCACACACAAAATATTGCATATTTATTCTATGTACTGATCTGCAAATTTATAGAGGCAAAGCAGATCAGTGGCTAGGATAGGTGTGGGAGGAGGGAAATTGACTGTAAACGGGCATGTGGGAAATTTGGGAGTCACTGGAGATGTTCTACAACTGGACTGTGGTGATGGCTGCACAACTCTATTAAGCTACTAAAACCATTGAATTGTATGTTCACAGTGATTGCAAGCTATGTTGTATAAATTAAACCTCAATCAAGCTATTAAACTAATAAATACAAAGTGAAGGCATTACTGCCACTTAATATGTTATATTGTAAACCCTGTTTCTTTCTTAAAAATTGATTTGACATTGCTCAGTTTTGAAAACAAAGTGCTTTGAAAGCTGTCATTCTCTACACAAAGTAATAATGTTACTTATAAAAATAAAAATAATAAAAACATTTTAAGGCACTCTGTTGTGGCCCATCCCCCCCCACAACCATTCCCACAGTCAAATACTCCCACAAGAATCCCTGTTTCATGAGCCCGAGTTCCACAGTCCACTCACTCCCATAACTAAGCTTTCCTCAGAACTCCATCAGCCCATCTTGGGGATCACACTCCAATAGAATGAAAAAAAAAAAACAAGCTTTAGAGTTAGTCATGGGTTCAAACCTCAGTTCAGCACATACCACTTGTATGACCCTAAGCAAAGTATTTACCCCAAGCACCTCCTTTTCCCAAGGGCAGGAAGACAGGAACCAAAGTAGAGAGATCAGTCCTACACTGAAAAAGCCCACTCATTCTCTCCACATCTTTCCAAATTCAGCTGAGTCCTAACTCCTCCATGTGGGCTTCTCCTAACTCCTCCTTCAGCTCCTCTATGAAGTCATCCATGGAAGTTCCTTCACCAACCTTAACTCTGAGCTCCTTGAGGATAGGCACCAGGTCCTCTATATATGTTTCAAACTTTTAGGTGGGAGATGTGCAAGCTATATTCATTAAAAATCAACTATGGTATTTCTGCTCATCACTGAGTGAGCTGCTTCTCATGATCATTTTTTATAAGAAGGGTACTGACCATTAGGTCCCTGTCTACATCCCAGGAGCCTGAGGTTTTATCCTTGTTAGGTTTGCCCTAACCTACCTAGTCTGCCTTTATTATTTCTTCATGGGAACAGATATTAAGATGTGCCAACATGTTAAAAATCAGAGACGTCACTTTGCTGACAAAGGTCCATATAGTCAAAGCTTTGGTTTTCCCAGTAGTCATGTATGGATGTGAGAGTTGGACCATAAAGAAGGCTGAGTGCTGAAGAATTGATACTTTCAAACTGTAGTGCTGGAGAAGACTTTTAGAGTTCCTTGGACTGCCAGGAGATCAAACCAGTCAATCCTAAAAGAAATCAACCCTGGATATTCATTGGAAGGACTGATGCTGAAGCTGAAGCTCCAATACTTTGGCCACCTGATGTGAAGAGCCGCCTCATTGGAAAAGACTTCGATGCTGGGAAAGATTGAAGGCAGGAGAAAGGAACGACAGAGGATGAGACAGTTGGATGGCATCACCGACTCAATGGACATGAGTTTGAGCAAACTCTGGGAGATGGTGAAGGACAGGGAAGCCTGACATGCTGCAATCTGTGAGGTCGCAGAGTCAGCTACAACTTAGCAACTGAACAACAACAACACATGGAGAAAGAGCCAGTATGTTGCCAGAGAATGGAGCTTTTTCATAGTGCGAGGACAGCTGTTCCTATGAAGTCTGGATTCTGATGACAGAGCCTAATCAGTTAAGTTCATCAACCTAAATTTACTATTTTGCCCCCCCCATCCTAAGTTTGGTGAACATCATTAGCCAATAGATTCAGTAAATAAAGATTTTTAAAGAGAAAAGCATTCAAAAGCATGGCTGGAGACTTGTCAGTTGAATACTTTGTTGACTATATTTGTCACTCAGGCTCATTTACAGAGCCTTTCCCTGGAATCCCTCCCACTGAGAGAAAGTCATTTGACATCAGACTCAACCACGTGATTTGCTTTAGCAAATGGAATGTGAGCAGAAATGATTAACCTTATAAGTAAGCAAAAGCTTTAAGAACCATTGTGATGTTCTGCCATTACCCTTCCCTCTGCCTAAGAATAGTCTGGCTCCATCGGTCTGTGTCTCAGGACAAACATGTGGAGTGAACCCACTAGTCCACAGTTTGTATGTACTGTGGGCAAGATACAATCCTTTGCTGTAATAAGCCACTGAAATTTCAAAGTTATGCTTTGTTCACAGTGGAACTTCCTGAGAACTGACTAACACAGAAAGTTAACTGTACACATCTCATACTCTCTCTCTGGTTTTTGTCACACCATAAATCTAGAAAGAGTTAGATGGTTGAATAGCATCACCAATTCAATGGACATGAGTTTGAGCAAATTCCAGTAGATAGTGAAGATCAGGGAAGCCTGGCATGCTGCCATCTATGGGGTTGTGAAGAGCTGGACATGACTTAGCAACTAAAAAACAACAACAAATCTTGAAGGAACTGGAAGCTCATTTTTTTTAAGTCAACAGCAAAAGAGAGAAGAACTATGTCATATAGCTGTTGGAATTGTCTGGTGGGCCAACGTATGGAATCATCTAGGATTCTGTGAGCTCACTTAATGTGAGCACCTCCCCACCACAACCTGTTCCCTTCTCACTTCATTCCTACTTCCACAGTGGAGGTAGGAAATTACAGATAAATGTCTACCAGGGTCTTAACTTTTCTCTTTACAGGTGAGATGAACAAGTCATACACAGTCCCTACCTTTAAAAGCTTCTAGGGAGCTTCTGGTAGGAAAATGTGCATATTTGCTTCCTCAGATATTAAAGTAAGGTTACAGCATCCATGTGGAAAGCTAATAAACGTGACTGGGATGTGTCTAGGAGTCAATGCATTGTCCATCATTCTTCCCACTCCCCACTGCTTCAACCACCTTCCTCCAATACATGCACAGCTACCACCCCCACCTCCAGCTATCACTCAAGCTGGATTAGATTCCCCTCTGAGTTCCCACAGATCTCTGGACTTCCCTATTTGCCCAACTATTACTAAGGACTGGATTTACTTGTTTGTGAATCAGTGAATTAAACTACATTCTTTATCGTATCCCCAGAAGTTGGCTCAGGGGGTACAATGCTTGGAACAGGGTACTCATTCATTAACATTTTTGAATGAATAAATTTGATCATTTAATTCCTTCATAATGACTTTTGAGCTCTCACTACAAGTTGATCAATTTGTTATGCCATGGGCTCAGGGCTCCAATTCAATCCTCACAGATGCTTTTTAAACTTAACTTACAAGGAGTTCTCTATGTGAAATCAGTACGTGATTCACATACACCTACAATGTTAAAGCACTCACAGAGCCTCGTGGAAATTCAAATAGGCAATCCACAAATTGAATTATCAGCTCCTAATTAGGCAGATGTTAACTTTCATTAAAACTGGTAAAATATATTCCAGAAGTTAATTAATAGCTTTGAAAATAACCATGAGCTTCACAAAGCTGAAATCTGCCAAAGCAGGGGTGTTCTGAGGTATGTGCAGCAGAGTTTCCAAGTGTATGATATGTTTCCATAGTTGCCTACACTGTAATAATCAAAGAATAGATAAATTAATTTATCTAAAAAATTTTAAAAATGGAATGAACTCAAATTGCCTTTATCTCCTGAAAGGCCTCCAGACTTGCCAGAGTAAGAAAGACCATGCCCTTACTTACTCCAGGGGTATCTAAAAAACTTTGTTTCTATGAGTTCCTTTTTATAGATGAGGAATGATTCTTATTCTGTTTATTTTTACATAACACCTCTATCATCAACCGTATTTCAAAATGATGATTTGGATTTGCTGAAGCCACTGTGGAAAACAGCATGGAGGTTTCTCAAAAAACTTAAACAGACCTACCATTTGACCCAGCAATTCCACTCCTGGATATACATCCAAACAAAAACAAAACACCTAGAGCAGGACATCCTGGAGTACAAAGTCAAGTGGACCTTAGGAAGCATGACTACAAACAAAGCTAGTGGAGGTGACAGAATTCCAGGAAGCTATTTCAAATCCTAAAAGATGATGCTGTGAAAGTGCTACACTCAATATGCCAGCAGATTTGGAAAACTCAGTAGTGGCCACAGGACTGGAAAAGGTCAGTTTTCATTCCAATCCCAAAGAAAGCCAGTGCCAAAGAATGTTCAAACTACTGCACAGTGACATGCATCTCACATGCTAGCAAAGTAATGCTCAAAATTCTCCAAGCTAGGCTTCAACAGTACAAGAACTGAGAACTTCCACATGTTCAAGCTGGATTCAGAAAAGGCAGAGGAACCAGAGACGAAACTGTCAACATCCACTGGATCATCGAAAAAGCAAGAGAATTCCAGAAAAACATCTACTTCTGCTTTATTGACTATGCCAAAGTCTTTGACTATGTAGATCACAACAAACTGTGGAAAATTCTTCAAGAGATGGGAATACCAGACCACCTGACCTGCCTCCTGAGAAATTTGTATGCAGGTCAAGAAGCAACACTTAGACTTGAACACGGAACAACAGAGTGGTTCCAAATTGGGAAAGGAGTATGTCAAAGCTGTATATTGTCATCCTGCTTATTTAGTTTATATGCAGAGTTTAGTTCAATACTGTTCAGTCACTCAATGATGTCCAACTCTTTGCAACCCCATGGACTACAGCACATCAGGCTACCCTGTCCATCACCAACTCCCAGAGCTTGCTCAAACTCATGTCCATAAAGCCGGTGATGGACTCAGTGATGAGGCAGTTGGTGATGATGCATCCAACCATCTCATCCTCTGTCATCCCCTTCTTCTCCTGCCTTCAGTCTTTCCCAGCATCAGATACATCATGCGAAATGCTAGGCTGGATGATGCACAAACTGGAATCAAGATTGTTGTGATAAATATCAATAACCTTGGATATGCAGATGACACCACCCATACGGCAGAAAGCAAAGAGGAACTAAAAAGCCTTTTCATGAAAGTGAAAGAGGAGAGTTAAAAAGCTAGCTTAAATCTCAACACTCAAAAAACAAAGATCATGGCATCCAGGCCCATCTCTTTATGTCAAATAGATGGGGAAACAGTGGAAAAAGTGACAGACTTCATTTTCTTGGGCTCCAAAATCACTGCAGATGGTGACTGCAGCCATGAAATAAAAAGACGCATGCTCCTTGGAAGAAAAGCTATGACCAACCTAGACAGCATATTAAGAAGCAGAGACATTACTTTGTTGGCAAAGTAATGTCCATCTAGCCAAAGCTATGGTTTTCCCAGTAGTCATGTGTGGATGTGAGAGTTGGACTATAAAGAAAGCTGAGCACCAAAGAACTGATGCTTTTGAACTGTGGTGTTGGAGAAGACTCTTGAGAGTCCCTTGGACAACAAGGAGATCAAACCAGTCAATCCTAAAGGAAATCAGTCCTGAATATTCATTGGAAGGACTGATGATGAAGCTGAAACTTCAATACTTTGGCCACCTAATGCGAAGAACTGACTCATTGGAAAAGACCCTGATGCTGGGAAAGGCTGAAGGCAAAGGGGACAACAGAGGATGAGATGGTTGGATGGTATCACCAACTCAATGGACATGAGTTTGACCAAGCTCAGGGAGTTGGTCATGGACAGGGAAGCCTGGCATGCTACAGCTCATGGGATTGAAAAAGTTGGATATGACTGAGCACCTGAACTAAACTGAACTGCACTGAATTAAAAAAGATACATACACTCCAATGTTTACAGTAGCATTACTTATAACTTCCCAGTTATGAAAGCAATCTATGTGTTCATCAACAGATGAATGGATAAAAAAGATGTGGCACATATATACAATGGAACACTACTCAGCCATATAATACAATGAAATTTTGCCACTTGCAGCAACATGGATGGACTTGGAGGCCCTTGTGCTGAGTGAAATAAGTTAGTTAGAGAAAGACAAATACCGTATATATCACTGATATGTGGAATCTATAAAACACAACAAACCAGTAAATAATACAGAAAGAGGCAAACTCACAGATAAAGAGAACTACTGTTTACCAGTGGGAAGAGGTTACCAGTGGGGAGGGACCATACAGTAGAGGAGGGGAGGGGAGGAGTTATTATGGGATTATATAAAATAATGTATGTGAAATTTTTGAAAATTGTAAAGCACTACAGAATTTAAAGAATCTAATATTGTGTGATATCACTTATATGTGGAATCTAAAAAATACAACAAACTAGTGAATACAACAACAACAAAAAAGAAGCAGGCTCAGTGACGTAGACAACAAACCGGTGGTTAGGGGCAGAGGGGGTAGTGGCAACGTAGGGCTGGAGGGGTGGGAAGCACAAACTACTGGGTATAACATGGGCGCAGGGATATAGTGGACAACATGGGAAATATTGCCAATAATTTGTAATAACTGCAAATGGAAAGCAACCTTTAAGAATTAAATAATTTTAAAATTTTAATAATACAAAATATAAATAAAATCAAATTTTAAAAGAATCTTTCATTCAATTAAAAAATGAAAAAAATTAATTTTTAAAATGATAACTTATAAATACCATCTTCTTTGGCAGAAAAAAAAATCCTTCCATCCAATCCTCCTATTAGGCTTTAGTCCACATAAGCCCTTTCTCTTAGTTTAACAGGATTGACAAAAACAAATCACAATTCAAGACTTCAGTTTGTCAACTTTCCTTTCCCCTGCTCAGTGAAATTCTCCTACCTACCCATCACCCAGTCCCTGCTGATCCTGAGAGGCACTCCAGAAGGCAGGAAGAAGGGTACACATGCTTGCTTTCTGAGTTGAAGAAGAGGATTTCATTTGTTTTAGAAATGCCAAGCTATTGGGGGGCGGAAATCGCCTTCTCCGTTTAGCCACGAGGCTACACACAAGAAAGATAAGCAGTAAGGCAAGTATTTCGGGAAACACAAAGGTTGTCTGCAGAAGTTCCAATATCCTTTCAACGTGAAGATTATAACAAGCTGTCCACAAATCACATTGTCTATGTAAAATTGTCTCTTTCATTTCGTTGCTTCCTTGTCTCCTCTGCCATCTGCGAGGGTTGTGGTTCAAATAATTTGGTTTTACCCCTGAAATATGGAATCAACTTATATAAAGCCTCATGGGTTCAGAGCCACCAAGGTTCCAGACAGGAGATAACCAACTAGCCCTAGGGAAGCTTCCTTCAGCAGCAGCACCAGGATTCCATAATGTCCCTCCCAAGTAAATTTCTCTGGCCTTGCGGCAGGTGGGTACTCCTGGAACATTATGAAGATCACGAAAGCTCCTGCCAATCCGAAAAGTCAGCTCCAACCCACTCCCTTCTCCTTTTCTTCTCTGCCTTCCCCCATCTCTCTGCCCCTTCCACTTTTCCCCATCCCAATTTGCCTCCACTACTTCCCCACCCTCTTCTTCCCATCCCTCTCCTTAAAGCATCCTGTAGATGTTGACCGAAATTTTCCCCTTGAGGACATCTGTGTAATAATTCACCTCCAGAGGGTTTGCCTCTGGAGAGAGACAATGTCCGCAGAAAGACAAAGTCCGAATCTGCCAACTCCTTTCTTTTCCTCTGTCTCCCAACCCAGTCTGGCCACGGGAGGGGAGAACGGGGTCTGCTTCTCCTGGGCACCCACTAGCCACCGCCAGCAAAGGGCTTAAGAGGCCGGACCCTCGTCCACTTCCCCCACCCCCATAGGCCAAGTTTATAGTGTGGCCAGCGCTGCCCTCTAGCGTTGGCAAGTGGGAGCCCTGGGGCGCCATCAGCTCCAGAATTTCTCTTTTACAGCCTAAGCAAGACCTGAAGAACCTCGGGGCTCCGAGCCCCTGGTTCTCCTCCACCACCACTCTCCGCATTGCACCCCGGCCCACCTTTTCACCCCACCCACCCCGTTCTCGGTTCAAGGGTGTCCTGGAGGGCTGTAACCTACCGGTCGATTTAACAGACTGCCCCCTGTTCCTGCTCCTCCTCCTGGTCCTCCCCGCTCTCGCTCTCGCTCTCGCCGCCTCTCCCAGTCCCGGCACCCAGACCTGGCGGAGCGCAGCTCCTGCCGCCCTGCGCGCCGCGCTCCCGGCCGGGTCTGCCGCAGCCCGGGGGCACCGCGCGGGCAAAGGGCGCCCGAGGGGCCAGCGCACCGGCTCGGCGAGCCCTGGAGCCGGGTGCGGTGAGAAGCGGCGCTTTGGTAACGCTCGGGAGCAGAAGGAGCGGCTCGGAGTGAGACTTCTGGAACCAGAGGACGCCCGGGTTCGCCCAGGGCGCGGCGGCTGCGCGCTCCGTCCACAAGGTGAGGGGCGCACGCCTTCCGAAACGCCCTCGGCTTTCCCTTGACCCCGTCTCCGGGCAGGGGCTCCGTTGCGGGCTGGCGGATTTCTGCCTGGTCTTTGGTTCAAAGGCGGCGGGGGTTGGGAGGGCAACGACTGGGGTCGCTCGGGCGCCGTGCCTGCCTCCAGAATTCTTTGCACGGGACACGGTTCTCGGTCAAACAATCCCCCAAATGTGTGAAACCTGAATGTCGACGTTGTGTAGAACTATGCTTGGAGAATTTTATCCTACTTCCTTGCAAAAGGATTTGAGCGGCTTAAAAATTAAATAAATTGTGGGAAAGGGGTGCTTGGAGGAAAAAAACTTGCATGGAAATTCCGCGGAGAGGGCTGTGCTGCGGGGACCGCGAGACCACGAGGGAGGTGCAGAGCCCACGCTCATGGGAAAACCTTTGATGAGAAAGGACTGCACTGTTGCTCCAGCGGTCAGAAAATTATGATGTGCTCTATCCTGAGAAAGAAAATACCCGTGTGGGGAGGTGATGGGGCTGACTCATTTACTTAAATTACCAAATACAGCTTGTAAGTGGGGACTGGGAAGTTTAGTCTTGAGCTACTTCCACCCAGTTCTGCAAGGTGAGAGACTGGCCCTCTACGTAGTGAAAATGAAAGGGAATTGAGGCTAAATGGAAGGGGCTCCTGCTCCTACCTCAAGATCAAACAAGGTTTTGCATTGTTAAAATATCATATACATTTTTTATGTGTTTCCGTCTGCGTCCAGTTTGGGGTAGGACCTTGTATTCAACCTTAGCCTGCTTGTCCTTGGCTTAGAAGGATGAGACAGAGGGTGTCAGCCTCCCAGGATGCTTCTTCCTAACCTTCCTTGTTGTCCTTCCATACTTCCTGCATCAAATCTCTGAGTCTGGGAGGGAATAATAGATGGTCAAGTGGATTGGGGGAGGGGTGTTTTCCCAAATAGTTCAGGGTCCTCTTACCATTCTTATCTTACTCCCAGCTCCACAGTAGTATATGTTCAGGTCTGAACTTGACATGGCTTCACAATATGTACTTACCATAGTTTCCACACTCAGATGCAAAGTGCTTGACCTTAAACACCCAAGGTGGACTTGTGAATCCAGGGCTTCCCTGAATTAACCCTTTTCCAGGGGCAGGAAGCAAGGGCCTGGGTCTGGCTCCCTGTGCAGTATCTTCCATGGAAAACATATTTGAAATACAGAGGAGATTATGCGCCAGTCTTTCTTCTCTTACTGGTGTACTTGTTTTCCTGCTGAATTAAATGAGGTGACACTGTCTTCAACAAACAAACGAATGGAGGTGTCTGAGGCCAACTTAGCAAATGCAGGAAATATATCTGCCTGTCTTTTTCAGCCCCCAGACCACAGAAATGTGAAAATGAAGCAGGCCTCCTAAATGGGAGGCCTAAAACTAAGTATTTTGCTAGTATTGTAGTATTGCTAAGTACAGCTAGAATTGCTAAGTATTTTACTTATTTCTAAAATTGCACAGCTCCTCCACAGCTAACCATTTTTATGCATAAAAGTGGAAGAAGTACTTCTGCCCATGTATTTCATCACTAGAGAGCTACACAGAGAAGTTCATTCAGATCCTGATTCATTGTTGTTGATCGAACTTACCTATTATGTCATCATCACCTGATGTGGCTGTTGAAGCCCAAGGGTTGCTGCAGACCTCTGTATAGATTGAGACATCATGAAAGAGCTGAAATGGAGCTCAAAAATAATGCAATCAAGGCTCAGATCCACAGAGTCTTGGCATAAATGCATGCCCAAACATTCCTTTAGGTGATCATTGTTCCTTTGGGGAAGATTTTGAGGGATGAAGACTTTACAGACTATTTTCATACTAAAAAGTATTCAGAAATTGGCCATTTATGTCAACCAGCTGACAGATTTAAAATTCCATGTGAATCAACATAGAAAACTCAAGCTTTCCTTCTCTTCTCTTTTCCTGCCCATGGTAACTTTACACAGGGTGTATTCCCAGACCAGTACTCCTGGCACTTTGTTCCCTTGGACATATGTTGAAACCTGAGCCACAGCCTCCTTTGCAACTGGCCCTGATGTCACTTTTGTTAACCTTTCTGGTATCTGTTCAGAACGTCTGCTCACCATTTCTTCTTATTGATGCCTGGTCAGCATCAATCATGTAAATACTATTATATCCCTTTGAGGAAAATAACCAAGTCAAGACAAGTCAGAGATTCTCAGTGATGGTACCTAAGAAGAAACAAAAATCTAGGAAACATCTCTAGCCCAGGTGACATTGCACTACTTCCATTTCCTGCTATTTGATGAGATACAGTGAAGTGAGCTACATTACTAATAGCACCTTGTCCCCATCTGTCTCAAGCACCTCCTCATTGACATTTTAACAGCCCCCTCCATCACCTTCAAGATCTCCCAAGGCTCAGATAGAAAGTAGAAAACCTCAGGCCCTGACTTGCTGGGTTGATGTTGTTGTTTAGTCGCTAAGTCATGTCCAACTCTTTTGTGACCCCCTGGACTGTAGCCTGCCAGGCTCCTCTGTCCATGGGATTTCCCAGGTGAGAATACTGGAACAGATTGCCATTTCCTTCTCCAGGGGAATCTCCCCAACCCAGGGATTGAACCTGGGTCTCCTGTATTGGAAGGCAGATTCCTTACCACTGAGCCACCAGGGAAGCCTCTGACCTGCTGGGTTATCTTGGCACTAACCAGGCATCTGACTTCACCTTTACACATGGGTTGTTTTTTCATTTTTATGTAGTCTTTCTTGGAATTTTTATTTCTATACTATCCTTTAAAAGTAGAAGATTATAGTCTAATATTTTTACAGAGAGGGGACGTCTCTATTTCTGGAGGCTTATTTACATGAGAAAACAAGCTTGAGGCTACTCAAGATGTGAATTTCAACCAAATAAGGATTTACTGTTCATACCACATGTTTTCAAGGTCATCTCAAGATAAAGGTGAATCTGGGCCTCTTATGCTTTATGCTCCTTTCTGCTCCACCTCCCACATTTTTATGTGTGGGAAATTATATGAACATGAATTGCAGGGAAACACTGAAGATGAGAATACTATAAGGATAGGGAGGGGTATAGATGACTGGATAGAGAAGAGAAAAGGGGGAATGGGCAGTGGCTCTTTAAAGCATCTGACTTTGCCCCTGAGTTATTTTCTAAAAGTACTGGGGATCCTAAAACATGGGTCCAGTCATCCTTCCAAAGTCTTGTCTTCCTAGGAATGAAAATACTTTCATCAACATATCCCATCACCTTGTCATAATTTGGTGTTCATCTCCCCATTTTATGGATTAGGAAACTGAGACCAGAATTTATACAGCTCATTCAGTCAATTACCACATCCTAAATCACAATAAATTGGAAAAAATCTTTGAAAATTCTAAACCAGTTTGATTCTGATTTTATTTTTCATTTTTAATTTATTTTTTTATTTGTTTCATCCACTGGTTCGCTATGGTCCTGGTGCTAATAGATTTTAGTTCTTTTAGTTCTGAAAAATGCACATCAGCAGAGGAATACTTGTAATAGATTTGTTGTTAGAGCTGTCTCCTGGTGACCAGTTCTCAACACATGCAGCTGTAGGATTAGGAAGACAAAATCCTTTGGAAGAACCTGTGAAATCCAGTCCTTATACACATGGATCATTTTATGTTGTAAGAGGAATGAGCATCTCAAGATTCAAGTTATCAGTACAGACCAGATGGAAGGTCTTTTATGAAATCTGGCTTGAGAAGGAAAGCATTTTTATAGTGAGAAGGTAATATTTTGAAAAATAGCAACCAATAGCAGCAGCAGCAGTTTGAAAGCTCTCAGATCCTTCTAACAACCCCATCTACCTAAAGTGACCAGGTAAAGTAAAACCAGACCCTGGACAATGTCTCTCCTTATCTGCAGCCATTTTTTATCCCTTTATCATAGTGGGCATATGGTGATGTTTCCAAAGAAAGGATCTGACTTAAACATGAAAGAATGGGTTTGGTTGGGACAGCTTGCCCAAGAATGTCAAATTTGTGTCAAGATCTGTATTCTTGGGAATCAAAGACAAGCCACAGTACCTTTTTGGAGTAAAGTCCACTGAATGGATAATGAGATTCATAGGCAATACCTTCCAGAAAATGACTTCAGCGACAATATTCTAATAATGTGCAGAGTTTTCATAAGTCCATTCATAGATGGTAGAAGGGAGAGAGGAGGAAGGAACTATCACGAGTATCTGCTGTGCTTCAGGAATTGTGCTATGAACTGCACTTATATTCTTTTATTCAGTGCTAACAAAGACACTGCAGTGTAAGCATTATCAACCCCACAGTTCATTCATCTAAAAACTGCATTTGTCATCCAACTTCCAGACCTACTGTCCTTTTCAGGAAGCTGCGAAAATCCAGAGTAGAGTGAACACACACAAGGGGAACCACTAGAGAAAAGGTCTGAAAACTGTGCTGGCCAGTGAATTTGGGCTTGACTCTGTAGGCCTGGGGGGATCATTACAGGATTTTTTAATGAATTTATCATGAATAATATACATACAAAAAGTGTACAAATCGTAAGCATTAAGCTCAGTGACCTTTCTCAAAGTAAACATACCCAGGTAACTAACCACCACCAAGATGAGAAACAGAACATCCCCATTACACAAATCCCCTTTCTGTCCCCACCCTGTCACTCCTTCACCCTCCTCCCTAAATGAAGCCACTACCTGCCTTCCAGCATCATAGATTATTTTAAGCTTTATAGATACAGAAATCCCACAGAATGATTTCTTTTGCAATTTGGCTCAGTCTTACATTTGTGAGATTCATTCTTGTGGACGGTGATAACAGTAGCTTGGTTACTTGTAGTTGAAATTGCATTGTATTATATGAATGCCCTGATGCTGGGAAAGACTGAAGGCAAAAGAAGAGGGCAGTGGAGGATAAGATGGTTAGATAGCATCTAACTCAGTGGATATGAGTTTGAGCAAACTCCAAGAGAGGGTGAAGGACAGGGAAGGACTGCGTGCTGCAGTCCATGGGGTCACGGAGTCAAACACGACTGAGCAGCTGAACAACAATAGTCACAGGTTAATTAATTATTCTACTGTTAATGGGCATTTGAGTTGTTTCCAGGTTTCTAAACCTGGTGAATAGTGTTTCCTTTCACCAAGGCTGAGAACACAGGAGAATGAGTTAGAGCGCATTTGTTGGCTCTCAGAAGATGAAAAGAATTGCCCAAACCTGTGCTGCTGCCACAGATACTTTTTCCCCTAGCTCACCCATGTCCCTTCCTCTGTCCCAGCACCCCTCACACCCCGAATTGTAATGAGTAGTCACCTAAAAGGGAACATGAACTACTTCATATTTCCTGAACTGGTGACCTATGAATCATATGCTTTTTTCCCCTTAATTTTACCTCCTTTTGGCAGCACAATTACAAAAAAAGGAAGGAGATGATGATGAATCAGCTAAAACTTTCTTGCAAGACAGAATTCAGGGCAAGAGAATGGAAATAAAGGAAACAGAATGCAGAGGGCCTAGTCTTATTCTGGTAGGTTTAGGGAGACTGACCCAGTTAACAAAATGCAGAGAGATGCCAACACTTTTTAAAAGACTGACACTATCTAACAATGCAGTTGGGCCATGGATGGAGTGTGTGCTGTACTCTGCATTGCTAGGGGCATGTCCTAGGCTGGGTTCTCCAAGAAACACACCCTGAGATGGGGTTTATGGTATAGGATATGTATTAGGGAATGCCTGGAGGGGAACACACCAAAGGAAGGGCAGGAAGCAGGGTTAGGCAAGAGGAGAAGTTGAACTTTGGTGTGGGCCCCTGGGTGGGGTGAGGGTGGGCTGAGGGGTGTCTGAGCATTCTAGAATGATCTATTAGAATTGTCCCAAGCTGGGCCATAAGAGTCAGGCTTCCCAACTCTTCTTCCAGCAGTAACCAAGAGTGGCTGCCCTGAGAAGGGCCCAAATCAGCAGTCTGCAGCTGAGGTCATTCCTGAAAGGCTGACCACTCAAGGCTGTCCTGACCCAAACCCAGCATCCAGGTCACAAGCCCTTTCTTTTTTTAATTTTTAAAAGATTTTTTTATTGGAGTATAGTTGATTTGCAATGTCATGGGCAATGGTACCCCACTCCAGTACTCTTGCTTGGAAAATCCCATGGATGGAGGAGCCCGGTAGGCTGCAGTCCATGGGGTCGCTAAGAGTCGGACACAACTGAGTGACTTCACTTTCACTTTTCACCTTTATGCTTTGGAGAAGGAAATGGCAACCCACTCCAGTGTTCTTGCCTGGAGAATCCCAGGGACGGAGGAGCCTGGTGGGCTGCCGTCTATGGGGTCACATAGAGTCAGACACAACTGAAGTGACTTAGCAGCAGCAGCAGCAGCAGCAGTTAGTTTCAGGTGTACAGCAAAGTGAATCAGTTATACATATGCATATATCCACTCTTTCTTAGATTCTTTTCCCATTTAGGTCATTACAGAGTATTGAGTAGAGTTCCTTGTGTGGGTGTGCTAAGTCACTGCAGTCGTGTCCAACTCTGACTCCATGGACTGTAGCCCACCAGGCTCCTCTGTCCACGGGATTCTCCAGGCAAGAATACTGGAGTGGGTTGCCATTTCCTTCTCCAGAGGATCTTCCTGACCCAGGGATCAAACCCGCATCTCTTATGTCTCCTGCATTGGCAGATGGGTTCTTTACCACTAGCGCCAGTTATCTATTTTATATATAGTAGTGTATACATGTCAATCCCAGTCTCCCAATTTATACCCCCTCAACCGCTTACCCCCTAGTAACCATAAATTTGTTTTCTACATCTGTAACTTTGTTTTATAGATAAGTTCATTTGTACCCTTTTTTTTAGAGTCCACATATAAGCAGTATCGCATGGTATTTCTCATTCTCAGTCTGACTTGACTTCACTCAGTATGACAATCTCCAGGTCCATCCATGTTTCTGTAAATGTACAAGCCCTTTCTCAAAGGAGGGATCTGAACAGTGTGGGTCTGTATCCATTTAGGATATTTTTTATATGGACTCTATCTATAGAGGGTTAAACGAAATAACTTTCCAGGCCCCTTCTAACTGTGAGTTCTGCATTGACTTTTTTCATTATACCCAGGTTTCTAAGCCACTGAAGAACTTCCAAAGTGTAACTAATTTGCCATTTTGCCTCTCAGTTCTCCTCCCCGCCATTTTGGCAAGTAAATACATCACTTAAACTACTCAAGGCAGATGGGTGGCCAGACTCCTATAATATAAAATTCTCCCCTTGATGCAGAAAGAAGGTGGGGAGTGTGTACTGCCAACTGTCTTCAGGAGTAACCTTTTAGATGATCATAAAGGAACTCTGTGTGTGCATAATGGTGATACCTGTATTTAATGCTTGAGAAAGATGTTGCTATAACTGCTCCTTTGTGACTGGACCTGCATGATGACAAATACAATGGAAAAATCACCCATGAAAACCTCTCCTTACTATCTCTGCCTGTTCAACTCAGTAACACGCTATGCTGCAAAGGGGTGTTGACTGTACATTGTTGAGAAGGCGCCGGCTCATATTTGTCAGCTTGAACAACCTCTCAGAGCAGATTTTGCTGGGGAAACCCTGCTCCCACACCAGACACAGCAGCCCTTGAGTTGGACACTCTGCCTCTGACCTCGTGATGTGTTCCATCGTTCCCTTTAATGTCAAGACTGCTGCTCTCAGTTTTCCCACAGCTGTATTTAGTGAATTCCTAGCAAGAGCCTCTCCACAGCACTTTTCTGATCCAGAAAGGGCAGAATTACAGTCTGCATCCATCTGAGCTCCTTTCCTGGGTGCTATTTGCTTTTCTTCCCTCAGGTTGGTTTCCTTTCAAAAATAGTTTTAGTGCCTGCAAAAGCATCATTATAAAGAAACAGTCTGTTAAGAAAATGTCAATAGTTTTTATGGACTCTGTTGCATTCGTTTTCTCTAACACCCTTACTGCAGTTCTCCAGTTTGCTTTTCTTGATGGCAATCTGATGCCTCCTCCTCCCTTATTACCTCCAATAATTTCTTGGACTACTTTAGACTTCAGGTGTCCTGTCGCTAACATGAGAATGACAATTCCTGCCTCAGAGACCTATTGCGGGGAGTAAAGAAAGGGCAATGTAACACAGGCTGTGAAGAAATGGAGGTATTATTACAATTAATGTTTTCATTACTATTCCTGTGGGGGTGTTGTGGAAATAACCTTGACCTAAATTTGGGGAAGAGTGTGGCGTGGGCCTTGTAGAAAGTAAAAAGTGGTGGATTTCCGTCTGAATTCCACTGCACAGAACCCTGTGGGCAAGAATATTTCCTCTCGGGAATAGCATTGAAACATGTATATTACTATATGTGATACAGATCACCAGTCCAAATTCGATGCATGCAACAGGGCACTCAAAGCAGTGACTGGGACTGCACAACCCAGAGGGATGGGATGGGGAGGGAGGTGGGGGGGGGGGTGTGGGATGGGGGACACATGTACAGCCGTGGCTGACTCATGTCAATGTATGGCAAAAACTACCACAATACTGTAAAGTAATTAGCCTCCAATTAAAATAAATATTCTCTTTTTAAAAAAAGAATATTTCCTCTCTGGACTTCACAAATGGTCCACTGAGGCAGGAATTGTCATTCTCATGTTAGATCCCACGTATATGTGATATCATACAGTATTTCTCTTCCTCTGACTTATCTCACTTAGCATAATGCCTTCCAAGACCATCCATGCTTACATGCTAAGTGGCTTCAGTTGTGTCTGACTCTTTGAGACCCCATGGACTGTAGCCCACCAGGCGCCTCTGTCCATGGGGTTCTCCAGGATAGAATACTGGAGTGGGTGGCCATGCCCTCCTCCAGGGAATCTTTCTGACCCAGGGATCAAACTCATGTCTCCTGCAGTTTCTGCGTTGCAGGCGGATTCTTCACTGCTGAGCCGCCAGGGAAGCCCCCAAGTCCATCCATGTTGCTGCAAATGGCAAAAAGATTTTACTGACTGACTACACTACATTGTGTGTAGATATACCACATCTTTTTTATCCAATCATCTGTTTATGGACACCTAGGTTGTTTCTATATCTCGGCAATTGTAAATAATGCTGCTATGAACATTGGGGTGCATGTATCTTTTTTCACTTTTTTCAGATATATAGTCAGAAGTGGAATTGCTGGGTCATATGGTAGTTCTATTTTTGATTTTTTGAGAAATCTTCATACTGTTTTACACAGTGCTGAGGCTGAAACTCCAGTACTTTGGCCACCTCATGCAGAGAGTTGACTCATTGGAAAAGACTCTGATGCTGGGAGGGATTGGGGGCAGGAGGAGAAGGGGACGACAGAGGATGAGATGGCTGGATGGCATCACTGACTCGATGGACGTGAGTCTGAATGAACTCCAGGAGTTGGTGATGGACAGGGAGGCCTGGCGTGCTGTGATTCATGGGGTCGCAAAGGGTCGGACACAACTGAGCCAGTGAACTGAACTGAACTGAACTGACACTGGTTTAAATTCCTACTTGCAGTGTATGAGGGTTCCCTTTTCTTCACATCCTCACCAATATTTGTTTTTTGAGTTCTTTTTGACGATTAGTCGCTTGCATCTTAAAAGTTTATTTCAGGGTGCAGATTTTAATGTTGAACTCTGTCCTCCTCAAGGGAATTGTTATCACCTGACATGAGAATTGCACATTTAGTACTGTGTAAATACTCACCTACCGTATAGTCCAGCATAATTTAAGTAAACATTCAAGGAAAGAAGCAGGGTTTCCTATTTCATTATGTTTTCATTTGAACTGTTTTAACTTCCAGATCAGTCTGTTGCTCTGAACCTAATTCAGTTCCTTACGAAGATGCTCTAAAAAAAATCAAGTGTTAAATATGGCATTTAATTAGCTATTAGCAAATAAATTCACACGAGCATTTATATTGGCAAGCATGTTTTATTTCATAGATTCTAAACTGATAGAGTCATGTAATCTCCTCACCCTTTCTGTGACACGATAAGCCTGTTTCTAAGGCCACCTGAGGCCTTACCTGATGTCCAAGGCATTGGAAGACCAAAATGTGCTGAGCCCAAGGTTTGGTGGCTTAAATATAAATGAAGCGTTTTACCAAGAAGGCATGAAAAATGACTCTAGAGGAAACAGAAGTCTCAAAGCTCATGAGATGTGGTTAGTTTTTCAGCTGAGTAGCAGAGGCAGTGCTCCTGGTATGCCGATGGAGCAGTTTTTTCCAGCACGTCCATGGCAATTTGTTGTTGTTGTTCAATCGCTCAGTCATGCCCAACTCTTTGCAACCCCATGGACTGCAGCACACCAGGCTCCTCGGTCCTCCACTATCTCCCGAAGCTTGCTCCACTTCATGTCCATTGAGTCGGTGATGCCATCCAACCATCTCATCCTCCGTTGCTGGCTTCTTCTCCTGCCCTCAGTCTTTCCCAGCTTCAGGGCTTTTTCCAATGAGTCGCCTCTTCACATTAGGTAGCCAGAGTCTTGGAGCTTCAGCTTCAGCATCAGTCTTTGTAGTGAATATTCAGGATTGATTTCCTTTAGGATTGACTGGTTTGATCTCCTTGCTGTCCAAGGGAGTCTCAAGAGTCTTTTCTAACACTACAGTTGAAAACCATCAATTCTTTGGTGCTCAGCCTTCTTTGTGGTCCAACTCTCACATCCATACATGACTACTGGAGAAACCATAGCTCTGACTATACAGACCTCTGTCAGCAAAAGTGATGTCTTTGCTTTTTAATATGCTGTCTCAGTTTGTCAGAGCTTTTCTTCCAAGGAACAAGTGTCTTTTAATTTCATGACTGCAGTCTCTGTCAATGTCCACAATGATTTTGGAGCCCAATAAAATAAAATCTGTCACTGTTTCCACTTTTCCCACATCTATTTGCCATGAAGTGATGGGACCAGATGCCATGATATTAGTTTTTTAACGTTGACTTTTAAACCAGCTTTTTCTCTCTCCTCTTTCATGTTTATCTAGAGGCTCTTTAGATTGTCTTCACTTTCTGCCATTGTAGTGGTATCATCTGCATATCAGAGGCTGTCGATATTTCTCCCAGCAAACATTGGCATGTATTTAATGAATAATTTATGATTCACACAATATTATATTTTATAAATATAAATATTATATTTATATAATATATTGTTATATTAATTAATTAGAATAATTAATTATAGTGATTAATATATTAATATATTATTATATTTTACTTACTTTAATGAATATTTTATTGTTCACAGTTTTTTATTATTATTGCATATTACTCTTATTAATATATATTAAAATATGTGGTATTTGTAGCATATAGTTTGCCAGTGTAATAAAAATTAACATGAATCTAAGGGTGAGGATGCATGGAGCAAAGACAGAGAACCTGGATTAATGCCTCAGCCTCTGGCTTCTAAGCTTCATGGTTTATCATCATTGCTGGTGGTGGTAGTTTAGTCACTAAGTCGTGTCCAACTCTTTGCAACCCCATGAACTGTAGCCCACCAGCCTCCTCTGTCCATGGGATTATCCATGGAGTGAGTTGCTACGTCCTCCTCCAGAGGATCTTCCCGAACCAGGGATCAAACTTGCATCTCCCCACATCTCCTGCACTGCAGGTGGATTCTTTAGCACTGACTGAGCCACCAGGGAAGCCCTTATCATCATTACCGTAGGACAATAATACCCTGCCAACTTAGCCTTCTTTTAGAAAAGTTTCTCAAATCAGCATGTGCTGTAGGAATTCATCCTCTCCATGATCACCTGTGTTGAGTCAAACTGCATATTATCTTCCTCCTAGGGGGTAATTCAGCATGGAACTCAAGCTCTGGAGTTCAGCAAGCCAGGTGCAGGTCCCAGCTCAGCCACTTATTAACTGTTTGCTTTGGGGAAAATTACTTACCTCTTTAAATCTTAATGTCCTCATTTGTTAGGGCTGGAATAATAGACCTACCTCATAGGACTACCTATGGGAATTTAAAATATGTATTAATTATCCACTGCTGCATAGCAAATTACCCCAAACCTAATGGCTTAAAACAACAGAACTCTCACTTATGTCAGGTTTTATGTGAATGAGGAATCTGGGCATAGCTTAGCTGGGTCTTCTGGCTCAGGTTTCTCAGAAGCCTGCAATCAAAGTGTCAATCAGGACTATGGACATCTCCTGGCACAAGTGAAGGAAGATCCCCTTTCAGGCTCACTCGTGTAACTATTGACAAGCCTCAGATCCTGTCTGGCTGGAGACTTAGGTTCATGATTACATGGACCTCTCTAAAGGGCTATTACCAGCACAGCTTACTTCTCCCACATGTTGCAGTTTGCTTTCCCCAGAGTGAGGGCTGAGAGTGAAAGATTCCAAGATGGAAGTCACACTCTTTTTATAACCTAATTTCAGAAGTGTCATTCCATCACTTGGCCTGCATTCTGTTCGTTACAGACAAGACACTAGCTCCAGCCTATATCAGGGGAAGGAGTTACATGGGGGCATGAGTGTCAGGAGGCACAGATCACTGGGCCCTCTTAGGTTGCCTACCACAATATGATGATATATGCAAAGTAGTTTAGTAAGGACTCAGGTCAGTATAAACTGCTATTACAACCACACAGTACTGTTCTTGTAGCTCAGCTGGTAAAGAATCCTCCTGCAATGCAGGAGACCTGGGTTCAACCCTGGATCGGGAAGATCCCCTGGAGAAGGGATAGGCTACCCACTCCAGTATTCTTGGGCTTCCCTGGTGGCTCAGATGGTATAGAATCTGCCTGCAATGCAGGAGACCTGGGTTCAATCCCTGGGTTGAGAAGATCCCCTGGAGAAGGGCATGGCAACCCACTCCAGTGTTCTTGCCTGGAGAATCCCCATGGACAGAGGAGCCTGGCAGGCTACAGTCCATGGGGTTGCAAAGAGTAGGACACAACCAAGTGACTAAGCACAGCACAGTACTGTTCTTAGACTGAACTTAGAATCAATGTAATATATTATAATATATGTAAAAGAAATTTGTAAAATGTAAACATCAATGTAAAATCAAGGTTTGATTAGCTTCATAATGTTGAAAATCTAGTTCCAGATTATAGATGGTGATATAAAAACAACAAATCAAGGAGTAAGTGATCTGAATTCTACACCTTTCTGTGTGAATGACCTTGGAATAACCATTTATTTATTTCATGCTTTAGTTCTCTTATAAGAGCAATATTAATAATAGCCTTGCCAGGATAAAATGTGATAGTATATATATATTGATAAAATTATGCTTAAACCTAAAGAAAATAAGACAATGATGATAATGCTGACGGTGATGATAATGATGACAACAAGTATAAAAATGATGATATAGTTCAGCTACTGCTTCTTGGTCCTTTGTTGACAGTTCAACTGAACAGGTGTGACTTTTATCAGTTATGTTTTAAGTGTATGTATAAAGTCCAGCTGCTCCCAATTTTTACAGTAATTTTATATGGCTCAATCTTATCCTGCTTTGATTACTGGATATGCTGCACTGAAAAGTGGATGCAAATAGTTTTTAGAATCTGACCTGCAATTCAAATGCACAGAAAGGGTTTCCATATATCTAGGGAATATTTCATGCAAAGATGGGCACAATAAAGGACAGAAATGGTATGGACCTAACAGAAGCAAAAGATATTAAGAGGTGGCAAGAATACACAGAAGAACTGTACAAAAAAATCTTCATGACCCAGATAACCACAATGGTGTGATCATGCACCTAGAGCCAGACATTCTGGAATACAAAGTCAAGTGGGCCTTAGGAAGCATCACTATGAACAAAGCTAGTGGAGGTGATGGAATTCCAGTTGAACTATATCAAATCCTAAAAGATGATGCTGTGAAAGTGCTGCACTCAATATGCCAGCAAATTTGGAAAACTCAACAGTGGCCACAGGACTGGAAAAGATCAGTTTTCATTCCAATCCCAAAGAACCTCAATGCCAAAGAATGCTGCACAATTGCACTCATCTCACACACTAGGCAAATAATGCTCAAAATTCTTCAATTCAGGCTTCAACACTACATGAACCATGAACTTCCAGATGTTCAAGCTGAATTTAGAAAAGGCAGAGGAACCAGAGATGAAATTGTCAACATCCATTGGATCATTGAAAAGGCAAGAGAATTCCAGAAAAACATATACTTCTGCTTTATTGACTATGCCAAAGTCTTTGACTGTGTAGATCACAATAAACGGTGGAAAATTCTTCAAGAGATGGGAATACCAGACCACCTTACCTGCCTCCTGAGAAATCTGTCTTCAGGTCAAGAAGCAACAGTTAGAACTGGACATGGAACAACAGACTGGCTCAAATTAGTAAAGGAGTACGTCAAGGCTGTATATTGTCACCCTGCTTATTTAACTTATATGCAGAGTACATCATGCGAAATGCCAGGCTGGATGAAGCACAAGCTGGAATCAAAATTGCTGGGAGAAATATCAATAACCTCAGATATGCAGATGACACCACTCTTATGGCAGAAAGTGAAGAAGAACTAAAGAGCCTCTTGATGAAAGTGAAAAAGGAGAGTGAAAAATCTGGCTTAAAACTCAACATTCAGAAAACTAAGATCATGACATCTGGTCCCATCACTTCATGGTAAATAGATGGGGAAACAATGGAAACAGTGATAGGCTTTATTTGGGGGGCTCCAAAATCACTGCAGATGGTGATTGCAGCCATGAAATTAAAAGATGCTTGCTCTTTAGAAGAAAAGTTATGACCAACCTAGACAGCATATTAAAAAGGAGAGACATTACTTTGCCAACAAAGGTCCCTCTAGTCAGCTATGGTTTTTCCAGTAGTCATGTATGGATGTGAGAGTTGGACTATAAAGAAAGCTGAGTGCCAAAGAATTGATGCTTTTGAACTGTGGAGCTGAAGAAGACTCTTGAGAGTCCCTTGGACAGCAAGGAGATCCAACCAGTCCATCCTAAAGGAAATCAGTCCTGAATGTTCATTGGAAGGACTGATGATGAAGCTGAAACTCCAATACCTTGGCCACCTGATGCAAAGAACTGACTCATTGGAAAAGACCCTGATGCTAGGAAAGATTGAAGGCGGTAAGAGAGAGGACGACAGAGGATGAGATGGTTAGATGGCATCACCGACTCAATGGACATGAGTTTGAGTAAGCTCTGGGAGGTGGTGATAGACAGGGAAGCCTGACAAGCTTCAGTCCACGGGGTCACAAAGCGTCAGACACGAATGAGCTATTGAACTGAACTCAATGCAATGTTTACAATGCAAGTGTAATGTAATTAGTATTTTTGCAATAGAAAGGATTATATTTCTCTAATTAGCTTAGTTTCTGACATTATGTCAAGTGCTATAGATTGGGCACATCTGGAAAAATACTGTGTTTTTTGTATCCATCAACTTTTTTAATTAACATTATATCTTTAATATCAATAGTTTCACTTATAATTAAATATGTTATAAAACATCTCTTCTAATAAGTATATAATATATTGTACAGATATTATTGTAACATTTAACCAATCATTACTACTGGGTTTTTAGATTGCCACTTTTTAATACTATAAAATTGTAGTGTGAAGTTATATAAATTTAATACTGTAACATAGTGTGACATTTTTTACTTAAATCGTTGCCTTTTATTATTCTGGTAATTTTAGTAAGTGATCTGTAGCAGAGGAGTTCTTGCAGTCACTACGTAGAAAATGAGGTTGGGTAATTTCATTATGGATAGGACTATCATACATAGCATAGCCTTTTCTTTCCCTTCCTCCCCTCCTTTGGCAGAAATTTGTAGCCTTTTAGTGCTGGAAATTGCCAAAGCAACAGTCTAATTGGAGTGGCATCTGTCTTTTTATCCCTCCCCAGCATCCATCCTCCTTATCCTGTAGTAGTGACCTGATTTTTCTTGAAGAACCACTCCTCTTTACTCTCTGTTTGTATGACCCACTCAGATCAAACTGAATGCACCCTTGGCTCTAAGAGTTACACATAACCCAGACCAATCACAACATCTTGCACTTCTAGCCACTGTGATTGGTTCAGGGATGCCTGTGATCCAGGACGGACCAATCAGAACCGGTGAAACTCAGTTCAGAGGTTTACCGGCGCCGCCAAAACCCCTGTATCCCCTGTGCAGATTTGAGGATTTATGCCTGGAACAGCATAAATTGCTGGGACCTGATATAAAGGCAAAGACCCCTAAAGATAACATCTTACATGGTGGAAAGAAGAGATGAAGAAAGATTCTTGATTTACTCTTTGACTTTCTTGATCCAGCTGTGCGTGGATCTGCCTTGGACATTAAAATCTCCCAAGCAGTTTCCTCCTGCCCCACCTCTTTTTTTTTTTTTTCATAAGCCAGTTAAAGAGGATTTGTGTCATGTGTGTTTGAAAGGATTCTCATTAATCCAGGGATCTTACAGTCTCAACTGATGGAGAGGAGTTGTGATTAAGATAGGATATATTCATATTTTATAAATTTTTGAGTTGTGGTAAGAAGATTTTGGAGCTTAATTGTACATCCATCTGGGGAAAGGTCGTTAACACAACCTTCCCTGTCACCTCAGCTTTAATGAGTAGAATGAAGAGTTAAATATATTAATATGTGAAAAGTGCTTAGAACTATGCCTGGCACCTCCTAAGTGCTATGTAACTCTGCCCCTGCTGCAGCTTTTGTTATTTTGAAAGCAGAAAGTGAAGCACAGGGGAGTTAAGTGACCTGTTTTACTCAGAGCTTTGTTGGTCAACCTAAAATTCAAACGTAGGTCTTCTCTTTTCTCCACTCGGTTAACCATGTCATCATCGTTACGAGAGAGATTTAAGCATTAAGCTTTGAGAGGGTTTTTGTGTATGTATTTGAATATTTCTGTCAAAGCATTGGAGGGAAATCTAGGACCCACAAAATAGCTTCATGTTACTAGCAGTGACTGGACCTTACCATTAGGACTGTAGGTTTTAATCCATAACTGAATATATTTTATTAAAATAAATGTAGTTAAATGTATTTAATTGTGAATATATTTCTAATTATGGATTTATATTTGATAATAAATGTATTTGCAATTATATATAATAATATATATTATATATTTATACATATATTTAATTATATATATAAATATATTTAATTAAAATTAGAATGCATTTTATTGTAATTTCTGTTACAAATGACTGAAAAGGGAATACTTGCTCCCTTTCCCAACTTTTTATTTCTTAAGTAAAATATGTGTGTGTGTGTGCTTAGTTGTGTCTGACTCTTTGCAACCCCATGGACAATATATAGCCCAACAGGCTCCTCTGTCCTTGGAATTTTCCAGGCAAGAATACTGGAATGGATTGCCATTACCTCCTGGAGGGGATCTTCCCAACCCAGGGATGGAACCCAGATCTCTTGAGTCCCCTGTTGACAGGCAGATTCTTTACCACTGTGCCACCTGGGAAGCCCCTAAGTAGAATATACTTTCCCACTAAACCAGTTGCTCCTACAGAATGCTCTCAGTTAGCAGGCTCCCATTACTACTGAGCGCTGGGGGAGTGTGTTTCCTGGGAAGGCAGCTAGTCTCTCCCAAATGTAAATCAGATTTCATCATGTCTGGCTCAGAGAGAACGTGGCATATAGAAAACAAATACACAGCTGCCTGGTGAATTTTTCCACTGAGAATTAGTCTAATACCTAAATGCACAATGAATAAAACATTTTCTAAATAAGACTATTACATTCAAATTCGTTGTCACCATTAAATATTAAGAGTCAGGTCACTCCCTTGAATTATAACAAAATCCCACTCTCCTCCTTGAAAAAAAGTCCATATTACCTAGCATTTATTGTCACACTATTCAAATACGGGCTGCCTTTTAAATTTTATTATTAAATTTTTTCGGACAGCTACATTGCCTGTTATTAAAATATAAATTCTCCTTTGAGTGGAGAACTTCTCTGTAAAGGCCTCACAAAGTTCTTTTTTTTAATTATTTTTTAAACACTTCTCTTTATTTATTTGGCCACACCTCAAGGCATGTGGGGCTTCCCTGGTGGCTCAGTGGTAAAAATTTTTTAAAAATCCACCTGCAATGCAGCAGATGCAAGGATACAGGTTCAATTTCTGGGTTGGGAAGATCCCCAGGAGTAGGAAATGGCAACCTGCTCCAGTGTTCTTGCCTGGAAAAACCTATGGACAGAGGAATCTGGTGGGCTACAACCCATGGGGTCACAAAGAGTCCGACACCTCTAAGCACACATGTGTGCACGTGTGCACACGCACACACGCGCGCGCGCGCACACACACACACACACACACACAATGCTCTTAGCACAGTACAGGCTGTAGCTAGCCCTCAAAAACAATGCGCGCTGCTTTGTTATTGATTCCAAAATTTACAGAATCATCTTTGTAACCATGAGAAAATTATTAAACCTTCCTGGGCCTCACTTTTGTCATCTTTACAAGTAAATTGGATCAGATTCAATAGAAAATGCCTTTCAGGTTTCAAATGCTATGACAGTGCCCATAGGGATGGGGTAAACCCCAAATCTCTAACAGTGTGAGTGTTGGGGGAACTTTTTCAAACCTGTTCTTTCACAGTGAAATCAAGCTTCACCCATTCTCAACAAGGTTCATCATGAATTTTTCTGCATCCAGTGCTCAGATTTTTTAGCGCTTGTTTGGGAAAAAGAATGACTCACTCATTGCAGAACTTTCCTCATTATGACAACTTTAATAATATTATTGACTTTCAAACTCCATAATGAATTTTTTTCTTTTTTTAAGATTATCTTATTATTCTTATTGTTGTTTATGTTTATTTTTTGACCGTGCTGTATGGTATGTGGGATCTTAGTTCCCCAACCAGGGATCAAACCTGTGCCTCCTGCATTGAAAATGCAGAGTCTTAATCAATGGACCTCCAGGGAAGTCCCTAAAAGTCCACAATGAATCTTTATTATAATCAAAGGGCTGCATGATGTAGATAGCACAGATAAAACTAACCAATTCAAGGGTTAGCTTGGTTAATGAGGATCACTAATATAGATTATTCCCTCCCAGTTGTTTTGGTGGGGTGAGTGTTAAGCACACTATCTAGCCATCTTCGCTGATTAAGCTAACCTGAAAATCTCCTTATCAGCCCTTAACTTTGTGCTTCACCAACACAGCCTTTGAAGTCTTTTTTTCTTTCTCATGAATAGCTTTTTTTTCTTTTTTTCCAGCCTAAGCTCCAAATTAAGAAATTAAATAGCATTACTTTGAAAGTAGATTTATGAGACCATTCACACATCATCATTAAATCTAAATTGATAAGTATTTTTTTCTCTAAATGATGCTACTTGTAGAACTAGTGGTATTTCCTATATGAATTACCATAGCTATATTGATTTGTGAACTCCAGAAAGAATTACCGCTAGGAGAAAAGACAAGCTAGAAGAGCATTAGCTGTTAAGTAGATATAACATTTTAAACTGTGTGTGTTAACTGATATTTATGCTCATTTTCCAAAAATGAATTGTAGATTGATGAAAGATATACTCACAACTCGATTTACTGGAAGAAAAAAAAACAATATATATAAATACACCCTGTGAGACTAAAAAATGTTTTTCTTCCAATAATTTAAATGGGCAATAATGCAAATAAGAATGTCATCTGGGTTTTAAGTGGCACACACAGTATTTTTGGATCCCAGATTGACTACTGGCATAAATTGTTGTTTAGGCACTGAGTCGTGTCCAACTCTTTTTCGACCCCATGGATTGGAGCCCATTGGGCTCCTCTGTCCATGGGATTTTCCAGGCAAGAATATTGGAGTGGGTTGCCATTTCCATCTCCAACTGGCATTAAGTACCAGAAAATAAAATAGAAACTAGATACAGCTGCTACTGCTGCTAAATCGCTTCAGTCGTGTCCGACTCTGTGCGACCCCATAGACAGCAGCCCACCAGGCTCCCCCATCCCTGGGATTCTCCAGGCAAGAACACTGGAGTGGGTTGCCATTTCCTTCTCCAATGCGTGAAAGTGAAAAGTGAAAGTGAAGTCGCTCAGTCCTGTCTGATTCTTAGCGACCCCATGGACTGCAGCCTACCAGGCTCCTCCATCCATGGGATTTTCCAGGCAAGAGTACTGGAGTGGGTTGCCATTGCCTTCTCCAAGACACAGCTAGGCATTGGCAAATATCCTTTCATGTTACTGTTAAGAGATTAAAATAACTGCCTCTTTATTGGTGTGAATTTTCCTTATTTGAGGCTTTCTTGATTACAAATAACAGATTCCCACTTCAAATTAGCTTAATCATGAAGGGAATTTATTAGAAGATGCTGGACTATAATATGGTGAAACCCCAGATCCAGAACTAGCCATTAGGAGGTTACCTGACTCCTGGAATGCAATGTATGTATGTCTCTCTTTCTCTCCCTCCTCAACCCCTTCCCTCCTCTCCTGTCTCCAGATTGGCTATTAATGCTTCTGCATGCACGTAGGGAAATGTAGTTGTTCTGCAGCTCCCTAGCTTAAATGTCCAGATTCAGACAACTCAGAGAGAAAACCAATAAACCTCTCTCACTCACGGGCTCAGATTTTTAGAAGAAACTGATTGGCCCAGCTTTAGTTAAATGTGTTGTTGTTGTTCAGTTGCTAAGTCATGTCTGAATCTTGCCACCCCCTGGACTGTAGCCTGTCAGGCTCCTCTGTCCATGGGATTTACCAGGCAAGAATACTGGAGTGAGTCACCATTTTCTTCTCCAGGGGATCTTCCCGACCCAGGGATCAAACCCACATCTCTTACGTCTCTTGCATTAGCAGGTAGATTCCTTACCACTGAGCCACCAGGGAAGCCCAGTTAAGTGTGTACCCTTGGCCTAGTCAACAATGGCCAGGGAGTAAGGTTCTGGAAATGCAAACATGGTTACTGGGAATCTAGTCCTAGCAGGAGGAGAACAAACAGTATGCACAAAAACAGAGGATATGGGTTGTATAGAGATACTACCCCCAAAAGTTGTCTGTTCTTCCTTTTGACTGGCACGCATACACACACACAACTCTTTCTTCCTGATTATGCAATACATGATTTAAAACATCTTACATTGGACTAGCCCACTCTCTTCCTGAAGGGAGATAATCCAATCAGTCATCTCTAGCAACTGAAACCAAAAATGTCATCAATGGGCCCCTCTCCTCAAAGTGAATGATTTTCAGGTCAGCCCATCTTCCCGTTAGACCAGACTCCATTTTGTTCGGAGTATGCTCTTTTTCATCCTGCAATTCAGTAGTTAGATGAAAAAGTTAGAAAGCAGTCAGAACCACATACCACCCCCACTTAGAAGAAGGTACAGGACGCAAAAATCTTCAAGGCAACACCATCCATTAGTTACCAGGTCATAGAATAGATTGCATCTCATAGGAAATAGATTGTTAAAGGGAAGGCTAAAAATATTTATGGGCATCCATTAGTGTTGTGGTAAGTTCCTTGCTTAGTTAGTTGCTTTAGTAAAACATAATTACAAATGAGGGATTTCTTTCTGCATACTATCCTGAGTGACTCAGCCAATGAGTTCTTCAGTCTCTCTGTAGCCTCTTCTATTGATACAGTTTCTCTCTTACTCAAGATTCTTTGGGTTGAAGGTGAAAACATACACAGACACAAAAACACACAGCTTAGGGGGAAAATGTTAGAAATTTATTGGAAGGATAAAGGATATATCAGGTAACTTTTACCAGGTAACAAATAACCCCAAGACTTAAAGACGTAAAACCATACCCCTGAGGACTCCCTTGGTGGTCCAGTGGTTAAAAATCCATCTTCCTATTCAGGGGACCGAGGTTTGATCCCCGGTCAGGGAACTAAGATCCCACATGCCTCGGGGCAGCTAAGCCCATGCGTGACTAGAGAGCCCGTGCGCTTCAACTAAGAGCTGATGCAGCCAAACAAATAATTTTTTTAAGTACTCTTTATTTAACTCAGTTTTGGAGACTGCTGGGTAGCTTTTCTCATGTGGTCCAACGCAGCTGGTCTCTGCTGAGATTCCTCGTGCATCTGCACAACTGGAAGGTAAGTTGGAAGCCTGATCTAGTGTGTTCATGCACTTGTGGTGATTGGCAGGCTACTTACTGTCTAGTGCATCTAAGTGGGTCACTCAGGATACTAGACAAGGTGCCCTCAATTGGTGGGCACAGGGTTCCTAAAAGAGCAGTGGAGGAAGCTGCAAAGCTCTTGAGAGCCAGAGTCAAAGCTCAGACAGTTCCATGTCTGCCATATTCTACTGGTCACGGTCACTCCTAAATTCAGCTGGATTCAAGGAAAAGGGAAAAGATCTACTCCTTGATGGAAGGAGTGCAAAATCTTATTAGTATTTCTGCAGTCTCCAGTAAGTGATATTTCAAGATCAAAGATAATACGAATAGCCAGACACCACAGTGACTAGATCTGGGAACTGTAATGCTTACAGAGCCTGGGACATTTCCATTTTCATTCAGGCTGTTGTCTGCCTCTCATCACAGCTAACTCTGCTCTTCTCAATAAGGCAGCTGACTTTAATTTGTGACTTTCTTCTCCTCTTTCGTGGGTGTATACAAAACGGAGGGAATAACCTCACAATTCAGAAGTGTGCATGTCTTCTGTTCTAGTGACCAGGGGCAGCTGTTGACCCAGCCCATCCACTGTGTCTGGGTGGAGAGCCACAGAATAGACACATGGTAGCTGGGAGCCCACCTGTGGAAGGGAAAGTTTTGGGATCTTTCTCAAAGGTGAGAGACCCAGGAGGCACTTTCTGTCACAGTGTGTAATGACAAAGCCTGTGTGCTATAAAAAAAAGACAAATGGAATAAGTACCTGATTACCACATCAGTAGCAGACAAGTGCAACAAAAATTGAAAACAAGCTTGTCATTTTCTTTTATGTCTTCCGAATCTGAAGCTCCTGTAAATACTCTCTATTCTTTTAAAAGGTTTATAAACGGTATTTAATGGAAGTCAAATTTGGTCTGCAGCATATTTTTTTCATTTGATTTTTTTCTCCTTATCTTGGGAACATCCCCTGATGAAAGGAATATTGCAGAGCACCATCATAGTATCCCTTCCATCCATCTGGGAAATGAGCACAGCATAAACCATAGCAAATAGACTATCTGCTTTCTGATAACAAATGTGATTTTTAGGAGTTTCTCTGAGCCCATGTCTTATGATTGCACCACACTTTTCTATACTTCCTGGTGGTCCCACAGAGAATCAGTTTTCCCTGGTACTCTTGTTGGGACAAATAATATCTCTTGCTGGCACCACTGCTTATTTTGTAGAAAGTGATTCAGAGGGGTATAAACTCCACGCAGATTAGTTCCCCACTTGCACTTACTCACTATGTCACCATCAGCAGGTCCTGGCAACCTTAGATCCACAGGCATGGAGTAGAAGGGTGTATTGTTCACTCAGCTCAAGCTAGAAGCACAGCGAGGCAGCAGCTTCTAGGGCAGATGGCTCTCCCCCCTGCCCAGTGGCACAGCATCTGTGAACTCCTCATGAGTGCGGGCTAAGCTTCAGCCTTTCTACCTGTCCCAGCAGTTCTCCAAGCAGCCTAGGAGGCTTGTCTTCTACATGTAGGACACTAGGACTGGGATGCCCACTGTGTGGCTTAAGCACACACACTAAGCCTGGTGTGTACAATGCTTTCCTTCCCATCCTGCCCAATTAAGTATGCATCTTCCTTACAACCTTGATGATATAGGAGTCCTTCTCCCAGTTTCCAGTTAGTTTTCCATGAGAATTGTCCCACAGGTAGATGTACATTGATGGGTTCACAGGGGAAGATGAACTCCACATCCTCTTACTCCACCATCTTGATCTCCTCTGGCCTTCAGTTCAGTTCAGTCGCTCAGTCGTGTCCGACTCTTTTCGACCCCATGAATCGCAGCATGCCAGGCCTCCCTGTCCATCACCAACTCCTGGAGTTCACCCAAACCCACGTCCATCAAGTCGGTGATGCCATCCAGCCATCTCATCCTCTGTCGTCCCCTTCTCCTCCTGCCCCCAATCCCTCCCAGCATCAGAGTCTTTTCCAATGAGTCAACTCTTTGCATGAGGTGGCCAAAGTACTGGAGTTTCAGCTTTAGCATCATTCCTTCCAAAGAACACCCAGGACTGATCTCCTTTAGCATACACTGGTTAGAGAAACTCCCCAAGTAGACTCAAAGGCAAATGGAAATTTTGATTATGATAAAAGTAGCTTTCCTCTAACATTACTGGAAAAATGATGGCTTGTAAATAAATGGTGTTCAGGCAACTGGACTGCAATTTGAAAAAAAATAAAACTAGCTCCATACCAAAATTCCAAATTAATTACAATTCTAAGTGTAAAAATACTATATAAGAACAGAAGAAAATACAGATTCATGCCTTTTATTATAAAGGCTTTTCCCTGGTTTATAAAGGCATGAATCTGTATTTTCTTCTGTTCTTATATAGTATTTTTACACTTAGAATTGTAATTAATTTGGAATTTTTGCATGGAGCTAGTTTTATTTTTTTTCAAATTGCAGTCCAGTTGCCTGAACACCATTTATTTACAAGCCATCATTTTTCCAGTAATGTTAGAGGAAAGCTACTTTTATCATAATCAAAATTTCCATTTGTATTTGAGTCTACTTGGGGAGTTTCTCTTCAGTCTCATCTGTCTGTCTGTTCATGCACTAAGCTCCACAATTCCAAGAACTAACATCAAGGATATGGGAAAAAACCAACCATGGAACTGAAGATTAACTGTACTTAAAACAATCAAGATGATGCCAGTCAGACCACCACATGACCAATTTCAAGATGACTGTCAGAGCTGACTGTGCTGTTTCTGCATGGAGCCACCTCCTTCTGTCTATAAAAGCTCTTATCCCCTATTGCCGGTGGGGAGGGCGTAGTCTGCTTTCGGATAGGAGTCCAACCTCCCCCTCTCTGGTTGTCAGCATCCAAAATAAAGCAAACTTTCCTTTCCACCAAACTTGCCTCTTTATTGACTTTTGAATGATGGTCAGCCGGACCCCACTTTTGATTATATGACCAACAACCAGCAAAAAACAAACAAACCTGAAGCTCTAGAATCTTCCTCTCTTTTTCTCCCTCTCCATTGTGGGTTTATAGAGGCAAGCTGCCATGAATCCTACAGCCATAAGAAAATTCATTTTGCCAATAATCTGAGAAAGCTTAAACGTGAATCTTTCTGCATTCAGGTCTGTGACAAGAACCTAGCCCTGGCAGACACCTGAGGGCAGACTTATAAGACCTTAAGCCAAAGACTCAGCTTAAGTCATGCTCAGACTTCTGATCCCAGAACCTGAGAAAATAAATAAGTGTGGCTTTAGGCTGCTGAATGTGTGATAGTTTATTATACAGCTGCTGCTGCTGCTGCTGTCAGTCACGTCAGTCATGTCCGACTCTGTGCAACCCCATAGATGGCAGCCCACCAGGCTCCCCCGTCCCTGGGATTCTCCAGGCAAGAACACTGGAGTGGTTTGCCATTTCCCTTTCCAGTGCACGAAAGTGAAAAGTGGAAGTGAAGTCTCACTCAGTCATGTCCGACTCTTCGTGACCCATGGACTGCAGCCTACCAGGCTTCTCCATCCATGAGATTTCCCAGGCAAGAGTACTGGAGTGGGGTGCCATTGCCTTCTCCTTATTATACAGAAAGGAACAACTAATACAGCGTTCACTCTTCAATGTAAAATAGCAGTTTGAATAATAGAATCCTAAGTACGTATGAATATATGTAGGCTTGAGCAAGAGAAAGTGTGTGTGTGAAAAATAAAACACGTTTAAAAATTAAATACATTTTTAAGAATCAGAAAGTGCTGAGATGCTACTTGCTTAGCCTATGGTAAGCAAGTAAGTAAATAACCTTATATGTATTATTATTTTTTTTTAGTGTGTGTGTGAGAGAGAGAGAGAAAATAAGACTACCACTACCAACCTTAGAGTTTTATGAGAGTAAAATAATAAAAGTATATACATATGCTTAGTGCATTGTTTGGCCAGGGTAGAAGACTATATAAATATTAGGTCTGTGCTTACACCTTTGTTTGACTGTTTATTGATGTTCAAGGGGATCCATGGCTGTGTTCCATCACATGCCAACTTTGTCACTCAGCATATAAAACAATCCTTGTTGAAACCATCAGTCTACAGATACCCAACAAAAAGTCTGTCTGAGACTCTGAGACTGCTTAGCAAAGCCTATCCAACAGAACTGAGAAGCCTTGGGAGCAGGCTTTGGGGGGCATTTTAAAAGTTTACGCACCAATCCAGGGGTTTTTTGTTTAAATGAGGTGGCATTGTGGAATTTTTCAAAAACAATAAGCAGAACACCATTGTTCTGGTTATTATTGTTATTCATTGTTCAAGATGATTATTTCCTGCCTGCTGGGGTAATTATTTGAGCAATGTATTTCAAATAATCCTAATCGAAGAAGAATTTTTCACTTCAACCTTTGAAAAGATTCTTTGAAAACCTTTGAAAATATCTACCATCTTCTCTTAATAGTTATGTGAACAACCTCTATTTATTAGGATATTTAGAAGTTTCTTTTCATGATCGATACTGGCTAAGACCACCTGTGTTTTTATAAAGCATAGTTAGAATTAAATCCCAGAATTCAAGGTGAGCTTTCCCTCACTGTTATTTTTCTTCCTACTTCTTGACTCCACAAGGACTCTCTGTGGATATATCAGCCCCATCTTCTCCGTCCTGAGCAAAAGCACAGTGGAGTCTGTCTCTCATCAATTAATCTGAATATTTAGCTCCTTCTGTTTGTTTTACAGTTTTTACAAAATAAATTCTTTTCCCAGTGGGGGAAAAAAGATTTGTAGGCATTTGCATGGAAAGATTTCTAAGATGTATTGCTAAGAAAAAAAAAAAAAGCCTGTGATGGAATGAAGACTAATATGCAAAGCCAGATCCCACAAGCATGGAAAAACATGGGCAAAAGTTTGATGGTGTTTGATGGTTCCACTGCACACCCATGGAAGGGAGTGGAATGGGAAGTGGCCAGGGTGCCTGTCGCCTTTAATTATGTCCATTTCTGTATCATTTAAGTTTTTTACAGTAAGGCTGTATAGACTCACTGTTTCAGGCTTCCACGGTGGCTCAGTAATGAAGAACATGCCTGCCAGCACAGGAGACACAGGCAACATGGGTTCAATCCCTGGGTCAAGAAGATCTCCTGGAGGAAGAAATGGCAACCCACTCCAGTATTCTTGCCTGGAGAATCCTGTGGACAGAGGAACCTGGCGGGGTACAGTCCATAGGGTCACACAGAGAGAGTCGGACATGACTGAAGCGACTGAGCATGCACACATACACAGACTCACTATTTCATTTTTTTTTTATTTTATTTTATTTTAAAACTTTACATAATTGTATTAGTTTTGCCAAATATTTCATTTTTTAAGCTGTTTTCAATTAAAAAGAATATGCAGACTTTGATCAATAGAGGCACTTATCACTGGCAAGCCTATGTTTAGATGTCGGTTCCTTGAAATCACCTTCTTTGACCATTATGTCTAAAGGACCCTCTCTTCTTTCACTCTGTCCCTGAGTCCCTCATCTCCCTCAAAACTCTTGTCACAATGCAAAATTCAATTGTTGGGACTTCTTTGTGGTCCAGTAGTTAAAATTTTGTGCTTCCAATGTAGGGGGCCCAGGTTTGATTCCCTAGCCCCCCAGGCTGCACAGCATGCCCCCCTCCAAAAAAGAAGAATAAACTAAGAACAAAATCACATGGACACAACAATTCAATATGTTCTTTTAGAACTCATAGTAGATCTGAAAACCCACGAGTATGTGAGTAGAACTTCCTGCTTGACTTTCTTCTAATGCCCTTACAACGGCCAAAAAAAAAGAAAGAAAAGGTGAAAAAAATAATAGTACCACACTCACATGATTGTTGTAAAGATAAAGTGGAATAAATTATCTGTTATAAAAGGAACAAAATTCAATCAAACCAAGGCTTATTGGCCTCTCCCAGCTAAAATGCAGATTTTGTAATGGCAAAAGTCTCATCAATCTTGTTCAGTTTTGATTCTCCAGTGTATGGTAGAGAACTGGCCATAGAGTGGTTGGTCAGGAAATATTTGAATGAATGTTGGAATGAATGAGGCAGATGCCCATTTACCCTGTGTTCTCAGCTGCACAACTTCAGAGGGGCAGGAGCTGCAAGGGAGAGCTGTAGCTTGCCCAAGTTCTGTATCTGCTCCAATTTACCCCTTGCTTCATCGTTAGAGACACTTATCTCAAGAGCTTCAGAGAAAATTGGCCCAATAGAGGATCCCAGCAGTTGCGGATTTGTGACAAGGAAGTGTCTGCCAACCTGCTGTTGACTTGGCTCCCAAAGAGTATGGGGCAGTGTTTTACTCCAGGTTCTGCAGAAAAGAAGAACCAACAGTGTGTATATCTCTCTCTCACTCGTTATACCTATTTTTTTTAAACACACATTATAGCTCTGTTCAAAGGGCTTTCTTGGCAGCTCAGATAGTAAAGAATCTACCTTCAATGCAGGAGATCTGGTTTAATTCCTGGGTTGGGAAGATCCCCTGGAGGAGAGCATGGCAACCCACTCAAGTGTTCTTGCCTGGAGAATCCAATGGACAGAGGAGCCTGGTGGGTTGCAGTCCATGGGGTCACAAAGAGTTGGATGTGACTGAGCAACTTGCATATGTATGATATATATGTGTGTGTGTGTGTGTGTGTGTGTGTGTGTGTGTGTGTGTTTATGCTGTAAAAATGTAAGTGAATGTTTATTACATGAGGGGAAAGCACAAAAAAATAACTAAAGCCACCCTCTTGTGTACAGAGAGATAGTCCCATATAAGATTGTAACTCTCATTACAGGTTTTAAGTGAAGCAATGATACTACTCAAAAGAACCCAGAATTGGGCTTAAAGTCTCTCTGTCACCTGGCCTGAAGTAGTGAATGAAATACAATTCTAGAAGAATAGAAGATGTTTGATATAGAATGACATGAAGGCAACAAAGTGAAGTAACTCATCACTAGTAATTTTTTTTTAAGGTAGCGTGAATTTAAGCTTGTGGCCATCTTTTGGAGCTTAGGTATGATAAAAGAATGGCACCACAGGACAGACAGGTCCTAACTATTGGGAGGGGTTAACATGAGCAGCTCTGTAGAACCAAGCTGCTTCCAAAATGTCACTGTGATGTTTCGGGTACCACTTTGAACTTTGGGCACATTTTGAGTTAGAGATTGGTCCTTTCTCTTACTATTTTTTTTTTTTTTGTCCTATTCAATAGTTCTACTGGTTTCAGAAGCATCATTCCACATCCTACCAACAGAGAGAAAGAGAATATGAGAGAGGGAGATTGAGTTTAAGGAATTAGCTCACAAAATTTTAGGGGCTGGCAAGTCCAAATCTACAGGGCAGGCCAACAGGCTTGAGACCCAGAGAAGAGTTCATGTTTCAGCTTGAGCCCAAAGTCAGTCTGCTGGCAGAATTCCCTCTTCTTTGAGGGACATCAGTCTTTCTTTCATGAAAGGTCTTCCACTGATTAGATGAGGTCCACCTTCATCATTGCAAATTTGGAAAACTCAGCAGTGGCCACAGGGCTGGAAAAGGTCAGTTTTCATTCCAATCCCAAAGAAAGGCAATGCCAAAGAATGCTCAAACTACCACACAATTGCACTCATCTCACATGCTAGTAAAGTAATGCTCAAAATTCTCCAAGCCAGGCTTCAGCAATATGTGAACCGTGAACTTCCTGATGTTCAAGCTGGTTTTAGAAAAGGCAGAGGAACCAGAGATCAAATTGCCAACATCTGCTGGATCATGGAAAAAGCAAGAGAGTTCCAGAAAAACATCTATTTCTGCTTTATTGACTATGCCAAAGCCTTTGACTGTGTGGATCACAATAAACTGTGGAAAATTCTGAAAGAGATGGGAATACCAGACCACCTGATCTGCCTCTTGAGAAATTTGTATGCAGGTCAGGAAGCAACAGTTCGAAGTGGACATGGAACAACAGACTGATTCCAAATAGGAAAAGGAGTACATCAAGGCTGTATATTGTCACCCTGTTTATTTAACTTATATGCAGAGTACATCATGAGAAACACTGGACTGGAAGAAACACAAGCTGGAATCAAGTTTGCCAGGAGAAATCTCAATAACCTCAGATATGCAGATGACACCACCCTTATGGCAGAAAGTGAAGAGGAACAAAAAAAGCCTCTTGATGAAAGTGAAAGTGGAGAGTGAAAAAGTGGGCTTAAAGCTCAACATTCAGAAAATGAAGATCATGGCATCCGGTCCCATCACTTCATGGAAAATAGATGGGGAAACAGTGGAAACAGTGTCAGACTTTATTTTGGGGGGCTCCAAAATCACTGCAGATGGTGACTGCAGCCATGAAATTAAAAGACGCTTACTCCTTGGAAGGAAAGTTATGACCAACCTAGATAGCGTATTCAAAAGCAGAGACATTACTTTGCCAACAAAGGTCCATCTAGTCAAGGCTATGGTTTTTCAATTGGTCAGGTATGGATGTGAGAGTTGGACTGTGAAGAAGGCTGAGCGCCAAAGAATTGATGCTTTTGAACTGTGGTGTTGGAGAAGACTCTTGAGAGTCCCTTGGACTGCAAGGAGATCCAATCAGTCTATTCTGAAGGAGATCAGCCCTGGGATTTCTTTGGAAGGAATCATGCTGAAGCTGAAACTCCGGTACTTTGGCCACCTCATGCGAAGAGTTGACTCATTGGAAAAGACTCTGATGATGGGAGGTACTGGGGGCAAGAGGAGAAGAGGACAACAGAGGATGAGATGGCTGGATGGCATCACTGACTCGATGGACGTGGGTCTCAGTGAACTCCGGGAGTTGGTGATGTACAGGGAGGCCTGGCATGCTGGGATTCATGGGGTCGCAAAGAGTCGGACACGACTGAGTGACTGATCTGATCTGATCTGACCTTCATTGTAAAGGGTGACCTGCTTCACTCAAAGTCTACTGAATTTTAAGTGTTAATCTCATCTTTAAATATGCCTTCACAGGCAGGGAAAGTCTGCACCCTTCCCCCATACTTTGCCCTGTGTATCTATTCCATCTGGTTATCCTGAGTTATAGCCTTTTATAATAAATTAGTGACCTTGTAGGTTTCCCAGGTGGCACTGTGGTAAATAACTCACCTGCCAATGCAGAAGACACAAGGACATAGTTCCACCCCTGGGGTTGGGAGGATCCCTTAGAGTAGGAAGTGTCAACCCACTCCAGTATTCTTGCCTAGAAAACTCCATGGATGGAGGGGCCTGGGGGGCTACAATCTATGGGGTTGCAAGGAGTCAGACATGACCGAGCGACTGAGCACAGATAGTGATCTTGTAAGTAAAATGTTTCTCTGAGTTCTGTGAGCCAATTTAGCAAATTAAATAAACCTGGAGAAGAGTTAATTGCAGTTTCCCATTGATAGCAGGTAGGTCAGAAGTACAGGTGGCAGTCTGGACTTGAGACTGGCACCTGAAGTGGGAGGGCAGTCCTGAAGGAGTGACCCCTTAACCTATGGGATCTGATGCTATCTCAGCAAAGACAGGTCAGAACTGAGTTAATTTGTGGTGTCAGAGAATTTCTTCTTGGTATAGGGAACCACCACCACCCCACTACACACACACACACACACACACACACACACACACACACACACACACACTGGAATGGGTAACCAGAACCTTTAGAGACTCACTCATGTTGTGTGTAGTTGTGGTTTGTTTATTCTCATTGCTAGATAGTATCCAGTGTATGAATATAAAATAAATTTTAAGAAATACCAAAAAAGCCTTCATAGAAACATTTAGACTAGCATTTGATGAAATATGAGGGCAGCGTGTCCTAGCCAAGGTGACACATAAAATTAATCATTCCAGGCAGGATGGCAGAGCTTCAGCTGAGGCAAGTGAGTAGAGAGTCCTATGTTGAAAAGCTTAGACACAAGGGCATGTGTGAGGAAGAAAGAGCAAGTTTTATGTAACTTCCTGACTGATGCTGAACCTCTCTTAACCTTCTGTTTATATTTTTTAATTGTGGTATAAGTCACATAATCTAAAACATACTATCTTAACCATATTTAACTGTACAGTTTAGGGCACTAAGTACATTCACATTGTTGTGTAACTCTCATAATCTTTCCTCTCCCGAATTTTTCACCTTCCTAAACTGAGATGCTGTCCCCATTAAACAACTCCTCACTCCCCCTCCCCACCCCCAAACCCCCAGGCCCTGGCATCTACCAATGTACTTTCTGACTCTATGAACCTGACTGTTTAGGTAACTTGTATAAGTAGAGTCAAACAATATTTTTCTGCACCCAATGCATATTGGAATGCATGTTTAAGGTCTTAACTCTCTTTTGTGCTCTGATTGGGGGTTCCCAGGTGGCACTAGTGGCAAAGAACCTACCTTTTAATACAGGAGATGTAAGATACATGAATTCAATTTGCAGGTCAGGAAGATCCCCTGGAGAAGGGCATGGCAACCCACACCAGTATTCTTGCTTAGAGAGCCCATGGACAGAGGAACCTGGCAGGCTGCAGTCCATAGGGTCACACAGAGTCAGGCACTACTGAAGCGACTTAGCACATGCAGTGATTAGAAAGAGAATCAGAAGCTGGAGCCAAGTCCAGCAGGGGGAGGAGCCCTGGCTTCCAGTCCCATCTCAGCCAAATGTAGAGATGAAGCTGTTGGTGGAAACCAGGCAGCTCTGAGCACCCAGCTCTGACTGCGGTGACCTTCTTCCTCAGCATTACTACATTCTTGGGTACCAGCAAGAAAGCCAACCAATTCTAGCCAAACTACAGATAAATAAATTGAAAGGCAGACTGTCTAAACAAGCCACCTTCAGTGGCACACTGGAACAGTTGTCCAGATAAGTCAGGGTAAGATTTTGTCAGCAAGGGTGAAAAGCTTATGTTTGGGGGTTCCATTATTCCAGGGGGTGATTTTCACCAGTGAGATTATCTTTAGCATTTAACTCAGGGAGTTGTTCTGTTGTCACAGATGTTCATCAAGCTCTGTGGAGCTGCCAGTGAGGAGAGAAGTGGAACAGGGACAACTCCACCAGGAAACTGGGACTTTATGAAAGGGTGTCTGAGGGACAGGATTCTAATCCGCTTCAACACCTCTCTGGCTGATTCAGGACCAATCACTTAACCTCCAGCCTCAGTTTCCTCTCTGATTCCCTCCCAGCCCTATAATTTCCTTGGATTTCTAATCTCAGACTCTCTGATGGCCAAAATGGCCTCTGTCCTCTCTCCTAATGCCTAATGCTAACCCCGTGTGCCTTTGCTACCAATGCTGTTGATTTTATTTATTTATTTATTTATTTATTTATTTTTGGTCTGTGCTGTGGGACATGTGACATCTTAGTTCCCTAACCAGGATAGAACCCACAACCCCTGCATTGGAAGCATGGAGTCTTAACCACTGGGCTGCCAGGGAAGTTCCATGTTGATTTTATTTCTGCCACTTGAGTCACAGAAAACCCATATTAAAGAACATTTCTTTTTCCCCACACTGGTGTGTCAGAATATGGGTTGGGAATTCCTTTATACATATACTATATGTTTCTCTAATTCTAATAGAGAATAATACTGTGCCAGTGATAAAAACTGGAGAAGGCAATGGCAACCCACTCCAGTACTCTTGCCTGGAAAATCCCTGGTAGGCTGCAGTCCATGGGGTCGTGAAGAATCGGACACAACTGAGCAACTTCACTTTCACTTTTCACTTTCAGGAAATGAAAGTGAAGGAAATGGCAACCCACTCCAGTGTTCTTGCCTGGAGAATCCCAGGGAAGGGGAAGCCTGGTGGGCTGCCGTCTATGGGGTCGCACAGAGTCAGACACGACTGAATCGACTTAGCGGCAGCAGCAGCAGTGATAAAAACAAAGCAAGGAACAATTAACAGAGCCTGATTGTATTTCCAAATACCACTGTATCCTTTCCTGGTTTGGTTTCCAGTATTTGGGAAGTCGGTTTTTCTTTTTTTAGTCTTCCTGCTGTTCACTTGATTCAGAAAATCTCTTGTTGCTATGGAAGTCAAATTTTTTTTTCATGTTTTCATATCCTCTCTTCATGCCTTTACAATTAAAACTCAGACCTAATTATAATGCTAAACATTTCAATCTGAGATCACATATGAAGTAAAAGAGAAAGCTTTGTCCGACTTGGTTTATTTTTCTACTTGACTTTGAACTCTTTTCCATTCTTTCACATCCCACTTGAATGAGGCTAAGAGGTGACGAAAATCAATTATATGAGTTTAATTTGTCCAAGCTTGGGATCAAATTTTATTACTCTTTTCCTGAGCATCTGGTTATTCTAATTAATTTTCTCCTCCTTATCAGCAGTTTTAATGATTCATTTCCATGCCCTTCTTTTGCCAACTGCGTCAGAGCGATATGGTTGGCCAAAGGTGTCTCCATGGCTGTTGAGAAGCTCTGACTCTGGGAGAAGAATGAGGAGCAGGATGCTGAGCAAAAGAGGAGGGTTGAGGTCATTTCACTGAGCAGTGACTGTCACCTTCATTTTGCCTGTGGGTTTTGTCATCTCCATGCATGCGTACACACAAATATACATCATTGGATGGATCCTCATGTCAGAAATGGGTAGCAAGTAAAAATGAGGGCATATTCCACACTTTTTACCCTAGTCTAAATTCAGGTTCTCTGTAGCACTTCTCCTAAGTAAGCTCTTTTAAATCGGATCCCTTTAATTACTCCAGATCCCCTTAACACATTGCTGTCGTAGCCAAGTCACAGGTTGACATGCACAACAGGGCAGATCAGTAATGAATGTGTGAACCTGTGGCGTGAGATCAGGCTCCAGGCATCCATGCTCATGAATGGCATTGAGAGGAGTGTCAGACCTGTAGGAAGTTAAGCATGTGATGTGAGTTCCTGGAATTAAGAGTAAACACAAATTAAATCAGAAATGGTGTGTGTGGCCCCATCCTTGAAAGGTGTGAAAATGGCCCTGCTCCACTGTAGCCCCCAGTAGGTTCATTAAGTCCTTCCCGAAGGGAACATGGCTCAGTCCCAGACTCTGAGCATCTGCAAGTACTGAAAAACATGCAGGGAAATAAATGCATGAAAATGAATACATCCATACAGAAGGGCACCATCACCTCCAAAGACTACTGAGGCTGATGTCAATCACTCAGAAAAAGCAAATAAACAACCCATGCCTTATGCTCCTGTTTCACCTTTAATTCCCATGACTAATCTTCTAAGTAAGAACTGCCTTCCTGAGAGCATTTTTTTCATGTACCTTTTACCTGTTCACAAAGAGTAGGCAAAGATAGAGTAGGGACATTCTGTTTGCACGTGAAGAAGGATTTCTTGGGGATGAACAATACAGCAGCTTATAAAATGTGGTGTGTAGTTTTCAACCCTGGAGCAGGTAAAAAAAAAAAAAAAAAAACAGTTGTCTGAAGTTACTTGGGTCATAAATGGCAAGGATTGGATATACATTATTTTAACCAGCTGTGAAACTGGTCAGATATAGATATGGAGAGAATAATATCATTTGTCCTATAAACACTTGCCAAGTACCTGCTATACACCAAACACTATGCCCAGTTTTGGAAATACAATGAACCAACTCTCTTTCCAAGGCACTCATAGTCTCAGGAGTGGGACAAGCAGGCAAGCAAATTTTGCTATATAGGTCAGGACATAATTCCAGAAAACTCTAGTAAAGGGTATGCAAAGCACTGGGTGCTTTGGAGTAAAAAGAGAGATATCTAACTTGGGGCAATGCATGCTAGGAAATCCTCCCTGATAACCAGCCCTCTAGTTATAAACACTAAATAATCATGTGATTATAAAGAAAGTTCATCTGTGGGAATAAAATAATATGCATTGGAATCGCTTCTTGCATATGGGGTAGGTTATTAGCACACAGGATAAAAATCAAATGTATTGACAGTTATTCATAAACTTCCTGCACATTGCCCATTCAATACTATGTACATGAGTTTTTGCAGTTTTATGTGATAACTATATTCAGTAACAAATATGCATAAATGTGTGATCTAAACAAGCACAAAGATAACAATCAGCAAGATGCTTTCAACGTGAGAGACACAAGAAAATGTGATATATTTATTTAGTGATAGAGCAGAACCACTTGCAGTATTTAAATTATTTCTTCCTTCCTCTGCCTTTGTATTTTTTTTTCAAGCATGGGTAGTTAGATTTGTCTAAGTTAAACGAGGACATGGTGTGATTGCACCATATTACTTTGACTTCTCCTTACAACAATGACAAATTACAGTTGGAACAAAAGTCTTTAAAGTATCTTGAATTCTCTTAAATCAGTGATTCACAGAGCTGAGGAACTAAATGAAAACTACAGCAAAATAAACTTTTAAAAATAACAAATATTTATTAATTTTGGTATCCTTATTTTTTTAATGTCCTGCAATTAGGAAGAATTATTTCATTCATAAGAATGATGACTTTTGCATAAAATTACAATTGCTCATTTCAAATTAACAAGTGAAACAATATAGTACCATTAAAAGAAATGAAAACGCACATCACTAGAAACATATTCTCCAAATTTGCTCTGTTCCATCCGCCCATGGACTGTGTTGGCCCAGCTGTTGCTTCAGAAGCAAATCTGCTCAGTTAATATCACCTTCTACCTCCTTTCCATTGCCTCTATAAGCCGAGTGAAACTGGAAAGTCGCTCAGTCATGTCCAACTCTTTGCAATCCCATGGACTGTAGCCTGCTAGGCTCCTCTGTCCATGGAGTTCTCCAGGCAAGAATACAGGAATGGGTAGCCAGTTCCCTTCTCCAAGGGATCTTCCCATCCCAGGGATCCAACCCAGGTCTCCCACATTGCAGGTGGATTCTGTACCATCTGAACCACCAGGGAAATCCATAAGTCAAGTCCCCGGTCACTGTTCCCCTCCGTGCCCCATATGCAACCTTCCAAACCAATCCTTCATTGAAGGACTCAGCATCCTGGGCTTCTTATCCCTGAAGGGGAGCTGTTCGAGGAGCACCTAGGTCAGTCCTGGGACATGCGCACTGCTGCTCAGGCCCAAAATGGGACCAGAGTTGATCTCTGACAAGGCAGCTCTGAGTCTTCTCGCCCTCCACTTAAGGCCCCCTGTCTGATCGTGATACTCCCATTCTTGTCATGGTATCTGCCCCCACTCTCTCACCTTCTAGGAGTCCCACTCCAGGAAGTCTCAATGGTACTCAACTGAAAGCATTCAAATTCCCTAGTTTAGTAGTTCTCAAGGTTGACTGCACATTTTATTCTTGGGAAATTCTTTAAAAAAAAAAATCATTGTCTGGCCCTACCCCCATAGATTCTGACTTATAAGTTCTGGAGTAAGTTATAGTTATTAGCATTTTGTGTATGTTTCTAATGTGTGTGCAGCCAGGGTTGAGGACCACTGCCCTAGCAAGTGTTATGTGTAATCGCAGGCTCACCTTCCCAGGCAGTGCCAACAGCCAGGCTAGTCCGTCTAAGGATTCCTAACATGCACACACACACACACACAAACACCAGACTAGCTAAAAGTAAATAACGCAAGGAAAGATTACCAATAGAAGCAGAAATAAAGTATACCTACCACGCTGTGTCTGAATGCCTGGCCCACAGAATCCAGAAGCATGATGACGTAGTTGTTGTTATACACATTCTGTTTGGGAGGTTTTGTTACATAGCAGTAGATAATTGGAACAGCAAGTTACATAACTTTTCTAAGGTCTGATTTGGTTATTTTCTAAAGTTTTGAAAGGTTGTGTTGAAAATTAGAGTTAATGTATATCATTTACCGGCACAAAATAAGTGCTCAATAAATGATATCTGTTCATGACAACAGTTATCATTATTAACTCTTGTCTCTATGAAACCTGGCTGCTTCTACTTCATAGTTGCCCTTCAGATTTGAAGAGGCATCAGGATGTGAACAAAAAATTTTATATGATGGATGCTCTTTCAAAGCTAACTGTTCAGAAGGACCAGTCTCTTGATTTGAAGTGACACCAGTCATTTATCCAACAACTCAGTCATAAATTACTTTTTTGATTCATGTTTTTTCTGAGCAGTTTAACAAGTTTTTATGGAACAGTGTGCTATATACAATGACACAAAAGATAGAATCTCTGCCCAAAGGGGTTAATAGTCTTAATAATAATTAAGAAAACAAAATCATCAAATAGAGCTGAGAACGTCCAAAATATTCCTTCATTTTATTCTTGAGGAAATTGAAATCTGGAAAAGTTCCATCAAGCTGCTCAGGACCACATATGATTAGCAGCAGAGCTGAGACTAGAACCCAGAACACCTTACTTCCAACCCTTTATTCATTCCTCCCTTCAGGAAACATTTGTTGAGCACTTCCTATGCTCTGGCCACTGTGGACTCAAAGATGAAAGGGAAACACTCTTGCTGACAAGGAGCTCATAGTCTGATGGGAGGTACAGTCACAAAGACAGATAAGCACAGAGTTCGAGGGAGGAGCTGCAAGGTTGGAAGGTGGTCTGCGAGCACCGAAGAGGCTGCCGCCTCTTCTTTGTTGAAAGATTCAAAAAGGAGATGACATTTGGGCTGATTTTTAAAGGCTGAATAGGAGTTTCCAGGCAGGGAAAAGGCATGCCAAGTAAAAACAATTAATTTTGTGATGCCTTAGATATATGCATATGCATTTTTATTACACTAGAGTTTCAGAAACTCAGCTCCATGCACCTATGGAGAATTTTGATCCTTTTAAACAGTTCACATTTTATTCAAGTTTATTAAACAGACACCAACCCTAAATATTCATTGGAAAGACTGATGCTGAAGCTGAAGCTTCAATACTTTGACCACCTGATGTGAAGAGCTGACTCTTGGAAAAGACCCTGATGCTGGGAAAGATTGGGGGCAGGAGAAGAAGCCGGCAACGGAGGGCAAGATGGTTGGATGGCATCACTGACTGAATGGACATGAATTTGAGCAAACTCCAAGAGATGGTGAAGGTCAGGAAAGCCTAGCATGCTGCAGTCCATGGGATCACAGAGTCAGACATGATTTAGCGACTGAACAACAGCAGACACAATTCTTCACACGCAAGAAAACAATATGAGACACATAAAATATACATCTTTTCTAAAGAAACATGTAGTGTCTAAATTGGAGAGACCTTCAGAGATCATTTATCTCAGCCCCTGTGGATTCATGATCCATAGACATGGAGGGATATAGCTTAAAGAGCAGGAAGACTATGAAACCAGAGATGTAGTTAAAAGCAAGAACAATTAAAGGTTAAACTTAGATTATTATTCCCCCTTGATTCCCTTCCCCCATGGCATATCACAAAGTATAAAAGCAAAGGGGAGGAAAAAAATCAGCCACTGGGAGGACTCCCCCCTCTAGCCAGCCTATCACAATTATAACATGGTATTTGAAAGAAGAAAAGACATTTCCAAAGGGCAACGTTATTAATGCCACCAAGAAAGAATTGGAAAGTTGCAGTTTAAATCATTGGTTTTGTGCCAGTTCTCCTTTTTATATAAATATCAATTCTCACTGTGAGTTACTGCACCCTAATTTAGTTAGGAATACATCTTAACAATGGCTTGCTAGAAGGTGTGATTCAATGGAGGAAAAGGATTATCAGGTGGGGCAATGATCCATAAATAGATGTTATTATTATTTAACATTCGTTAAACACCCACAGTGAACTAAGCACTGTACTAAACTTTGGGAAGATATAGTTCTTCCTGTGACAAGAAGAGGCTAAACCCACAGAAAAGATGAAAGTTTAAATCTACTTAAGATCAGGGAAATTTATTTTTCTACTCCAACTTTTCCTTGCTTCACTTGTCAAATTAATATTATTCAAGATATTAGACTAGTATTTATAACAGTTATCCCTTACCCATATTCAGCGTTTTATACTTTTTGTTATTGTTGTTGTTTAGTCTTTCAATCACGTCCGACTCTTTTGTGACCCAGTGGACTATAGCCCACCAGGCTCCTCTGTCCATGGGATTTCCTAGGTAAGAATATTTGAGTGGGTTGTTATTTCCTTTCTCTAGGGTATCTTCTCGACCCAGAGATCAAACCTGCATTTCCTGCATTGCAGGCAGATTCTTTACCACTAAGCCACTTGAGAACCCTAATGTTTTATACTTTCTAGAGGGTCTTATGTGCATATCTCATTAGATAGCTAGGTACATAGTCTTTGGGAGATGTTAGCATTAAGAAGAGAGAGCTTCATTTCAGGAGAAGACAAAAAAAGTTAGAGGGGTCAGCTGACCTTTCAGAGCATCAAAGGGCAGCTATACTTGGGGAGGAGAGAGATTTTTCAAATACGTTAATATATGCACAAAGCAACTGTCCTCCCCACCTCTGTCTTTCAGGCCCCAGTTTCTTATCCTAGAGACAGAACAAATCAATTTCTTGTGTATTCTGCCAGAAATATCATATGCAAGTACCAGCATACAGATTACATATGTGGTGTCACACTATATGCGTGGTTATGCACCCACTTCTTTTTCTTATATTTTGGAGATTTTTTTCATGCTGCATTATTGTTTGTAATGGTTGCATCATATTTCATGTATAAATGATCCATAATTTACTTAATTAGTGTGGTTGTTGTTGCTTATTGTTCAGTTAATCAGTTGTGTCCAACTCTTTGTCACCCCAGGGACTGCAGCACACCAGGCTTCCCTGACCTTCACTATCTCCTGGAGTTTGCTCAAACGCATGTCCATTGTGTCAGTAATGCCATCCAACTATCTCATCCTCTGTCATCCCCTTCTCCTCCTGCCCCTAGTCTTTCCCAGCATCAGGGTCTTTTCTAATGAGTCAGCTCTTCTCATCAGGTGGCCAAAATATTGGCGCTTCAGCTTCAGCATCAGTCCTGCCAATGAGTATTCAGGGTTGATTTCCTTTAGGATCGACTGGTTTAATCTCCTTGCAGTCCCAGGGACTCTTAAGAGTGTTCTCCAGCACCACAGTTCGAAAGCATCAATTCTTCAGCACTCAGCCGAATTAATGTGGTAATAACGGATATATAGGTGACATATATACACTACCACATATAAAATAGATAACTAGTGGGAACCTGCCATATAGAGCAGGGAGCTCAGATCGGTGCTCTGTGATGACCTAGATGGATGGGATGAGGAGGATGGGAGAGAGGTCCAAGAAGGAGGGGGTACATGTATACATATAGCTGATTCACTTCATTGTACAGCAGAGACTAACACAACATTGTAAAGCAATTATACTCTAGTTTTAGAAATGGGGAGAAAAATAAAGTACTATTTTAAATAAAACAGTATTTGGGAGGGTTAAGTTTTTTGTTTGTTTCTTCAAACTTTCTGCTATTACAATGATTCAATAGTTCAGTTCAGTTGCTCAGTCATATCTGACTCTTTTTGACCCCATGAACCACAGCATGCCAGGCCTCTCTGTCTATCACCAACTCCCGGAGTCCACTCAAACCCATGTCCATTGAGTCAGTGATGCCATCCAACCATCTTATCCTCTGTTGTCCCCTTCTCCTCCTGCCCTCAATCTTTCCCAGCATCAGGGTCTTTTCCAATGAGTCAGCTCTTCTCATCAGGTGGCCAAAGTTTCAGCCTCAACATCAGTCCCTCCAGTGAACACCCAGGACTGATCTCCTTTAGGATGGACTGGTTGGATCTCCTTGAAGTCCAAGGGACTCTCAAGAGTCTTCTCCAACACCACAGTTCAAAAACATCAATTCTTTGGCCCTCAGCTTTCTTTATAGTCCAACTCTCACATCCATACATGACCACTGGAAAAATCATAGCCTTGACTAGATGGACCTTTGTTGACAAAGTAATGTCTCTGCTTTTTAATATGCTCTCTAGGTTGGTCATAACTTTCCTTCCAAGAAGTAAACTTCTTTTAATTTCATGGCTGCAATCACCATCTGCAGTGATTTAGAGCCCCCAAAAATAAAGTCAGCCACTGTGTCCACAGTTTGCCATGAAGTGATGGGACCAGATACCATGATCTTAGTTTTCTGAATGTTGAGCTTTAAGCCAACTTTTTCACTCTCCTCCTTCACTTTCATCAAGAGGCTCTTTAGTTCTTCACTTTCTGCCATAACGGTGGTTTCATCTGCATATCTGAGGTTATTGATATTTCTTCCAGCAATCTTGATTCCAGCTTGTGCCTCCTCCAGCCCAGCATTTCTCATGATGTACTCTGCATATAAGTTAAATAAGCAGAGTGACAATAATACCCTTGTAAAAACAACTTTCCTTGTTTTTTGCTAGTCAAAGTGAATTTGCTAGCCAAAGTGTACATGAATTGGTCATTTTGATAGCTGTTGACAGATTCTTCTCTGGAACGTCTATGTTAACGGAAATTCTTAGCAGCAGCATTAGGACTGCCTGTTTTTCCACTGTCACTGACACAACGTGTACTATCAAAACTGATGGTTTTTATAATCTGATAAGTAAAAAATAGAATCTTGCAGTAGTTTCATTTGCCCTCCTTCCAAAAATGAGACTTCTTTTTTTTCACAGTTTAAAATGATGTATAGAACAGTCTTATGGACTCTGTGGGAGAGTGAGAGGGTGGGAAGATTTGGGAGAATGGCATTGAAACATGTAAAATATCATGTATGAAACGAGATGCCAGTCCAGGTTCGATGCACGATACTGGATGCTTGGGGCTAGAGCACTGGGACGACCCAGAGGGATGGTATGGGGAGGGAGGAGGGAGGAGGGTTCAGGATGGGGAACACATGTATACCTGTGGCAGATTCATTTTGATATTTGGCAAAACTAATACAATTATGTAAAGTTGAAAAATAAAATAAAATTGAAAAAAAAAAAACATTAGCATTCCTTTCTGTGAACTCTGTTTATATTCTGTATAAGATTTTCTTTTGGGGGTGGTTGTCTTTTTTCTGATTGATTTTAGGGAACTCTTAATACATAATCTGAATTGCATGTATTTTTCATAGTATGACATTTATCTTTTGATTCCGTTAATGATAATTTTTGTCTTAAAGAATTGTCTACTTTTAATAAATACATGAATTTGAGGGCATGGTAACCCACACCAGTATTCTTGCCTGGAGAATCCCATGGACAGAGGAGCCTGGGAGGGTCCAGTCCATAGGGTCACACAGAGTCGGACACAGAGCAACTAAGCAGCAGCAGGTTTTGTTTCATATTTACAAGTCATTATTAATACAAGATTATGTTTTAAGAAACTCCCTAGTTTTCATCTGGTATTATGATTTTTATATGTAAGGGATTAATCCATTTGGTATTTATTTGTTGTAAGGTAGGCATCTAATATTTTGTTTTTCTTGATGGCCACCAGGTGATCCCAACTCCTTTCATGAATAAATCACCTTTAAATGTAAAGGCCACTTCTGCCAAATATCAAATTCCTTTATGGACAGCAGTGCTTTGTAAAGGCCATTATTCAGTTTAGGAATCTAGAAATTCCTCTGGGTCAATTCACCAGAGCTGATGCTAAGAATGACCTCCTTAATCCAAATAGATGTGTGTGGCATAGAACACAGAAAAAGTGACATGTAGGAAACAAGTGGAGTGCCTAGCTGGCCTGGAGATAGCAAATAGGAACAGAGAAAAGATAAAATATGAGGGGAAATTTAGGGCAGATTCCAAAACAAATACTTTATGATACAGAAGGTGATCTGCATTCCAAGTGCCCTCCTGATAAAATAGGCAATCACCTATTCCAAATGCCCTGATGATAAAAATTGAAACTCCATCCAGGACCTGTCTAATCCACCTCTGCTTACCTCTCCAGCCCAGGATAGGCTGTTACCCCTACTTGTCTTTCAGCTTTCAGCTTAAGCACTATTTCCCCAGGTCTACTTCCCTGACCTGGCCAGGACTGAGTCAGATATTCCTCTTATGTGCCTCTGCAGGATTTTGTGCTTTGTAGGGTATAATTGTCTAGTCTCTTAATCCTTTCACCTTTGTTGCAAACATTTTCCCCTGCCTCCCATCTTCTATAAGATCTTTCTCCTGGTTAATAAATTTCTCCTGGGGGACAGTCCCATCTCTTACAATAAGTTCCATATTTCTGGGGCATTGACTCCAACCAGCCCAGAGATCTCACACTTGATCTAGAGCAAAGTCATTTAGCGCTTGGTCCAGGAATGGGCATGTGCCCAAGGAGAACTAATAGACACTTAGACTGGGGAGCCTGAATACAGACTCATGCCAAAAGCCATTGCAGAACAGGAGGCTGCAGAATGAACCAAAAATAAAGTGGGGCCGAAAAAATGGAGAGATAGAATATCACCTGAAGCCCTGGGTCAATCTGAAATCAGTCTTGTCCTCAGACAGTTTAATGACGTGGATTATTTCCTGTTTTTCCTCAGGTCACTTCAGTTTGGATTTTCCATCACTTCCAACTACAGTTTCTTAACTTAAAGATTATGTTTCTTCAGTTCAGTTTAGTCGCTCAGTCGTGTCCAACTCTTTGCGACCCCATGGACTGCAGCACAACAGGCTTCTTTGTCCATCACCAACTCCCAGAGCTTGCTCAAACTCATGTTCATTAACTCAGTGATGCCATCCAACCATCTCATCCTTTGTCTTCCCCTTCTCCTCCTGCCTTCAATCTTTCCCAGCATCAAGGTCTTTTCAAATGAGTCAGTTCTTCACATCAGGTGGCCAAAGTATTCCAGTTTTAGCCTCAGCATCAGTCCTTCCAGTGAATATTCAGGACTGATTTCCTTTAGGATGGACTGATTGGATCTCCTTGCAGTCCAAGGGACTCTCAAGAGTCTTCTTCAACTCCACAGTTCAAAAGCATCAGTTCTTCAGCACTCAGTTTTCTTCATGGTCCAACTCTCACACCCATACATGACTACTGGAAAAACCATAGCTTTGACTAAATGGACCTTTGTTGGCAAAGTAATGTCTCTGCTTTTTAATATGCTGTCTAGGTTGGTCATAGCTTTTCTTCCAAGGAGCAAGCTTCTTTTAATTTCATGACAGCAGTCACCATCTGCAGTGATACTGGAGCCCAAGAAAATAGTCTGTCACTCTTTCCATTGTCTCCCCATCTATTTGCTATGAAGTGATGGGACTGGATGCCATGATCTTCATTTTTGGAATGTTGAGTTTTATGCCAGATTTTTCACTCTCGTCTTTCACTTTCATCAAGAGGCTCTTTAGTTCTTCACTTTCTGCCACAGGGCTGATGTCATCTGTGTACCTGCTGCTGCTGCTGCTGCTGCTGCTAAGTCACTTTAGTCATGTGTACCTGAGGTTATTGCTATTTCTCCTGGCAGTCTTGATTCCAGCTTGTGCTTCATCCAGCCTGGCATTTCACATGATGTACTCTGCATATAAGTTAAATAAGCAGGGTGACAATATACTGCCTTGACATACTCGTTTTCTGATTTGAAACCAGTCTTATTTTCCATGTCCAGTTCTAACTGTTGCTTCCTGACCTGCATACAGGTTTCTCAGGAGGCAGGTTAGGTGGTCTGGTATTCCCATCTCTTGAAGAATTTTCCACAGTTTATTGTGATTCACACAGTCAAAGGTTTGTCATAGTCAATAAAGCAGAAGTAGATGTTCTTCTGGTATTTCTCTTGCTTTTTTGATGATCCAACAGATGTTGGGAATTTGATCTCTGGCTCCTCTGCTTTTTCTAAATCCAGCTTGAACATCTAGAATTTCATGGTTCATGTATTGTTGAAGCCTGGCTTGGAGGATTTTGAGCATTACTTTGCTAGCGTGAGATGAGTGCAATTGTGCAGTAGTTTGAATATTCTTTGGCATTGCCTTTCTTTGGGATTGGAAAGAAAGCTGGCCTTTTCCAGTCCTGTGGCCACTGCTGAGTTTTCCAAATTTGCTGGCATTTTGAGTGCAGCACTTTCACAGCATCATCTTTTAGGATTTGAAATAGCTCAACTGGAATTCCATCACCTCCACTAGCTTTGTTCATAATGATGCTTCCTAAGGCCTTAGGGGCAGGAATTAAGTTTCTTAGGGGTAGGAATTATCTCAATGTTGTTGTATTCCTATCATCTTGCCTGGAGCACAGCAGCCTTCAATATTGATATTCTACTTGCAAAAGATCACTGAGCCAGTGGTTGTAACCGAGCCTGGATTCATATCCACGGCTCCTTTGGGTCAAAATCCTTGGTTTTCTAATCTATAAAATAGCAACAGTAATACCTACTTTGAGGTGTGACATAAAAATGATAATAACATATGACCTGCTCCTGGTGAAGGGCTGGAAGACCCACCACACACCACCACAGGACAAGTTCAAGACCAGGCATGTGGTGCTCTCCATGAGGTTGTTGTTCTTCAGTCCCTGAGTTGTAGCCAATGCACACCAGGCTCCTCTGTCTTCCACTATCTCCCTGAGTTTGCTCAAATTCATGTCCACTGAGTCAGTGATGCTATCTAACCATCTCATCCTCTGCCACCCCCTTCTCCTTTTGCCTTCAATCTTTCCCAACATCACGGACTTTTCTCCATGTGGACCCAGCGTGACTCCCAGTACTGCCAGACTGTGCATATCCTCGGGCTGAAGTTAGTGCCCAAGGTGCAGGATAAGGTGAAGCAAGCCCAGGCCAGGTCCTGGCAGAGTACAACATGCTGGAGGACCGCAGTGAGTGCTTGGAGCTGACAGCCTGGAAGCAGGCCAAGAACCTGGAGCAGAAGCAACAGCCGGCCAAAGAGAAGGCCCCCCAGGCTGAAGAGGTGCAGGCCTGGGCACAACTCAAGGAGCCAGAGGTGCTACAGCTGTAGGAGGAAATGAAAAACTTCCTCACCAAGAGAACTCAGATATGCAGGTGCAAGACGCATTGGATTCCTAAAAAACTACCACTCTGGGCCATTCCCAGCCCAGGAATCTTACTTCCCCAGCCAGGGATGGAACCCATGCCCCTTGCAGTTGAAGCATGGAGTCTTAACCACTGGACCACCAGGGAAGTCCCTGGAATAAAAATATTTTTTCTGAGGAAGGCTCAGCCTACTCCAGGACAGCCCTCCCCTTCCGGCCTCTGCACCTACCGCTTGGTCAGAAACTGCATGGGCTCATCTCACAGAGGAGCAGACCAGGCCATGGTGCCCCTGGGCAGCCAGGTCATCTCTGAGTATCTTTAAGGATGTTGTTCTTCCGTCACCCAGTCATGTTTGACTCTTTGCGATCCCATAGACTGCAGCATACCAGCCTCGCTGTCCCTCACCATCTCCCAAAGTTTGCCCAAGTTCATGTCCATTGCATTGGTGATGCCATCCAGCCATCTAATCCTTTGACACCCCCTTCTCCTTCTACCCTCAATCATTCCCAACATCACCGACTTTTCCAATGAGTTGGCTGTTCACATCAGATGACCAAAATACTGGAGCTTCAGCTTCAACATCTTCAAGGATAGTAGGTAGCAAATTATAACACAATGGTCAAACCTGAGCTTCTGCGAATTAGCCAAGGCTTATCAGAATGTACACACACACACAGTGATGATAATAAGAATAGCACATATCAAATACTTATTCTTAAACTGATTATTTTATCCTTTTTCTCCTGTAGACTTAATCCTCTTCAGAACCTTTGCAAGTTATAAAAATCCATGTGAGAACTCTCAAACCTCTGAAATGAAGGTATCATGGGTATAAAAGATAATCCCAATTTTGCAAATAAAATTATATTTTTAACTCAGTTTGCAACTGTCTCTGCTGATGAGAGAATTCAAAGTAGTGGATAATCAAAAGTCATTTATACATAGTTGGGGACCTTGTTCTGTGATGAGCTCAGCAGTAAATTTTCTTTCCTAATTACATTTTGCCTACAGCAGCACAGAAATGAGTTTGGACTGTGTAAGCATCTGTTGACCAGGTGATAAAGAAGATAATCATTGGGTAGGACAGGAACAGAAAGCATTTTTAAATGTTTTAAAATTCTCCATGGAATCCTCAAAGCAGGTAATCCAAGGAAGCAGAGCGGTGAGTGTCAACAAAGTATAAGAAATTATTTTTACTCCATCATTATGACTTTAAACATAGCATTATATTTTTTTATTTTGCAATAACTAAAAACAATTTCAGCTACTTTAGTTAGAAGAACTTTTATTAACTGTAAGATTTAATACCACTTGAGGACTCTCTTGTTTCAATTACCATCTTCTTAAAATAGCACAAGAAATGGGTGAAGCATTATTCATTCTATTCATAAGTTAATGCTCTTTTAATTCTGTGACTGAAGTGGATTAAAAATTCTTTATGGAATTCTGCTGATCCACAGATCACAGTAGGTGGAGCTGGGCTTTAGAGAACAAAATGGTTCCTCTATGCATGTATAATATGATTGGGGAGCCAGGATAGGAAGTATAAGAGCATAAACTGGTTTGCAGTGAAAGTGTAGCAGGGTCAACTGAACCGGGAACTGTCATCTGAGGTATGCCTCCTGAGATTTTCAGGTGCAAGGCATTGCTAGAGGATTCTTTTCTTAAATGTCATTAAACAGACTTCCCTGGTGGTACAGTGGCTAAGATTCCACATTCCCAATGCAGGCGGCCTGGTTTGATCCCTGGTCAAGGAATTAGATCCCACATGCTGCAACTAAAGATCCTGCATGCTGCAACAAAGACCTGGTACAGCCCAAACAAATAAATAATTTTTTAAATGTCATTGAAAGCAATTTGTCGCCATAGTGACATCAGCATCATGGCTTCATGATGCTCCCATGGTCTCTTCCCTTCAATCTACAACTTTTAAAACATCCATAACTCAACAAAGGCTCCTCTGCCGGACACACCAGGATCCACAGGTCTGTGAATCTCAAGGTGAGTGGATTGGAACTACACAGAGCAAGCAGAACCCAGGGAACAATGGAGGCAGTGCCCACAATCCCAGCCCCTCCAGCCACAACTCCAGAGAATGCAGAAGCAGCAGCAGAGGTGTCACAACGACTCTGGCCTCCCTGCAGCACAGGGGATCAGGTGCAGTGGCCGTGGGCCTGGCTAACCTGGCAATCCCGGATGTGGCAGAGGCACCTGCAACCTTGGTTCACCAACCTTCCCTCTCCACAGTAGTGGTGCCCGCAACACCGAACGCGGCAGAGAAGTCAACATCCCGGTGGCCCCAGTGGCAACACCAGCAGCCGAAGGGACACGAAAGAAGCAAGGCCCCAGCAGCCCCAGAGACACAAGCAATGATGACAAGTCAGGGGCGGAAAGCGCCAATTCATAGTGTATAACCAGAGAAAGCGCAGGTAAGAGAAACCAAAAATTTGTGCTGTAGCGCCACCTACTGAAATGTGGAAGAACGGCCTCTAATTACCAACCTGTTGAATTGTTACAAGTTTTCAAAAAGTTTTTTTTCAAGAAAAAAACACATTTGTTACTTCAAATGCACCGGCAAAGGAGCAGCACATCAAGGCACCGTGAAAAACCATGGTTACACAGAATCACAAAAAGAAAATGACAATTCTCCAGCAACCACACATAAAGTCATGAAAGACTGTGATCTAACTGACAGAGAATGCAAGACGGCTGTCATGAAGAAACGCAGCAAGTTAGAAGAAAATTCAGATAGGCAGTTCAATGAGCTCAGGGATAATATTAACAAATAGAAATAATATTTTACCAAAGAGATTGAAACTCTAAAATAGAACAAGACAGAAATTCTGGAACTTAAAAACTCAGTGCATTAGAAATCATTGGAAATAGAGCAGATATGGAATTCAAAGATAGAAATCTAGAAATGATTCAGGTAGACAAGGAGAGAGAACTAAATTTTTTGATGAAGAAACTCTGAGAACTACCTGACCCTTTTAGAAAAGGCAACATAAAGATAAGGATATCCCAAAAGGAGAAGAGTGGGAGAAGAGAGCAGAGAACTTAAAGAAGTAGCAGCTGAGAACGTCCCAAACCTGGGGGAGTAACTGGATGTACAAGTCCACAAAGCTAATACAGCACTTAATAATTTGAAATAGACCCTCTCAGGAGTTCCCTGGTGGTCTAGCAGTTAAGACTCCATACTCCCAAAGCAGGGGGTCCAGATTCAATCCCTGGTCAAGGAACTAGATCCTGCATGCTGCAACTAAGACTCTGTGCAGACAAATAAATAAATAATTTTTTAAAAGACCTTCTCCAAGACACATTATATTAAAATTGTCAAAAGTCAAGGATTAAAAAATAATTTTAAAGGCAACCAGAGATAAAAAGACAGTAAGCTAGAAAGGAACATCCACCAGGCTATCAGCCTATTTCTCAGCAGAGACTCTACAGTCCAGGAGAGAGTGCAATGGCATACTCAAAATATTGAAAAATAAAAACCTGTTCACTGAAAAATTATATGCAGCAAAGTTACCATTCAAATATGAAGAAAAAATAAAGACTTTCCCAGACAAACAAAAGCCAAGGGAGTTCATCACCATTAGACTTACCTTACAAGAAATGTTGAAGGGAACTCTTCTACCTGAAACAAAAGGCAAAAGTAAATAAAACGTTGATCAGGTGATAGACAGAATCAAAAAATTGCAACTCTGTATCCGAATAGGTTGTTAAACACAATTACAGCATAAAGGTTAAAGTAGGGGGAAGCACTGAAAGCAACTACAGCTATTTCAGTTTGATTGAGCCCATAAATAATAAGGGATAAATTATGGAACCTATATAGACAAGGAGAAGGCAATGGCACTCCACTCCAGTACTCTTGTTTGGAAAATCCCATGGACGGAGGAGCCTGGTGGGCTGCAGTCCATGGGGTCACTAGGAGTCGGACAGGACTGAGCGACTTCACTTTCACTTTTCACTTTCGTGCATTGGAGGAGGAAATGGCAACCCACTCCAGTGTTCTTGCCTGGAGAATCCCAGGGACGGGGGAGCCTGGTGGGCTGCTGTCTCTGGAGTCACACAGAGTCAGACACGACTGAAGCGACTTAGCCACAGTAGCAGCATATAGACAAATGAAGATATGATGCTATCAGGAGAAAATTGACATTTTATCTGTGAGACATGGATACAAAGCTTATGGTAACCACAAAACAAAAATCTAAAGCAGAGACACAAAACATAAAAAAAAGATACTCAGAAAAAAAAAAAAAAAACGTAGAAAACCATCAAACTAAAATAGAAGACAGAAACAGAAAGAAAAAGAAAGACTGGAGACATAGAGCAGTCAGAAAATGAAAGATAAAATGGCAGTACTAGATCCTCATTTATCAGTAGCCACCCTAAATATAAATGGATTGAATTCACCAATCAGAAAACACAGAGTGGCTGGCTAGATTAGGAAACAAGACCCAACTAGACGCTGCTTCTAGGAGACTCCATCAAGACATAAACTTATTAATAGGTATCCCAGGCAGTACTAGTGGTAAAAGGAAAAAAAAAAAAAAAAAACAGCCTGCCAATGCAGGAGATGTAAGGGACTAGGATTTGATCCCTGGATGGGGAAGATCCACTGGAGGAGGAAATGGCAACGCACTCCAGTATTCTTGCCTGGGAAATCCCATGGACAGAGGAGCCTGGAGGGCTACGGTCCATAGGGTCACAAAAAGTCAGACACGACTGAAGTGACTTAGCATGAACATATGCACCTTAAGAGCACCAAAATACGTAAAATAATTATTAACACACCTAAAGTGAAAAATTGACAGCAACACAATAACAGCAGGGCAATTTTGCAATGCACTTACATCAGTGGCTAGAAAGTCAACAAGGAAACATTGGCCTTAAATGAAACATTGAAACAGATAGACCTAACAGATATACATAGAACATTCCATTCAAAAGCAGCAGAATACAAGTGCACATGGAACATTCTCAGGGATAGACCATGTGTTGGGAGACAAACCAGTCTCAATTAATTTCAAAAGATTAAAATCATAGCAAGCATCTTTGCCAACCACAAAAATATAAAACTAGAAATCAACTGTAAAAAGAAAGGGAAAATCACCAAAATGTGGAGGCTAAACAGTATGCTATCAAAGAACTATTGGGCCAATGAAGAAATCAAAGAGAAAATTTTAAATACTTGAAGACAAGTGAAAATAAAAATATAACATGCCAATATCTATGGGAGACAGCAAACATGATACTAAGAGTGTATTTCACAGCAATACAGGTCTACTTCAAAACACAAGAAAAATATCTCAAAAACACTCTAAACTTACACCTAAAGGAAGTAGAAAACAAAGACCAAAGGGACAGAAGGAAGAAATAATACAGATCAGTGGAGAAATAAATGAAATAAAGACCAAAAAGACAATAGAAAAGATCAGTGAGACTAAGAACTGTTTCTTTGAAAAGATAAACAAACTTGACAGATGTTTAGCTATTCTCACTAAGGGAAAAAGAGAGAAGGCTTAGACAAATAAAATCAAAAGTGAAAGAGGAAAAAAAATTTCAGCTGCCATATAAATGGAAAGGATTAGTAAGAGAATTCGTAAGAGAATACTTCAAATAGCTATACACCAACTAACTGGACAATCTAGAAGAAATGGATACATTATTTAGATCAAGCATAGAATTTTCCAAGACTGAATCATGAAGAAATAGAAAATCTGAATAGACCAATCACTAGTAAAGAGACTTGAAACAGTAATTAAAAAAAAAAAAAAAACTCTCAAAAAAGCAAATGTTCTGACCGATGGATTCACAGGTGAATTTTACCAAACATTCAAAGAAAATTTAATACTGATCCTTCTCAAACTCTTCAAAAAAATTTGAAAAGGTGGGAATGTAAGATGCCAACGCATTAAACAAGACTAACATTACCCAGATATCAAAACCAGAAAGGGATAGCACACCAGGCTTCCCTGACCTTCACTATCTCCTGGAGTTTGCTCAAACTAATGTCCATTGAGTCGAGGATGCCATCCAACCATCTCATCCATTGCTGCCCCTTTCTCCTCCTGCCCTCAGTCTTTCCCAGCATCAGGGTCTTTTCCAATGAGTCACCTCTTCACATCATGTGGCCAAATATTGGAGCTTCAGCTTCAGCATCAGTCATTCCAATGAATATTCAGGGTTGATTTCCTATAAGATTGACTGGTTTGATCTCCTCGCTGTCCAAGGGACTCTCAAGAGTCTACTCCAGCACCACAGCTTGAGAGCGTCAATTCTTCAGCCCTTGGTCTTTTTTATGATCCAACTCTCACATCCATACATGACTCCTCAAAAAAACATAGCTTTGACTATATGATCCTTGCCAGCAAAGTGATGTCTCTGCTTTTAAGTATGCTGTCCAGGTTTGTTATAGCTTTTCTTCCAAGGAACAAGCATCTTTTAATTTCATGGCTGCAGTCACCATCCACAGTGATTTTGGAGCTCAGGAAAATAAAATCTGTCACTATTTCCACTTTTACCCCTTATCTTTTCCAGGAAGTGATGGGACTGGATGCTGTGATCTTCGTTGTTTTGCATGTTGAGTTTTAAGCCAGCTTTTTAATTCTCCTCTTTCATAGATATAGATTCCACCAAAACAAATAAAAACTATTTTAAAAAAATAAATGAACACAGAAAAGGTGCAAAGGACAAAATAAATATACAAAATCATGGCAACCCACTTCAGTATTCTCGCCCTAGAGAGTCCCATGGATGGAGGAGCCTAGTGGGCTATAGTCCATAGGGTCACAAAGAGTTGGATAAAACTAAAGCAACTTAGCACACTGCATTTCTGTACACTAATAATGAACAAGCAAAAAGAGAAATTATTAAGAAAGCACACTTCATATTCTTAGTTATGCAGGATGTAAAGACCAAGCAGAATATTTGAAGATACTTACTGCTCAAATACTTTGGGCAGTCTTTTTAAAAAAAATAACCTAAACTCAGGAAATGATGCACTTTTACAAGGAAGTCTCTAGTACATTTCACATTATGGCCAGTATCTGTATACATTAATATATTATTTCTATAGTTCAGTTTTCCAATTTCTATAAAAATCCCTGAAGTATTTAGCATTTGGGTCAATTACACTTTAAGGAGCTATCTTAAGAAAATAATGACACACAGAAAACATCTCATCGCAGCACTATTGATTATAGAGTGAAAGATCTAAATTTCTAACTATAATAACATATCTGTAATTTTAAAAAGCATGTTTTCAAAGATTATTTCATAGCCAGACAAGATGATTGCAGTGTAATTATTAAGTAAAATACCCACACAGAAAAAACTATCCCATACATCTATATGAGTGTGTATAGGGGGAGTAGGGGAGTATGATAGAAAATTTGTCAGGTATTACTAGTGTTGTGGGATGATGAATCATTTTTACTTCTCATTTCAACTTCCTGTGTCATCACAAACATATGTAATAAACATGTGTAGCCTTTAGAGGTATGGGCTTTATTTCAGTAACTAGATCCAGGTTCTCAGAGTACATAGGTTAAGCATACACCTCATTTTAGAGGATGGTTCCTCAAAAGAGGCTTCAAGACTGGAGCTTGTTTTACTGCAGCTATTTCTAATTATCCAATACCTTTTTGTAGCTATACTTTGCAGCTTGGTCTATGATATACAAAGTTTAAAATCATTAGCTTAAAAGCATAGTATGTTTTGTGCTCCTTGTCTAGAGGCAAGAAGACCCTTGAAGGGGCTGTTAGAATGGTCTGCATCAGAAATGATTACCCTGAACCAAGGCAGTGGCAGTATGTGTGTGTGTGAGTGTGTGTGGCTAAGTGGGAGATTCAGTTAGCCCACCCAGCCCACATGTACCCTCAGCCTGAAGTGATCTTCATCTTTGCTCAGCCAGATCTTCCTTCAAGCAACCATTCAAATGCCTCCTCCATAAAAACCCTTCATATTTTGTGTTTTGAAGCAACCCCAGTTACAGAAAAGTTTCAGGTACAGTACAAAGCTCTTTCTTAAACCATTTGAGAATAGGTTACACAACTAATGCTCCATCATCAGCCCTGAATACTTTCTCATGCATTTCCTACCAAAACAGACATTCTCTACATAATCAATCACAACCAGCAAAATCAGAAAGGTAATATTGAAATATTAATACCATCTATTCCTCACCCAAGTCATGCTTTTTTTTTTTTCCAAAGCAGAAGGATCCTATTTAGAATCAATGTCTCTTTAATCTCATTCAACCTGGAGCAGGGTCTGTCTTAACCTTCATGACCTTTACACTTAGAAAATCACAGGCCAATAGTTTGTTGTTGTTCAGTTGCTCAGTCATATCCGACTCTGTGACCACATGGACTGCAACTCTCCAGCCTTCCCTGTCCCTTCACCATCTCCTGGAGTTTGCTCAGGCTCATGTCCATTGAGTTGATGATGCCATCCAACCCTCTTGTCCTCTGTCATCCCCCTCTCCTCCTGCCTTCAATCTTTCCCAACATCAGGGTCTTTTCCAATGAGTCAGCTCTTTGAATCAGGTGGCCAAAGTATTGGAACTTCAGCTTCAGTATCAGTCCTTCCAGTGAATATTCAGGGTTAATTTCCTTTAGGATTGACTGGTTTGATCTCCTTGCTGTCCAAGAGTCTTCTCCAGCACCACAGTTTGAATGCCTCAATTCTTTGGCACTCAGCCTTCTTTATGGTCCAACTCTCACATCCATACATGACTACTGGAAAAACCATAGCTTTGACTAGATAGACCTTAGTCGGCAAAGTAATGTCTCTGCCAGTAGAATGTTTATCAACTTGGACTTGTTTGGTATTTCCTTATGACTAGATCCAGGTTATATATCTTAGCAAAAATAAAACAGAAGCTATACAGTAGTCCTATTAAACAGTACATGACTGCAATTTTTACTACTATTGGTTATGTTCACTTTGGCCACTTGATTAGGATGATTTCTGCCAGTCTTCTCAACTTTTCAAATATTTTCCCCTATGTAATTAATATTTTATAGGGCTATACTTTGAAACTTTTAATTTATGATTTATTTTTATAAGTACACACTCAGTCACCATGAGAGTCTCCTTCACTCTCACTCATTCCTCTGTGAATCAAAAGTTTGCAAAGGAAAATCAAATTAATATTTTTAATGGAAAATACTGCATATTACATTCTGCTGCTGGAAAGATACTTTTGGTACAGCTAGAATGATGGCAGCACCAAAGGGAATACAGGAAGATATTATGGAAGACAGAAGAAAGGGGATGAGGAAATAAGAAATTGAAAATTGGGGAATGAGGAAGGTACAAGGAGGGAAATGGAAAAGATGACCTAGGTGAGAAAAGGCAGATGGGGGAGACTGAACAAGAGAAATGTAGAAAGGGAGTGGTGGAGTGACATTCAGGAGGATCTGACTTGGTCACCACATCCCAGATACTCCAACCATATAATCAGCTCCAAAACAGAGATACTGTCAAAATGAAAAAGTATCAACTACCCCAGGATCACTGATATATTTAAGTAAGCTATGCAGGAGTTGTTAGTTCATATACTTCCTTTAGGGCTTCCCTGGTAGCTCAGCTGGTAAAGAATCCACCTGCAATGCAGGACACCCCAGTTCAATTCCTGGGGCAGGAAGATCCCCTGGAGAAGGGAGAGGCTACCCACTCTAGTATTCTTAGACTTCTCTGGTGGCTCAGACTGTGAAGAATCCACCTGCAATGCGGGAAACCTGGGTTCGAGTCCTGTGTTGGGACAATCCCCTGGAGGAGGGCATGGCAACCCACTCTGGTATTCTTGCCTGGAGAATCCCATGGACAGAGGAGCCTGGAAGGCTGCAGTCTGCAAAGAATGGGGTCACAAGGAGTGGGACACAGCGGAGTGACTAAGCACAGCACAGCACATACTTCCTTTAATACACTGTACAACCGGGAACTACCCTAGTTAAAACTCTGGGTTTCCACTACAGTGGGCATGGATTTGGTCCCTGGTCAGGGAACTAAGATCTCACATGCTGTGCAGTGCAGCCAATAAATAAAATAATATAACTTAAAAATATGTATATATTATACAACTGAATCAAACTAGCATCTGGAAGATTAGTGTAGCAAATTTCTAGATTTTGTCATGTGTTTGCTTACTGACACGTGTAAGTAATTTCTATTTTGAGAGTCACTTTTGGAAACTACACAGGCATTGTGGCATGGTCAAAACTTTAATGGGAAAAAATATTGATACTATATGTACTGCGGAAAATTCTGAAAGAGGTGGGAATACCAGACCACCTGACCTGCCTCTTGAGAAACCTGTATGCAGGTCAGGAAGTAACAGTTAGAACTGCACATGGAACAACAGACTGGTTCCAAATAGGAAAAGGAGTACGTCAAGGCTGTATATTGTCACCCTGCTTATTTAACTTATATGCAGAGTACATCATGAGAAAGGCTGGGCTGGAAGAAGCACAAACTGGAATCAAGATTTCCGGGAGAAATATCAATAACCTCAGATATGCAGATGATACCACCCTTATGGCAGAAAGTGAAGAAGAACTAAAGAGTCTCTTGATGAAAGTGAAAGAGGAGAGTGAAAAAGTTGGCTTAAAGCTCAACATTCAGAAAACGAAGATCATGGCATCCAGTCCCATCACTTCATGGGAAATACATGGGGAAACAGTGAAAACAGTGGCTGACTTTATTTTTCTGGGCTCTAAAATTACTGTAGATGGTGACTGTAGCCATGAAATTAAAAGACGCTTACTCCTTGGAAGTAATGTTATGACCAACCTAGATAGCATATTAAAAAGCAGAGACATTACTTTGCCAACAAAGGTCCATCTAGTCAAGGCTATGGTTTTTCCAGTAGTCATGTATGGATGTGACAGTTGGACTATAAAGAAGTCTGAGCGCCAAAGAATTGGTGCTTTTGAACTGTGGTGTTGGAGAAGACTCTTGAGAGTACCTTGGACTGCAAGAAGATCTAACCAATCCATCCTAAAGGAGATCAGTCCTGGGTGTTCACTGGAGGGACTGATGTTGAAGCTGAAACTCCAATACTTTGGCCACCTGATGAGAAGAGCTGACTCATTTGAAAAGACCCTGATTCTGGGAAAGATTGAGGGCAGGAGGAGAAGGGGACGATGGAGGATGAGATGTTTGGATGGCATCACTGACTCGATGGACACGGGTTTTGGTGGATTCCAGGAGTTGGTGATGGACAGGGACCTGGCGTGCTGTGGTTCGTGGGGTCACAAAGAGTAGAACACTACTGAGTGACTGAACTGACTGACTGATATGTATTAAAGGAATGCCTGCAACTCCTAACATAACACTGATTTCACTGCTTTGATAAAGAAACTATGTATCCTGTAGCTCAGTGTATCAGACAAAATGTATCAAAGACAAAATGGCATCAATGTATCAGACAAAATCCCCTATGAAGGGAGTCCCCAGGTGGCTCAGTGGTAAAAAATCTGTCTCCCAGTACAGGAGACACTAGGAGATGCGGGTTTGATCCCTTGGTCGAGGAGATCCCCTGGAGGAGGAACTGGCAACCCACTCCAGTATTCTTGCCTGGAAGATTCTATGGACAAGGAGCCTGGCAGGCTACAGTCCATGGGGTTGCGAAGTGTCAGACATAACTTAGTGACTGAGTATGCACACATCCCCTACCAACCACCCAGAGGATCTTCTTTCCAGTGCTATGGTCTTGTCAAAGCCCTGGTATTAAACCACTGCCTTTTAAACAATTTTGGTTCAGAAAAGTGTAACAAAATACAAAGTTCTTTTCTAATACACCTAAGATTGCTGGATTTCCAAAAGGTATTCTGGAAACACAACAGAACTCAAAGCAAAAGATTTAGAGAAAAGGAATACCTATTCTCTGAATAACTTGATAGTTAATTCACAGTTTGGTTTAATTAGCAGATATTTTTAGCTGAGGTAAGACTTTCCACCCGCTTCCTACAGGTGATGTTATATATACAACTGAAAGTATCAGTAGAGAACATAAGCTGCCTTCCTAACATCTACTCTCTTTCTTCCTAATAGAATTCTAATTTTGTTCAGAGATCTCCCCCAAAAGACTGAGAGTAAAGAGACCTCATTTTGCAAGACTGTTCTTGCAGTCATCATGTGGCATTGCTCTGGCTCCTGTTGCAGAAAGAGAAGTCATGTGACCTCTGTTAGTCCAATCATAGATGGGGCAAAACATTCTTTCTCTATTAGGGTGTGAACAAGAAACATTTGTTGTTTCAGATAGTCCTGATACATACCTTGCACTCACAAGCAAAGATGGTCTAAATTCATTGCCATCACACAGAGTAGACATATGGATAGAATTTGGATCTCTAATGAGATCCAATGACTCAGTAATTACTGAGTCACCAACCTGACTAAAAACTAGCTCTGTTTCCAGACTCTCTGTTATGGAAGACAATAAACTTCTTTACTATATACTTCTTCATTGAATTGGGCTTTCATATTTATAGTCAAAAATATCCTAGTTAATTAAACCATTTCCAAGCTCCAGTCTGAAAGCCAAAATTACATGCAAATATCCATGTCAACTTTGCAGTACTAGGGAAAGTGCTTTTATAGGTTAGAGTCAAGAGTTATAAGGTCTTCTCGGTTTTCTTGCAGAAAGGAATCTGAAAATAATTGGAAATGCTGGAGACTCTCTTTGGAGATTCCTCCTGTTTAAACAACTTTAAGACTTTAATGTAAATTCATAATCCTTTCTTTTCTGGCATAGAGAAAAATCAGTAATACCAGCTTTGCCAAGGGAAACTCATCGATTTGAGTTTTTCAACACAAAAGAATCTTGGAAAATTTTGATGTTCTTTGACAACAATCTCCCTTTGAGCCACACTTTTTAGCCCAAGCTTCCATCAAAATAAAAATGTCATAATTAATTTAGTGCTCAAGATAACTTTCACACTGCTATGTCAAATTCTTTTTCAAGTTTAATATCAGAAGTCTTAATTTGAGCAGAGTTAATGTTTACTTTTTAGGAGGGTTTTTGTTCTGTTTTGTTTTTCACAAATTAGATTTATTTCCATTTTTCCAGAAAGTCACTATTAGATTTTACATGATTTTGTCCATGGAAAAATTATTCTGGTCAAAATCAATTTCCAGATGAGTAAAATAAGTTACGTAAATTTGTTATGTATATGTTTTATGTATTTTTCTGGGGAGAAAAAAATTATATTTTCTTCTGGTTCACAAATGAGTCATGACTCAAGAAGTTAAAACTGTTGCTAGAGAATGAATAATAATTGTAGGCAGTCAGAAAAATAACCACAACAGGGGAAAGAACAAGAAGAAATAAAATAAGATGTATCTAAAGAGTTTTGAGGGACTTTCCTGGTGGTCCAGTGGGTAAGACTCCACCCTTCCAATGCAGGGGAGCTGGGTTTGATCTCTGGTCAAGGAACTAGATCCCACGTGTCTCAACTAAAGATTCTAGCACAGCCAAATAAAAAATATTTTTCAAAAATAAAAATTATCGTTTAAAGAAAGAAATGAACATATTTGGTTCTATAACAACTTTGGTACACATTTGGGGCTAAAGTATACAGTTTTGAATCCTTTCCATTTTGTTAATGTTAGCTTTTAGAGGTATGCCAACATACCTCTCATGTTGGCAACTTTCTGAATATGAACAAATACATATTTTATAATCATTAACTTTCTGACAGTAAATCCAATCCTTTTTCTCTCATGCAGAATGACTCTCCTAGCTCCATAATCTTGGCAGTACTTTATTATTGTCAAAGACCAAAGTGTTTATGTAAACGTGAGATCATCTGCTTTGACTCCACCTCCAATCTATGCTCATTCACACTTGATTTATTCTTCTCTTTTGAGTCATTGTGAGCATAAATTGTGTCCAGAAGTGTGGATAGGTATGTGCAGATAATTTACTGAACTGATCAACAGGGAGACCATGTGTCCGGACAATCTGAAAACTAGCTCATCATGTCTGTCTTTTCAGGAACTGATTGTATAAGGTGTGTGTGTGTGTGTGTGTGTGTGTGTGTGTGTGTATAGTCACTCAGTCATGTCCGACTCTTTGCGACCCCAGGGATGGTAGCCTGCCATGTTCCTCTCTCCATGGAATTCTCCAGGCAAGAATACTAGCGTGGGTTGCCATTCCCTTCTCCAGGGTATCTTCCAGACCCATCTGGGTCTGGGAACCTGGGTCTTCTGCATTGCAGGCAGATTCTTTACCATCTGCGGTAATATGGTTCAGTGGAAAATGTTCTGGACTTTGGGTTTGGAGGCACTGCTTATCATCTGTCTTTTCACTAACAAGCTGTAGGGCTCTACAACTCCCTTCACCCATCCAGCTTCTCCTTTTATTTCCATAAAAAAAAAAAAAATGAGACAACAGAGGCTCTTGATGTCAGTTCCAGCTGACACTTAAAATTCTGTGCTTATCATGCAAGACTAATTACCATACCTAATAGAAACCATCATTTTGCTGCTTATTGGTAGCTTTAGTGTGAAAGGGTTTTTTTTTTTTTTACTGAAGTAGAGTTGATTTACGTTGTGTTACTTTCAAGTGTACAGCAAGTGATTCAGTTACACACATATATACACACACACATTCTTTTTTAGATTCTTTTCCATTACAATTTATTATAAGATATGGAATATCCTTCCCTGTGCTATACAGTAGATCCCTGATGTTTTTATATTTCATATATAGTAGTCTATAACTATTAATCCTGGGCTTCCCTGGTGGCTCAGACAGTAAGGAATCTGCCTGCAATGCAGGAGACCTGGGTTTGATTCCTGAGTTGGGAAGATCCCCGGGAGTAGGAAATGGCAATCTACTCCAGTATTCTTGCCTGGAAAATTCCATGGACAGAGGAGCCTGGTGGGCTACAGTTGATGGGGTCACAAAGAGTCTGACACAACTGAACGACTAACACTTTCACTTTCATCTATTAATCCTAAACCCCTAATTTATCCTTCCCCCTACTTTCCCCTTAGGTAGTCATAAATTTGTTTTCTATGTCTGTGGTTCTATTTCTGCTTTGTAAATAAATTCATTTGTATCACTTTTTTTAGATTCCACATATGTGATATCAAGCTTGTCTTTGTCTCATATCATATTTTGCTTAGTATGATAATCTCTAGGGCCATCCTTGTTGTTCCAAATGGCATTATTTCATTCTTTTTTATAGGTGGATAATATTCCCATTATAAGTATATTTATATGTGTGTGTGTGTGTGTGTATGTATATATATAGCACCTTCTTTATCCATTCAACTGTCAATGGACATTTAAGTTGCTTCCATGTCTTGGCTATTGTAAATTGTGCTGCTATAAACACTGCGGTGCATGTATCTTTTCTAGTTAAAATTTTCATATTTTCCAGATATATGCCCAGGAATGAGATTGCTGGATCATATGGTAGCTCTATTTTTAGTTTTTCAAGGACCATCCATATTGGTTTTCATAGAGGCTACACAATTTACATTTACATTCCCATGTAAATTGTGGGATTCTGAAAGGGCTTCTTTTAAACCAATATAAAGAATGCTAAATACTCTAAATTAAAATGTAGATAAACAAACAGATGACATTAAAATCCTCAGTGACTTTTTGAGAGTCTAACAGCTCTAGCCTCCCATGAGCCTTGGCATTTCCCTGAATTGCAGAAACTATGTTTACTATTTCACAAGTAAATATTTACATGCCTAAGTAAAGACTCCACAAAGCTATGAGAAATGAAGAGGATAATTTATGTTCTCATAAATTATCATTTATGATCCATGCTTTGTCATTCAGTTCCATTGAAGAAACCCTTCTTAATATCTTTTATATCTTCTCCTGTGTCCTAGAACAGAAGAGGCTGAAGTGTTCCATGCAAGCTGGCACTCTTTACATAGGCAAAGAAATAATTACTTTGTTTTTAACACCTACTACATGCTGTTTTTTTTTTTAATTTTATTTTATTTTTAAACTTTACATAATTGTATTAGTTTTGCCAAATATCAAAATGAATCCACCACAGGTATACATGTGTTCCCCATCCTGAACCCTCCTCCCTCCTCCCTCCCCATACCATCCCTCTGGGTCGTCCCAGTGCACTAGCCCCAAGCATCCAGTATCGTGCATCGAACCTGGACTGGCAACTCGTTTCTTACATGATATTTTACATGTTTCAATGCCATTCTCCCAAATCTTCCCACCCTCTCCCTCTCCCACAGAGTCCATAAGACTGTTCTATACATCAGTGTCTCTTTTGCTGTCTCGTACACAGGGTTATCGTTACCATCTTTCTAAATTCCATATATATGCGTTAATATACTGTATTGGTGTTTTTCCTTCTGGCTTACTTCACTCTGTATAATAGGCTCCAGTTTCATCCACCTCATTAGAACTGATTCAAATGTATTCTTTTTAATGGCTGAGTAATACTCCATTGTGTATATGTACCACTGCTTTCTTATCCATTCAGCTGCTGATGGACATCTAGGTTGCTTCCATGTCCTGGCTATTATAAACAGTGCTGCGATGAACATTGGGGTACACGTGTCTCTTTCCCTTCTGGTTTCCTCAGTGTGTATGCCCAGCAGTGGGGTTGCTGGATCATAAGGCAGTTCTATTTCCAGTTTTTTAAGTAATCTCCACACTGTTCTCCATAGTGGCTGTACTAGTTTGCATTCCCACCAACAGTGTAAGAGGGTTCCCTTTTCTCCACACCCTCTCCAGCATTTATTATTTGTAGACTTTTGGATCGCAGCCATTCTGACTGGTGTGAAATGGTACCTCATAGTGGTTTTGATTTGCATTTCTCTGATAATGAGTACAGATGGCTAACAAACACATGAAAAGATACTACATGCTGTTTTATGTGTCACATATACTATTTAATTCTCACAACTCTTCTTTGATATTAAGTCCAATTTCCTGATCCCAGAGAAGTCAAGTAACTTAACCAAAGACAACCTAGTAAGCAGTGGAACTGAGATTTGACCCTCATAGTCTAGAGCTGATACCTTCATTTTTTTTGCCAGGGGAGAGGGGGAGGTGATGTGCATATAGTTGCTTTACAATGTTGTGTTAATCTCTGCTGTACAAGGAAGTGAATTAGCTGTATGTATACAATTATCCAGAGAAGGCAATGGCACCCCACTCCAGGACTCTTGCCTGGAAAATCCCATGGACGGAGGAGCCTGGTAGGCTGCAGTCCATGGGATCGCTAAGAGTCGGACACAACTGGGCGACTTCACTCTCACTTTTCACTTTCATGTGTTGGAGAAGGAAATGGCAACCCACTCCAGTGTTCTTGCCTGGAGAGTCCCAGGGACGGCGGAGCCTGGTGGGCTGCCGTCTATGGGGTCACACAGAGTCGACACGACTGAAGCGACTTAGCAGCAGCAGCATATAATTATCCTCTCCCTCTTGAACCTCCCTCCCACTCCCCCATGCCATCCCCTTACGTCATTATGGAGCACCAAGCTACGCTCCTTGTGTTTTACAGCAACTTTCCACTATCTGTTTACACAAGGCAGTGCCATACGTCAATCTCAATCCCACACCCCTGCCCCACTGTGTCCAAATGTCCCTTTCCTATGTCTGTGTCTCTATTCCTGCCCTGGAAATAGGTTCATCTGTATCATTTTTCTGGATTCCAAATATATGCATTAATACACGATATTTGTTTTTCTCTTTCTGACTTACTTCACCCTGTATGACAGACTCAAGTTCTGTATCAGAGGCAATTGATTCACCAAGGAGGCTTGTCTTTAGGCATTAAAAGCCTTATCTCTTTTTATTCTTAATTATAGACCACATTTTTCCCATAAGTATCTGCCTCCTCTCTACTTCCACCATAATTACCCAATTGTCCAAATAACCTACTCCTTGACTCAGTTCTCTCTAGAAAATACCTACCTTCTAAATGTGCTTTAGAAGATTTTACACCTTTACTGGTCTTGGAGGAATAAAAAAGTATTGGAGACACTGCCCTACCCTTTCTGTCTTAAATGGGATCTCCTCAGAACAGACCAAGATGGAAAATTGTGTGCAGACTTGGTTGGGGAGTCCTCTGAGGAGATTCGCCTGCAAGGAAGTGAAGAAAGAAGGACTGAGGAAGGGTGAACCCAGGAGTGGGTCAGCTCTCAAGAGGCGTCTGGGATGAGCCCCATGGTGCTCACTACATCCCATCAGACTGGAGAACTGAATTTGTGTCTTCAGTGTAATTATCTCTTTCTCTTCCCAACAAAGGGTTTCTCTCTTGGGAAAATAAATGGAACAAAGGAAGATTATAAAATATGAAAGTTCTAAAAATAATAGAATGAAACTGGAAGATTTGAAGGAAAGTCAGTCAAATCTATGTGGAATATAGCATATTACTGATTCAACATCAAGCCACACAATTATATTCTATCTACCATGCAGTTTGTATACCATGAAACTTCCTGTGTGAGGTCCATGTTATCTGATTAGAGAGAACAGAGAGAGAGACAGGGGCAAAGGGGGGCATGTAACAGAGTTTAGTTAAGGATGACAGAAGGCATTGCAAATTCAGAAACATCTTTAATATGTGATCAAAATGATGCAAATTCATCTTTTGGTTTCTATAAATAAAGAGGATTTGATTATCTTAAACCTTAGTAAGAATATCCTTCCCTTTCGTCTTCCCTGAACTTGAGTATTTTAAAATTTGTAACAGAGAGAACCATCTTTTTAGATCTAACTTAACATGTTGTTTCAATTGAATGTAGCCAAATCCCAAAAGAAAATCCTTTCCTAAGACATAATTAATTTATACAAAATGTTGATGTAGCAGCTGCTAAATTAAGAACATGGGCTTCCCAGGTGGCACAGTGGTAAAGAATTCACCTGCCAATGCAGGAGACACAGACATGGGTTTCAATCCCTGGGTAGGGAAGATCCTCTGGAGTAGGAAATGGTAACCTACTACAGTATTCTTGCCTGGAAAATTCCATGAACAGAGGAACCTGGCATGCTATAGTCCATGAGGTCACAAAGAGTTGACCACAGCTGAGTGACTGAGCATACACACAAATTAGGAACATAGATTTCAAGATTTTCTAGGTTCTTCTGGTCAAACTTTAAAGATATACTTTCAAAAAAAAATATATATATATATATATGCCTCAGATTCTGTTATCAGGGGTTTTCAGTGACTAAAAGATGTTGAGGAAAATGTAAAGCTCTAAGTTAAAGGTATCAAGTCAAACACATTGGTGGTATTATCTATGCTAAAAACAATTATTTACTTTTGTCCTAGTAAGAGATGAAATAGTAAACATTGCAAATTATGCTCTTAGGCTAATATGATCAAATACATTAATATCTCAATAACTACTCTAAAGTTTTGAGGAATGTTTGCATATAAAGAATAAAGAGGTATGCATGTATATAGTTAAAATAGTCTTCATAATTTTTAGTGTCCTAAGAATTATATTAAAAGCACTTTCCAAGTCTGTTTCTAAAGGAGCCATCATTAATATTTCATTTTAAATAAATTATTCTAGGAATAGGATATAAATCTGTGGAAGGCAAAGTTTTTTATCTGTTTTTTACACCATGTCCCCAACAAGTGGAAGAGTAACTGACATAGAATAGGTGCTCAGTGAATATCTGTTGAATTAATATATTAGGACAAGTTTAGTGAGGACTAGGAGAAAATACAAGAACTGGCGCTGGCCATTCAGTGACCATACTTTGTCTTAGAAAGAGAACTAGCAGGTATTGAAAGCAAATGGATTCGATCCAGATTTGGATTAACACTAAAACACTCTATTGAAATCTGTCCAAATTCTTTCCACAATCTTAGGTTTTTACATAGTTCTGAAATCTTTTAAAATAGAACAACAGGCATAAGCCCAGAACCATGACAATTTTGTTTCAATAGAGAATTAAGAGGAAGCTGGCTTATGAAATATCTTTAAAATGAATTATTCATGCTGGGAAGTCAACAAATTACTTACTGATTTAATTGTAATACTTAACTGTGTTATCAGACCAAGAGATTGAAATGATCTTGAAAAATTCAGGAGAGACAAGAGAACATGGCAAGTAAGGAACTGCACCCAGTGGAGTCACATAAAGACCCTAAATGCTACGTCATCATCATTAATATATAATGTGCTCTCTGGTGGTTCAGAAGGTAAAGAATCTGCCTGCAGTACAAGAAACCCAGGTTCAGTTCCTGGATTGGGAAGATCTCTTGAGGAAGGGAATGGCTACCCATTCCAGTATTCTTGCCTAGAGAATTCCATGGCCAGAGGAGCCTGGCAGGTTATAATCCATGGGGTCACAAAGAGTCGTACATGACCGAGCAACTAAGCACAGAACATAATCATTATAGCTAGCACCTAAAGAGTATTTCTTTCTGTGCCAAGTACTATCTGTGTGCTTTCACATGTTAACTCACTTCCCACTCACAACAACGACAAGGTTCCAAATAGGAACCAAGGCATCTGCTTTCCTAAAGTTATTAAGAATTGGCAAATTCAGTTTCAACCTGATGTAAAAACTACAATTTTTGTCCCTCTCCCCTGAGTTGAAGATAGTCAGGGAATGACTGCTCTCACTTTTCCACCCAGTGTCCTGCAGTACAGTTGAAACAGACAGAACTGAGGTCTGGCTACAACAGGCTTGTGTGTCCTGGGGTCTTTTTTACTAACAGAACCTAAATATGTAAACTTCAGACTTTCCTCAGTTCCACCCACCTCTAGAAAGTTTTTTCAGTGGTCAGAAAATTGTTACTGAAAATGATGCTGTTCTCTCCTGGGGAGTCAAGCAGATATCCTCTGTGCCTCCACGGGAAACTGCAGGGAGGAAAGTGAGTGTCCCAGGCTATCCTACCCCCAACATCTCCAACAGCCAAATGAGGAAAACTGAGGATCAAGTAGGCTTAGAAGCTTCCTCCACATCAAAGAAAGGCAAATAGCAAAGACAGATCTTGAGTCCTAGCACTCTGATGACTGTCCCCATCATGTAGGGGTCCCCAACCTCAGGGATCTAATGCCTGATGATCTGAGCTGGAGCTGATGTAATAATAATAGAAATAAAGTGTACAATTAATGTAATGCACTTGAATCATCCTAATAAATTCCCCCTCCCCTGGTCCATGGAAACATTGTCTTCTGCAAAACCAAGCCCTGGTGCCAAAAAGGTTGAGGAGCGTTGCTCTACTGAACACTGGAAACCTTCCACTCAGATAAGTTTGGTGAGACCTGAAAGGCAAAACTCTTGAACACTCTTCTAGAAACGCTCTCATGCCTTAACCAGATTCTCCTTTTCCCACAACTTTTTGCCACATGATCTGAAAACATATCATTCAAACCACTTCTTTCTGAGCCAAGTGAAGAGATGGAGTGAACAGCAAAAAAGAAAAAGGAAAAGATCTAACTGTGCTTCATCTTACATCAGCACATTTAAAAGTTGACCCCATTTTGACCTTGCTACACTTCCAATACTCAATAAGTACTCACTATATTGAATAATACAGTAAAGATCTTCGGTTTAGAGAGTTATCAATTGTGCCAAAAGCACTAATATTTTGCTTTGGCAAACATCAGAGTCAGGAGCAGATGCCTCATTATTCTCTTACGTGTATTTTCATCAGTCTTCATTCAACAGGTATCCAAATATGAAAGCACCTGTTAGCTTACTTACCAGTAAGTACATACACGTAATTAATATGAGCTAGTTCATGCAGTATTTACCTTATTGCCTATTAACAGACTTAAACTGCAGAGTCCGAATAAATTTGACTACCTGTTCCCACTAAGAAAAGGTCTTATCAGTCTAATGCCATTAAGGAAGGTCTTTCCTGTAATTTATTTTGTGGGTTTCTTAATAACCAGTTTGAATGATTCACTGTGTTTCTAAAGTTCTTTTTAAGAACTCCACGATGATAATTTAGAGTTTAATACCTAATCTTTCATTCAGCCTTTGATCTCTTAAACTATTCTTCTGCCAATAAGCTCTCCAGTCGCAATTATAATGAGAGATTCTATAACTTATTAGAGTAGACTTTGAGATGTGGAGTGGAAAGGGAATTAAAAATGTCCTTTCTTCTTCCCAAGAAGTTCTGCCAATTTTGGACACTGTTATCATGTCTGTGGCAGCCGAATGCCTTTTGTTTATGCTGTAATGCTTCCTAATCAAGTAAAAAATTAAAAAGGTTAAGTAACTTCAAGACCTCATAAAATCATGAGAAAAATCATTTCAGTTTTGAATAAGCCAGTAATTACTTCAGATAATGACATCCAGCTCATATGTCTTCCACTTCCTGTGGACAGATTTTCCTTGGTGTCCTTTGAAATCTTACTTTTTTTTTATTTGATCATCTGTTGTTAAGGTTATTGTTCAGAGACCTGATTTAAGTATGTAATATTTGGGTTTAAGATCAACAGAAGTTGTTTCCACTAACCCTTCTAGAACCAGAGCATCCTTTCTGCTCACCCACCTTAATTTTGGTTTTCAGTGAGTTTGTTTAGTTTTACTGTTGTATCCACTATTGCAGTCATATAGTTCTAAATCATTTCACTGCCCATGACAATATAACCAGTGTAGTAAAAGCTTAGAAATCATCAAAGAAATGCATTTCAGTAGTATGAAAAATGTTTCTAATGAAATTTTTCTCTGTTTCTGATTGAATAAATCTACTCATCCCACCAAGTAATTAACTTTCAAAAATAACCAATAATAAAACTTTTAAAAAGTCAGAGATCATACCTTGAATTGTAACAAAAATATAGTTATTTAAATATATATACTTCTAGAGTCATTTAACTTTTACTTAATGAATGTTTTTCCTGATCAATCTCCCTGATTAACTTCAACTTTATATTGGCCTGTGCTCATTTTTTTTTTTGGAAAGACTATAAAAAATTTTTCCAAATTGGGCTTATTAACATAGTCCATCCTTCTTATTGCTGTAAGAAATTCCAATTTGATCCATTTCCTGGGGGTAGTTGAATCTTGGTTGCTGCAACCTTTGCTTCAGTGGCTTTAGTTGTTAAGGTAAAGCCTCACTTCCCTAATACATCCTATGTCTGAAAGTGAAAGTCACTCAGTTGTGTCCAACTCTTTGCAACCCCATGGACTTCTCCAGCCCAGAATACTGGAGTGGGTTGCCTTTCCCTTCTCCAGAGGATCTTCCCAATTCAGGGATCAAACCCAGGTCTCCCACAATGCAGGCAGATTCTTTACCAGATGAGCCACAAGGGAAGCCTGAGAATACTGGAGTGGGTTGCCTTTCCCTTCTCCAGTGGATCTTCCCAACCCAGGAATCAAACCAGAGTCTCCTGCATTGCAGGCAGATTCTTTACCAACTGAGCTATCAGGGAAGCCCCAGGCAAATGTCTTTAAGACTCAAAGGCTACATCTTTAGACTTAAGAAACAAAAGCAGAGGTGGTTTCAGTGTGTGTGTGTGTGTGTGTGTGTGTGTGTGTTAGTTGCTCAGTCATATCCAACTCTTTGCGGCCCCATGGCTTGTAGCCCACCAGGCTCCTCTGTCCATGGGATTCTCTAGGCAAGAATACTGGAGTTATTTGCCATACCCTTCTCAAGGGATCTTTCCGACCCAGGGATTGAACACACATCTCTCGTGTCTCCTGCAGTGGCAGGTGGATTCTTTACCACTGTCACCACTACGGGAGAAGCCCAGTTTCAGTATACACGTGTGTAAAATATAAAACTGTCTTCCAAGGTAAAGGGTCTATAATTCTGCTCTCACCGGGAAATCCAGGGCTCTGAGATGTTTTTCACAAAATAGATAAATGAATTTGATCAATCCACAGTCTCTCAACCAGTCTTTCTTCAAACTGAACCACAGTGCCCTGAGTTTCAGTGTTTAGAGCAATTATATGGCCTTCACAAGGAGTTCACCCATGACTTGAACTTTAATACTGTGCCCTTAACCGATGGCAAGAGTGAGCCACCAACAAGAAAAGACAGGGACACTAGTTTTAGGTACTTAATTACATGCCTTTACAGGTTAGGGTGACCCCAAGTATAGCATATAATCCCTGACATGTCAGTGGCTTGACGCAGCAGAAATTGAGTTCATTCTCAGATAATGGTCCAACTCAGGAACCCCTGATTGAGTGGTAGCCCTCCTTCATGTGATGATTTTAGACAGCCTCTTGTGTCTTTTGGTCCTGCCATTCAAGGCCTCATAATCTTCTATACCCAATGACAAAAGAAAGCATGAGAAACACCCCTGCTTCTTTAAAGTGTGGCCCAGAAAGTAATACACATCACTTTTGCCCACATTTCAGTGATGAGAAATTATCACAAAATCAAACCCAGGAGCAGGGGTAGGGGGAGGGTTGAAAATATAGTCTTTGATTAGATGGCAACTTGCCAGTGATAAACCTAAAGAACAAGAAACACAAGTTTGATGTGTAGCTGATCACTACCACCACAAGCATCACTGAACAATTGACTAACACCTGTTTTGTTCTGGATACTACATTAATATCCTGGGTCGAAAAGACCCCCTCGAGGAGGGCATGGCAACCCACTCCAGTATTCTTGCCTGGAGAATTCCATGGAGAGAGGAGCCTGGAGGGCTACAGTCCATACGCTTGCAGAGTCAGACATGACTGAAGTGATTTAGCCCAAATGCACCACATTAATAATCAACATATGTGTAGTGACAATAATTAACTACAGTAATTAACTACAGTTTATTCACTCAGTCATTCAACAAATTCTTACTGAACTTCTTTTTTAGAAGGATGAATTAGGAGGTTGGGATGAACATACACACCCTGCTGCTGCTGCTGCTGCTGCTGCTAAGTCGCTTCAGTCGTGTCCGACTCTGTGCGACCCCATAGACGGCAGCCCACCAGGCTCCCTCGTCCCTGGGATTCTCCAGGCAAGAACACTGGAGTGGGTTGCCATTTCCTTCTCCAATGCATGAAAGTGAAAAGTGAAAGGGAAGTTGCTCAGTCGTGTCCGACTCTTAGCAACCCCATGGACTGCAGCCCACCAGGTTCCTCCATCCATGGGATTTTCCAGGCAAGAGTACTGGAGTGGGGTGCCATCACCTTCTCCGCATACACACCCTACTATACATAAAATAGATAATCAACAAGGACCTACTGATTAGCACAGGGAACTCTACTCAGTAGTCTGTAATAACCTATATGGGGAATGAATATGAAAAATAACTGATATATGTATAACTATCACTTTGCTGTACACCTGAAACTAACACATAACTATGAATCAACTATACTCCAACATAAAATAAAAATAAAATAAATAAAAAGGGAAAAGATGAATTTCTACTGTGTGCTACTTGCTAGGCTGTGAACCAGGGAAATAGGGCAGTGTTCCCAATCCTGTGTAGGAGATAGGGGTGAGCAGTTCTAGAATATCGCCAAAGGAAATCAAGTACATTTTTAGGGTTTCATTGCAGAAACATGAGAAAAGAGACTTCTCCATTTCCTTTTTCTCTAAAAAAAAGCTTTTGAGATAATTTCATCAAGAGGCTCATCAGAAAGTTCTTCGCTTTCTGCCATAAGGGTAGTGTCATCTGCATATCTGAGGTTATTGATATTTCTCCCAGCAATCTTGATTCCAGCTTGGGCTTCATCCAGCCTGGCATTTCATATAATGTACTCTGCATATAAGTTAAATAAGCAGGGTGACAATATGCAGCTTTGACACACTCCTTTCCCAATTTGGAACCAGTCTGTTGTTCCATGTCCAGTTCTAACTGTTGCTTCCTGACCTGCATACAGATTTCTCAGGAGGCAGGTCAGGTGGTCTGGTAGTCCCATCTGTTGAAGAATTTTCCTCAGTTTGTTGTGATCCTCTCAGTCAAAGACTTTGGCATAGTCAATATAGCAGAAGTAGATGTTTTTTCTGGAACTCTCGATTTTTTGATGGTCCAACAGATGTTGGGAATTTGATCTCTGGTTCATCTGCCTTTTCTAAATCCAGCTTGAACATCTGGAAGTTCACAGTTCACATACTATTGAAGCCTGGCTTGGAGAATTTTGAGCATTACTTTACTAGCGTGTGAGATGAGTGCTATTGTGCAGTAGTTTGAACATTCTTTGGCATTGCCTTTCTTTGAGATTGGAATGAAAACTGACCTTTTCCAGTCCTGTGGCCACTGCTGAGTTTTACAAATTTGCTGGCATGTTGAGTGCAGCACTTTCATAGCATCAGCTTTTAGGATTTGAAATAGCTCAACTGGAATCCCATCACCTTCACTAGGTCTGATAATGCCTAAGCCCTCTAAAATATCAACTTGGTCTTGAATATTTAAATAATTCACTTTAGAAAAGACCTCACAAATGGGATAGGATTTGGGTCCTTGGAAAAAGAATAGGGTTCAAATGAGGAAAGTAGACGAACAAGGCAAGGTGTTGCAGGCCAAAGGAACTTGAGTAGTGCTGGTCAGGAGATGGGCTTTAAGGGGGCGCCATTATGGCTGGGAATGATCAATTAACATGAGGGCAGGAAAGGTTGTCGTAGTCTAGGCTCACTCAGGCTATGATTTAGAGAAATCGGGTCTATTTTTCCTGGTGAACTGTGAGCACCTGAAGGCAAGAACCATAGTCAGCCTTTAACTCCAGTAGTATCCATCCGGTTCTAGGTGTTTGCCCAGCTTGGGAGAATTAAATACAATTGAATATGTGCATCCACTTGTATATGGTATAGATGACATAACTATACATATCTATGGTATACATATACCGGGAGACTTTTTAATCATCTTGACTTTGAAAACCATGTATTGTCAGATTGAGGACTTCCCTGGTGGTCCAGTGGTTCAGAATCCACCTCCCACACAGGGGACACCGGTTCAATCCCTGGTCCGGGAATATTCTACGTGCCCTGGGGAAACTAAGCCCATGTACCACAACTACTGAAGCCACATGCCTAGAGCCTGTGCTCTGCAACACAATGAAAGCCTGTGCACCACACCTAGAGAATAGCCCCTGCTCACCACAATGAGAGAAAGCTGGTGCACCACAACTACTGAAGTCCTTGGGTCTAGAGCCCATGCTCTGCAACAAAAGAAGCCACCACAGTGAAAGCCTGTGTATTGCAACCAGAGAATAGCCCCTGCTTTCTGCAACTAGAGAAAGCCGATGAGCAGCAGCAAAAGACCCAGCATGGCCAAAAATAAATATATACATAATTTTTTAAGTAATAAATGAAAGTAATTTAAAAAACATATATTGTTGGATCAAGATGGGAAGGTGAGTGCTCTTATGTGTCTAGGATTGGAATGCTCCTTACTTGTATCACAAATTATATTTACTGGAATATTCTCTTTGTACATTTCACCTTCTGCCATCACTTCTTTCTTTGTGCAGTAAATATTAGATCTGTTTTGTCACTTAATCTTCATCCCAGAAAACTACCATTATCTATTCTATTCATCCTAAGCATCTGAAGTATTGGGAAAACTGTTAGTTAAAAATTCATGGTGACATTCTTCACATGCTGTAGAAGAAATTCTGGTCATGATTATTATTTCTAACATCTAGAGGGCTATTATTCATTATTTATGCAGTTGTAGAAGGGGGGAAAGTTTGATCACTACCTTGCTGTATTTCTTGTAAACAATTTTTTAAAAGTAGCATAGAGGGTCACATTTCTATCACTGTTCTCATAAAAACTGGAATTCATGAACATGGCAGTTAGAAGAGATTATTTTTCTCTAGGTGGAACTGGGATCGAAATTAGATTGACTCAAAATGATAGTCCTCAAGATATTTGCTGCCATTTGGAAGGACAATGACTATTTTTTTAATTCTAGGGGGGGAAAATCTTAGCTTTTCAGATACCAATCTGGACTAGTTACTAGTGACTGATTACTAATCAGTCATAATCTTCTTTTGCTGAGTCTAGATACAACCTCTGGATCTTCAGCCCAACACTCCCACAGCCAGGACCTATGAGTTGGAGTTTATATGAGGTGAAGCTACTTGCTTTTCCTATTAACTCTGAAGTACCTCACCTATAACAGTTTAAAAATAAAATATATAATCCTATAATATTTGCAGGGATATCCTGCCCTTTTAAATTCTAATTAGTGCTACTAATCCCTATAAACAATTTCAACACTGCCGGAAAATAGTGAAATCTAATTAACTGTGTTCTAGAAGGGACTGTGGCAGATAATAGCTTAGCAACTAAGAGGGTTCATCAGGGGTAAAAAGAAACACACAAAGTTCCCTTGGCCCCTTAATAACCATAATATTGATGAAGGAATAAAGAAAGGAGGCAAAAATGGACAAATACTATCAGTTTGGGAGTCAGACAGTATAACTATAGGAAAATCAAAACATTTCCTTTTTGAGGCAAGTTAGTCAAGTACAAAGTAAACAAACAAATATATGACCAAAAAAAGGTAAATATATAGGATACATGCTCTCTAGCCCCTCCCCACACCCACAGCAAATATCACTTCCCGTTCACAGCATTATCACACTGAGCCAGGATGCAGCCTTAAAATGCAACCACTGGTACATGAGATGAGGCTTAGTTGTCCCCCCCAGTCTTGTCTCTGTTGCCAACTCCAGATTTTATTTGGATTTGACCATTTTTTCCATTAATATCCTCTTTCCATTTCAACCCAGGACATCATATTGTATTTAGTTGTCACATTTCCCATCTCCTCTCGCCTGTGACGCTTTCTCACCATTTTCTTCTTTTTCATGACCTTGATGTTCTTGAGGAGTTCTGACTAGGTATACTGCAGAATAACCCCAATTTTGTTGCTTTTATTTCTTTATTTATTTGGCTGTTCCAGGTCTTAGTGGCAGCATAAGAGATCTTTGATCTTCGTTGTGGCATGTGGGCTGTAGTTCCCTGACCAGGGATTGAACCTGGGCCCCATGCATTGGGAGTATGGCGTTCCAGCCACCGGACCACCAGGGAAGTACCCTTCCACCACAACCTTGTTGTCTGATGCTTTTCTCATAATTAAAGTGGGGTTATGGGTTTGGGGAAAGAATACAATGAGGAAGTGCCCTTCTCATGACAACATATCAGAGCATATCATATTTACATAATAACACTGGGAATAAACCTTCATCACTTGGTTAAGGTAGTGCTTGCCAGGATTATTCTCTGCAAAGTAATATTTTTCCCTTTCTCTACTCTATTTTTAGAAATGAGTCATTAAGTATAGTCTATCCTCAAGGGTGGGGAATTAAGCTCCACTTCCTGGAGGGGGAAAATATGTATATATATTATTTGGAATTCTTCTTTAAAGAAGATTTGTCTCTTCTCCATTATGTATTCACTTATTCAACAATTTATATGTGTATATACCCATAAGTCATTCCTAAGGGGACAGTAGCCTTTCATTTGGGGGGAATTACTTTGATGCAGATGTAGAGAACGACCTGTGGACACAAGGTGGGAAGGGGAGGATGGGACAAACTGGGAGAGTAGCACTGACATATATATACTAGAAGGCAATGGCACCCCACTCCAGACTCTTGCCTGGAAAATCCCATGGACAGAGGAGCCTGGTAGGCTGCAGTCCATGGGGTCGCTAAGAGTTGGACAGGACTGAGCAGCTTCACTTTCACTTTTCACTTTCATGCATTGGAGAAGGAAATGGCAACCCACTCCAGTGTTCTTGCCTGGAGAATCCCAGAGACAGGGGAGCCTGATGGGCTGCCGTCTATGGGGTCGCACAGAGTCGGACATGACTGAAGCAACTTAGAAGCAGCAGCAGCATTCGTGAAATAGACAGCTAGTGGGAAGTTGCTGCATAGCACAGGGAGCTCAGCTCGGTGCTCTGTGATGACCTACAGGGGTGGAAAGGGGGATGAGAGGGAAGGGATGTATGTATATATAAGCAGATTCACTTTGTTATACAGCAGAAACTAATACAACATTGTAAAGCAATTATACTTCAATTTTTAATTAGATAAAAATAAATAAATATATTATATATATGTAATAAAAATACTCCAATTTTTTAAAAAATGCTATTGATGCTTATATATGTTATTTATTTATATCAGTATGGACTCTTGAATGTTTTTATTCTCTTGATTATAATCCAATACTACGCTATTTGTTTTACTGCTCAAATTGTCCCAGCTCTTGCAGTCATTCTCATTAGGAGCCCTTTCAGTTAATGGCTCTTGAATCATCTCTTTTATCAGACTATTTTCCCTTGTCCTCTATGGACTGGATACATCTCTTTGAAAGATGATAGGGAAAAACAATCTGTCTTATGAAGTATAGATAAGGTTTTAATTAATAGACAGTTTATATTGTAGGCAAATAAAGCCTTTTAATATGAAGGGTACCTGTAGAAGTGTTATTTGCTTTTCAGCTGAGAATAAAAATGAACTTTATGAAGTGCCTGTCATTTAAGCTAGCTGGTGCTTGAGGTTGTATTGGCATACTTTTTTTGAAGTGACATGACTTTTTTTGACCCAGCTTAATGACACAACTGAAGTACTCAATTCATCAGAGATGATCTGGGCTCCTTCCTGTTCTGTGCACATATTTTTATTTTAAATCTTCTGCAGCACAATTGCCTTTGTACCAGACTCAAGGAAATGAGCATTTAAGCTGCCCCACCGAGCTAAGGTTTCCTACTGAGCTTCTACCTTGAGAAGTATTGCTGTCTCAGACCACTTGGCTCCACTCCAGCTGCCCCCAAGGGCATGTTTATAAGAGGGACACTGGTAGGTACCCATGTTGGGGTTTTTTTTTTTTTTTTTTTTTTGCTCAACCTATTGGATTGGCCAAAAGTTCATTCTAGTTTTTCTGTAAGATAGTATGGAAAAAAACTCAAGCTTTTTGGCCAACCCAATTCTTTCGGTTGAGAAACAAGAAATAGTATGTTGCCTAGGTCCTGTGAATGCACCTCAGATCTATCAATGGTTGGTTGTATGGCCCTGAAAAGATGCTCCATGCCTTTGGGTCTCAGTTTCCCTACCCCATCTGTGGGGCTTCCCTCATGGCTCAGATGGTAAAGAATCTGCCTGCAAAGCATGAGACCCTGGGTTTGATCCCTGGGTCTGGAAGATCCCCTGAAGAAAGGAATGGCTACTCACTCCCGTATTCTTATCTGGAAAATCCCATGGACAGAGAAGCCTGGCAGGCTACAGTCCATGGGGTCGCAAAGAGTTGGACATGATTGAGCGACTAACACTTCCACATCCACTTCCCTGTCTCTGTAATTAGTCCTTAGTTATTTCTGAGCATCTATTAGGTCTAACACCCTAGAGTTTTATGCTACAATTTTATGGTGGCCGAAAGAAGGCTATGTGCATATATTTATGTTTCAGTTCCAAGAGAAGTAGCCTCTAGTCTGAGGGAAATTATGTTTAAAAATGTATTATTGATGCCCAATAAAAATGCCAAGAATTCTTGACATTTACATGACACTATTACTTTTCAAATTTACTTTCACATTTTCTGGTCTCAATTTTCTATTTTTAACTTTGAACATATACTTTTTCTGCCACACATACACATTTATCCCTCGCTTTGACTCTCAGGTTGATACTTAGCCATATCTTTAACTGACTGATTTTCTCCCACTAGGTCACTTGCTGTGGGTGGTGTATGGTTTCTCACTTTGATGAAAGTCTTGGGATTGCCTTTGTTCCAGACTATCATCCCAAGAATGGTTGTATAGAAAATAGCCTTGGATGATAGAGATTGGAAAAGGAAAGCATGTTTAGTCTAGTATGCCTCCTTTCGGAGTAGGGGGCAGGATGCTTACTGCCCATTATAAAAGATTTGGGCTCCCTAGTTCAGTATGCAACTTATAATACACTCACTAAGTGTGCATCACTTTTGAGCTTGGGAAATGGGTGCAAAAAATGCTAATACAAATAGGCTTATTATATAGTGATTTTTTTAATTGAACAAGAAAACTGGAAAAGAATACTGTCTCTGCAAATGACATGATTGTTTCTTAGAAAAAAAATCATAAGAATCTATAAAATAGCTGCAAAATTTATGAGTATTTAGCAAGATAATAGATTCAAAATTAACATCCAAAAATTCATTGTGTTTCTCTATATAAGCAATAAAAATGGAAATTGAATTACAAATACTATTTACAAAAACATATTAAAATACATAGAGATCAAGTTAAATATGTGCAAACCTCTATACTGAAAATTACAACTAATATGAAAGAAATTAAATATCAAAATAAATGGAGAATGCTATTTTCTTCACAGACTGGAGGACATACAATGTTGATAAATTTAAATTCTCCTTAAATTAGTCTATAATTTCTATACAATCACAACTAAAATTCCAGCAGGGTTTTTTAGAAATTTACAATTTGATTCTAAAATTTGTGTGGAAAATCATAGAACCTAGAATAGTCCAAACTATCTTGAAAAAAAGAAAAAAGTTGGCCTCATACCACCTGATCTGAAGATTTCTATAAATCTAAAGTAGTATAGATACTGTTATATTGGCACAAATGTAGATCAGTGGACCAGAAGAGAGAGTCTTAAACAGACTGACACATACAGAGTCAACTGTGTTTTTGGACAAAGGCACCAAAGCATTTCAAAGGGCAAAGGAAGTCTGTCCCACAAAAAGGGCTGAAATAACTAAACATCCCATATTTTAGGGGAAAAAATAATTCCCCTTTCTTTTTTCCAGTTTCTGGAAAAATATTTATCTTAGAATTAACAAAACATGCATGTAAAAGCATTAACATTAAACCCTCAATGTCCCAACTACCAAAATAGTCACTCTCAAGCCAGGTTGCACTTCAAAACCACCTTAGAACACCTGCCTAGGCCCTGTCCAAATATTCAGAAATTCCAAGGACTGGGAAGAAGGCACCCAGGCATGGTATTTAGGAAATGCTCTCCAAACAATCCTATAATTGGGAACTGCTTTAAGACATACAAGCCTATGCTGCAATTAGAAAAGAAAAATTAAGATGTAAAGGTGTTTCTATAACTTTATTTGACAGTCAGCAGTTAGTTCTCCTTCACATTAACTGTCTGGAGACTTGAAAGCGGTGACAGGTACACAGGTCACCAGCATTTAGAGTTTGTTTGGTTAATCTTTATTACGTTTCCTGGACAACCGCACATAGATAGAAGTGTGTGTGTGTGTGTGTGTGTGTGTGTGTGTGTGTGTGTTCAGTTGCTCAATCCTGTCCAACTCTTTGTGACCCCATGGAGTGTAGCCCTCCAGGCTCCTCTGTCCATGGGATTTCCCAGGCAAGAATACTGGAATGGGTTGCCATGCCCTCCTCCAGGGGATCTTCCCAACCCAGGGATAGAACCCACCTCTGTTGCATCTCCTGCATTAGCAGGCATATTCTTTTTCACTGCGCCACCTGGGAAGCACGTGGATCCAGCATTGGACATTCCTTTTTCCTTTGGCCCAGACAGCTTTGCTGATCCTGGTGTCAGTGTATACATCTGGGGTTCCCTCTTGGCAAATTTCAGGATTTCTCTGAATGCCCTGAAGGGTACAGTTCTTGGAACCCATTCCATGGATGTGCTTGTGAATGTTGATAGTGTATTCTCTGGTCACCACCTCGTTGATGGTGGACCAGCCCTTCTTCTCAGCACCCTTCTTTGCAGGAGTCACTTCTGCCGGACTGGGGTGCAGGATTATGGGAGAAGGAACACAGTATCCTAACCCACCCCTTGATAGGAATAGAAGTTCTTACCATGTGTGCTAAGAGATTCTACCTGGAGAAATAAATATATTGCTAGGAGCTCTTGGTTTATGGAGCTATGTCAGGTTTCTTCCCCCTTTTAGAACTGGGACAAATATATTAGGGGTATTTTTCCTTCTGTTGTCTTTGCCACAGTGCCGAGCCTCTACCTTCCAGACGTGTATGCATGTCTAAGTCCAGTGGTAGGTCTGTTTGAGACATACCCAGACCTTTAAGCAGCTTCACTTTCATTTTTACCTTCTCAATGGTGGCTTGGACTTTAAGAAGCCATGTCCCATGCATGCCCTTCTTTATCAGGCACTATAAGGGTTGGCACATTGTGCCAGGTGGGAAGTAAAAGTCCTCCAGAACCCCCAAGTCCCCAGGCAGACTTGAATGCCTCTCATGTTCTTAGGGATCGGCTAGGTTTGTACATTATCAGTCAAAGTTTCTGGAACAATATACATTTTACCCAAATAAATGGCTTCCAAAAATTTTATGGCAGTGCCTGGGTCTTGAATTTTCTGTGAGTTCATTGATCTATTCTCTTCTCAGACGTTCCAGAGAAGTCTACAGAGTGTCCTGCAGCAAGGCAAATCCTCATATATTATTAACATTATATCATCAATGTGCTGCTCCATACTCAGCTGCTTCAGTCATGAATGGAATGGAATGGGCCCATTTTATTGATGTGGGGAGAAGACCCAATTTGAAACATCAAAGGGAACTTCCTGACTATAACTGTTTGCCCCCTGCCACCATCAGTGGTGCCAAGGTGGTGCCAGAAAACTTTTGAGGGTGCCCATGTATACTAAAATACAGTTGGCTCCAGTATCAACTAGAACTGTCTCCTTTAGTTTATTTTGGGGGGACCGGTGAATAGTGAGCAGAACAGGAAGCCTCCAGTGGCCCTGATCTGGATATGATCTTGCCTGCATGCTATACCTGGGGAGTGAGGCACCATTCCAAATAGGACTGTATCCCTGAGGCCTCTGCTGGAGCTGGCAGGGCACCAGGGCTGGTTGGGGCAGGTGGGGCAGGTCTGAACTGCTGTTCAGGTTTTAAGGCTTTCCATAGGCCAGCCAGTGGAGCATTGGGTTGCTGGTCTATCCTTTTAGATGGGGTCCTGGCAGCAAGGAGGTAAAACCATGTTTACAGGTTACTTTTACTAGGTAACTTTCACAGCCAGCTAAGTAAGATAGCCTTTCGGCTTTCTGACCTTCTTCTCTGTCTCCAGACTTTATTTTTTAAATAATTTTATTTATTTGTTTATTTGTTTGTTTGTTTTTGGCTCTGCTGGGTCAGGCTTTTCTCTAGTTGCTGGAAGTGGGGGCTGCTTACTAGCTGCAGTGTGCGGGCTTCTCTTGTTGCGAACCACGGGCTCTCAGACACACAGGCTTCAGAAGCTGAGACACATGGGCTGCTCCCAGGCTCACGAGCACAGGCTCAGTAGCTACAGTGTGCTATAGCTATAGCCCAGGTTTAGTTGTTCCATGGCAGGTGGAATCTTCTCAGATCAGGGATGGAATCCATGTCTCCTACATTAGCAGGCAGATTCTTTACTATGAAGCCACCAGGGAAGCCCTGTCTCGGGGCTTTCTTGCAGCCCAAACCTGTATCTGGAATTTGTCAGTTTCCTCCAATCAATGAGTTGCCCAGCATCATGAATTGTCTTATTTTATGACCAGGTTTAGCATGGATATCAGTATCTCATATCAGGTGCTAGGGGCGGACTGGGGTATCTTGGCTTTCATTCCTGCAGTGAATGTGACCCATTCGGGACTCAAAGACAGGGATGTAGGTGGCCTGTTTTACCAAACTCCCTAATAATTTACTTACCTACTGCCTAGATCCACATGCCCAAGGAGAACCCTTTCAATGGGCCAGGTCTCCCTGCAGGATAGAATAATCCAACCTGTAAGGGAGTAAGTACCCTGAACCCCTAGGTGCTATGCAGGCACTGCTGGGGGCAGGGGGGTGGTGTGTGATCACGTTGCTCATTTTCTCCGCTTCCTGACTGTTCAGAGAACCACCATCACTCCCTGGATCTCACAGCCATACCAACCAGGTGGGGATATTGTCCCTGGCCTTTTGTTGGAACTTGGCAGCTTTATCAGTAAGCTCAGCAGGAGTACATTCTCTCGCTGTGTTTCCTGAATCGGGGGCTGACCCACTCTCTGGTGGTGGTGTTTTCTTTTTTCATTTGGGGTCAAATAGCACAGAGCATTTCATCCATTTAATTGTCAACCATAACATCCTCTTCTTCATTTGAATCTCTTTCCCAGGGATTCCACGTCCTAGCAGCCCAATCAGGCTTTGTTCCGCCACTTAGACCTTAATCCTCAACAGCTTGTGGCCTTCTAGCTTTGCAAACTGGTGCACCAAGGTCTCTAACTTCTTACCCTGCTCTCCCACCTTGTCTGTCAGCCCACAAGCTGGAAGAGCCACGGACATCCTTCTCCAACCTCAGCTCTTCTTACAACTTCTAACTCGAGTTCCCACCTGCCCGCACTAGAGACTAGCCCACTGCCAGCCCTTCAGTTCCCTTCTTTGCTGCAGTGCACCACGTAGTTCCCCAAACAAGCTCACTAAGCCAGGGTTCCAGGGTGTGCACAGACACACACAGAGGACCATGAGCATTTAATACATAGGTCACCCTTCCCCCACATAAAGGTCAATAGCCAACTCAGGACTTCTCCCACAGACATCTCTTTCCCAAAACCCACTTCTCCAATCTCCTAATTTTTTTGGTTTTCAAATTCAGAAATTTCCAGAGTGAAATCTGAAATTGGCCCTCAAATGTAGAAAGCAAAGAGAGACCAAAGAAAGAGGTAGACCACTCCAGATGGGTAGGTGGGAGGCTAACTGAGCAAGGGAACCTGTATCTGAGGCTAGTCTTAAGCAGCCACCAGATGAATACATCTTTGCATCCATCTGCCAGAATCTTTAAAGTTTATGTAGAGGCCTTAACTGGATGCAGCCACATATACTGTCCAGATGATCTCAATAATACTTTAATTTCTCAAGGCTGCATCCTTGAAAACGGCTCCCACCATGGGAACTGTGAGCAGAACATATGTTCTAAAGACCGGAGAGGGATGGAGGAGCCTCCCTTTGCTCTGTTCCAGCTCATGGGTCAGCTGGCAGTCATGCCCTCTGGGTGACCTCCCCTAAGATGAACATAAAACCTAAAACTATTAAGCTTCTAAAAGAAGATACAGAAAAGTATCCTGGTGACTTTGAGATTATAAAAAAAAAAAAAAAATCTTCTTAGAAGCTCTAATCACAAAGAAAACATGGATCACTTACCCTTTCTCAAAATTAAAGCTTTCTGCTTTATCGAAAGCCTTCAGACAAAGGCAAGGAATTCCCTGGTGGTCCAGTGGTTAGGAGTCTGTGGTTCCTAACCTGCAGGGGACACAGGTTTGATCCCTGGTCAGGGAACTTAAGATCCCACATGCCAAGTGGTGTGGCCAAAAAAAAAAAAAAAAATCTTTTTTTTAAATACAAAGGCAAACCACAGAGTGGAAGAAAATGTTCACAAAACGTTGTTCTGACAGAAGACTTGTGTCTAGAGTATGTAAACATCTCCTGAAAATATGTCCTGTTTTGTTTGAATTTTTACAATGATAATATTGTCCTGTTATTATGATATAGTAACCTCATAATGACCACATTTCATGTCCCAATCACAATTTCAATCAGTCAACAAATAAGAAAATGGGAATGAAGAACCCCACACTCTAGTATCTGTTCTACATCTACCTCTGCTCCCACTAAAAGTCACATTGAGAAACACACTGCTAGTCACCCTTTCTTTCCCTTGACAGGCAAAGAACAGTCTTTATGAAGACTGAGGAAGTGGATTTAACAAATAGGAAGATAAAATTACTAATATGAGGGCAAGCTGCCACTCCTGCAATAATGAAAAGAAGAAATTGGCACACATTTTTAAAACAGCTCAGAAAAACTTGGGCAAAATGAAAACAAAGAAGAGATTAAAGAATACAGTAAGTCCCCAACATGAAATGAGTTCTGTTCTGAGAGTATGTTTATAAGTCCAATTTGTTCATAAGTCCAATTTGTCCATAAGTCAAACAGACTTAACCTAGGTACCCAACTAACACAATTGGCTACATGGTACTATATAAAGTAATAGCTTTATAATACTTGTCACAAAAATATTACATAAAAAACCAACACAAAAAATAAAACATTAAACATTTTTAATAAACATTAAACATTTTTAATCTTACAGTACAGTAACTTACAGATATGTGAACTAACTTACATGACTGGATATGTGAACACATGTTCTCATCTTTGAAAGTTCACAACTTGAAGGTTTGTATGTAGGTGACTTTACTGTATTTATGGTAAATTATTAATAGTTATGAAAACCAATAGGATAGTAGATAAGATGGTGAAATTAAAAAATATTTAAGTATGCTCATAACCTCATCTGGTGCCTGGTGCTCTGACCATCACTGGGATAATATAAACCAGAGGCTCTGAGGTATCTTGGTAAATGGGAATGGGAGCATCATGCACTGAGCCAGTTGGTATAGACTAATTCTTTTCTATTGGTAATTCTAATGAAAAATAATTTATTAATAGATATGGATTTATACTGCACTGGTATTTTCAATGCCATGATTAGAGCAGAAACAAAGTTACAAAACCACCCACAAGATGTTCCTGCATCAACTCCTGATATGTCTGTTTTTAGTTATGATTATTGCAGTCAATTTTCCATTCCAAAAGACTAATACAAGTTTGGTATGTTGCTATCAGTATTTGCATTGGTTCTGCAAAATGTGTTTTGGGTTAAGGGTTACTATGGCCCCTCCTCCCCTACTAGGTGTGAAGCTAAAGCTACTTAATAGATTTTCAGACGCTATTTAACCAGCTCTGTTCTAATTAGAAATCGTACTACCTCCTATGGATTCAGTGCTCAGTTGCTCAGTTGTGTCCGACTCTTCGCAACCCCATAGACGATAGCCCACCAGGCTGCTCTGTCCGATGCCGGGAGCCGGTGAGGCATTCTGCTCGTGACAAAGGTCATGAGGAAGGAGGCTCGGCATACGCAAAGGCGGGATGGAGCCTCAGGAGTCCGCCCGGATATTCTCGAGCATTTTCCCCCAAAAAACCAGAGTCTGCCTACTTTATTGCTTTGTGCTCTCACCTCTGACTTTACTGGGGGCTGTCCCCTACCACCATCTCGCTCTCTCTCTGTCAAAGAGTTAACTTACAGCTCCAATTAATAAAGTTCCTGGGCAATTAGGAGTGTTTAAATCCAAACCCCTCAGATGGCTCTCTAACTCGCCTGACAAGTTTACCTGGACTCCTGCAGCTATGCATACGATTGTTTACAGTCTCCTAGCCTCCAGAGGCACGGGAAGCTTAAGATATTCAAATAGCTTAGAGCCTCTCAGAGAGTTAAAAACTGTCAGAATAAACTAGTAAAGGATTTCATTGATGAGTCAATGCTTGTTGCCAAGTTTTCACATCCCCTGAATTGTATCCTTGAATGTGTATTAATTAATAGTTGGTATATAGTAAAAAATAAGTAGTGGCCTTGGTGTTAGTAACTTTAGACCCTTAAGGTAATAAATTCTTTCCTTTGTTGTAAACCCATTACACATCCGCCCTATAGGAATGCAATTTTATCTTTGGAAGATGGTGCCAAACCTTAAAATAATAACTCTTAGAGAAAATAAGTCTTTGTTGATAAGTCCTTGTCAAGAGTCATAAAATGTTAGTAGGCCTTCTAGCCAGAAGATGATGTAAATCACCTAAACCATTTGTATACGATAAATTTGCAGGAAAGAAACCTTGGTTTTTGATAAGAATCAAAGACTGCTGACTTTGCATCCCCTATTATCCTCTATGAGTAACTTAGGGTATAAAAGCCCCTGTTAAAAATAAAGCTACGGGCCTTGTTCACCAACGCTTGGTCTCCCCATGTCATTCTTCCCTTTAACTTCCAGCTGAGTCTCCATCTGGAGCGCGGAACCCACCACGCTTACTAATTATGCCTGGGCTTCTAAGACCCACTCGAGAAGGTGTCTAGGGTGAGGCACCTTCCGCTATTCGAGAGGGCGCCTGCGGCCTACGTAAGTGGTGCAAACTTCTTGTCTTGAAGTTTTATTGGTCTCCCGCGTAAACCAAGCTACTCAGCTTCTTTTCTCCACTGAATTTTCCTACTGAGCTATCCTCATTCTATTGTTCTCTATATCTCTAATTAGCATATAAATAGTCGCCTAGGCCGTCTCTCCTTCGAATACCCTGGATCAGCTGGGGCTGGTCCCCAGCAGTCCATGGGATTTTCCAGGCAAGAATACTGGAGTGGGTTGCCATTTCCTTCTCCAGGATGGAGTTGGTAGTGATTCTAAAACAGGTGTTATTTTTCTTAAGAAGGTAAAGGAAGCCAAGACAATTGAGGCTGGATCATTTCCTGAGTAAGGCTCTAGCCTCTTCACCACCCTCAATGTAATCTCTTAAATTGCTACTTACCCGTGTCCCCAGGCCCCCTGACTCTCGACCTCCTCCATGACTGCTTTCCTGCTTCCTCTTTTACATTCCACTCAGTCCACAAACACTCCCTGTCCCAGTATAAAAGTTATTGAGTGTAGCAGTAAAGGAAACTATAAACAGCCCAGTTTAAAAAAAACACCTCTCATCTTAAAGAGAGAGCAACCCTGACTCCACATTTCCCTCCACAGTCACCACCTTAATTTTCTGCTCCCCTTTTCAGTAAAACTCTGGAAAACATTGCTTTTATTGGATGTCTCAATTTCCTCTCCTCCCATTTCCTCTTGAAACTGCTGCATTCTGCCTTTCATCTCCATCTCTGCACCTGAACGCCTCTTGTCAAGGCCATGGATGTCACCCAGATTGCCCAGCCAGTATTTAGGTCACACTCTCTTACTTAATACATTTTCTTTACATGGTCATGGCATAGAATTCTCTCTCCTTGTTCTCCTCCACCTTGGGAGCTTTTCTTGTGCTCTAATGAAGAATTTATTTGCAGGGCAGCAATGGAGAAACAGACATAGAGAATAGGCTTATGTTCATGGGGAGAGGGGAGGAGAGGGTGAGATGTTTGGAAAGAATAACATGGAAACTTAATTACCATATGTAAAATAGCCGATGGGAATTTGCTGTATGGCTCAGGAAACTCAAACAGGGCTCTGTATCAATCTAGAGACTGGGATGGGGAGCGAGATGGGAGGGAGGTTCAAAAGAGAGGGGAGATATATATATATAGAAGTATATATATATATGTATATATATATGGCTGGTTCATGTTGAGGTTTGACAGAAAACAACAAAATTTTGTAAGCAATTATCCTTCAGTTAAAAATTAAATCGATTTTTTTTTTAAAAAGAGCTAACAATGCAGTCCCTGAAAACTATGTTTTTACTCACTTAACTAGAAATTAAATTTAATTTAAAATTAAAAAGAAATGAGGTATAGATCTTACCCTCCAGAAATGTATAGTTTGCTGGGGGGAGAGGGGGTTGAAAAATAAATAGTTACAAAATAAGGAACAAATGGTGTTGCCAGAGAAATGACAGTTGGGACTTATGGAAACTCAGATAAATAGAGCATCTCTTAAAAGTTTGATGAAGCTGAATTAGTTTTGACTTTTTTATTGCACACTTGCAAAATTAATGCATTTCCTAATTGCCTCTGTAATCAGATTGAAATTTCTAAAGTTTTCTTTTGCTTGTTCATGCTCCCAATCTTATAATTGGAATGGAAAAGCCTTTTTCTTGGTCTATCTCACAAACCTCAAGAACCCAAGAAACACATATCTAAGGATAAATATTTGAAGAAAAAAAACAATTTTATTTCATTTTATTTAAGAGGAAGGGGTCAAAATGTAGAGATTAACACATGGGACACTGGGAGAAATGTAGAGAGGTTTCCCTAAGCAGCTAGTAGATGGTTCCTCTGGGATCTGAACCCAGGTCTGTCTAGTTCCAGAGCCCATACTCTTTCAGTATTATAGCCTGGTCTCAAATATAAATTCATATTTAAACATTATACAAAGAGGGTAAGGTACCCGTGGGTAAGAAAACATTTGATTTACAAAAACCAGGGAGTTGTTGATGGCACAAGTGCCCTGGAAGAACTAGAGAAACACAAGACATTTAAAAGTGAGCACATCCATGGACTTCCCTGGTGGTCCAGAGGTTAAGACCCCACACTCCCACTGCAGGGGACGTGGGTTTGATCCCTGGTCAGGGAAACTAAGATCCCACATGCCAAAGGAAGATACAGACTATCTTAGGAATAATTGCCCCATTTGATTGTTAGTGAAATTATCATTTCCTTTTATTTTCTGTATCTAAAATATAAATGATGCTCATTTCCTCTCTTCTTGGTTTTTGTGCTATATGCAGGAGAAGGTAAATTTAGAGCTAAATCTTATCCAAGCCGGAGATTTAGATTCCTGTTCTCTGCCTTTCAACTCCCACTTCATCCAAAGACCTTCACCATCACTCTTTACCGGCTCTTGCCCTCGTCCTCTGCTAAAATCATTATGTCTGTTGGGTCTAATCCACATCAATCTTCAACCCTTCTTAAAACTGCTGAAACACTGGTTTTTCTTGGACCTAATGTCATAGAGTCACATCAGAGGATTTGATTTTTGTTCTAACCAGTAGTCATCAGTTGTGAATATTCCTATGCAGATTTTGATTGACTTGTTGTCATGAGTACAAATTTATATTTAACTTCACAGCTATGTATTCAATAAATGTCTCTATCTTATTTACTGCCCAGCTTAATGACAGCTATCCAGTAGACAGATGACAGATAGAGAGACAAAGAGATAAATAGAGAACACAAATGTTAACCAAAAGTAAACACATCTTTTTAAATATAGACATCTCTGGGCTTGGTGATAATGCTGTTTCACAGCTGATTTACTGTATTACTCTAAGAATAATTAGCCATAAACATCAAAGGAATGTTATATGTTTTTTTCTCTCTTTTCTCCAAAGAAACGCACAGTGGGATATGTAAGATGTCAGAAATAATTAGACAAAATTGCACAATCCCATTGTGATACTAAAATATCTCTGGAGTTGAATATTTGCTGTGAAACCTTAAAATCTGGTTTGAAAGATGCTTATTATAAACAGTATATTTTTTCTTTAAAGGTAATTGTCCCAGAATTTTTAAAGCATGGTATTATGTGACTATATGGTTCCAAGTGTGAAAAGATGTATAAAGATAAATGAGAAAGTCATCTGGGTGGCAAGATAGACTTAGAATTCTGTAATGTCGCCCTCAAAAAGAGTTTGGGAACTTAAAAAAGTAGCATTTGAATAATAATATAGGGATGAAGTTTATTGGTGAACAAAACAGAAAAGAAACTGACTCACAGATATAGAGAACTAGTGGTTACCAGTGGGGAGAAGGAAGAAAGGAGGGGCAATATAGAGGATTAAGAGATACCAAACAAACTACTATTATATAAGATAAGCTACAAGGATAGGGACTTCCCTGGCAGACCAGGGTAAGACTTCGCCTTCCAATGTAGGGGATGAGGGTTTAATCCCTGGTCAAGGAGGTAAGATCCCACATGATTTGTGGCCAAAAACCCAAAACATACAACAGAAGCAATGTTGTAACAAATTCAATAGTTTTTAAATGGTCCATTTTTTTTTTTAATCCTTTTTGAAAAAAAGCTACAGGGGGCTTCCCGGTGGCTCAGCAGTAAAGAATCTACCTACCAGTGCAGGAGACATTGGTTCAATCCCTGGTCCAGGAAGATCCTGCATGCCACAGAGCAACTAAGCCCATGACCACAACTACTGAGCCTGTGCTCTAGAGCCCAGGAGCCACAACTACAGATGCCCGCACACCTAGACCCCGTGCTCTGCAACACAAGAAGCCACAGCAATGCAAAGCCCGTGCCCTACAACTAGAAAGTAGCCCCTGGTTGCCAAAACTAGGGAAAAAGTCTATGCAGCAATGAAGACCCAGGACAGCCAAAAATAAATAAATAAATAAATAAATAAAATTTTAAAAATGCTGCATGGATATATTGTACAGCACAGGGACTACAGCTAATACTTTTTAATAACTGTACATAGAGTATAACCTTTAAAAATTGTGAATCACCATATTGTACATTTATAACATATTATATATTAACTATACTTCCATTTTTTAAAAAGAGGGAGTTTACATTCAGAGAAGAAAAAATATATATCAAAAACATGTAAAGATTTTATGAATACTGAAATACTGTCATTTGTCTTCCAGGTGAAAGAACATGGCTTTTTCATTCAGACTATAGCATACAGTACTGTGGTTTTTCTATTTACCCACACAAAATGGAACCCAAGAGACGACACAGCTGAGGAAATTACAGAGTCTTTACCAATGAAAGACATTCAAGTCTGCGTAGTTTTCAGCTGAAACAAATAACCACCAGCTTCTCCACAGCATAGATTAGAACAGGGGAAAATGAACATCACTAACTGTACCCCGGAAGCCAGTGTGGCTGTGAGACCCAAGACCATTACGGAGAAGATGCTCATTTCTATGACTCTGGTGATCATCACCACCCTGACCATGCTGCTAAACTCCGCCGTGATCATGGCCATCTGCACCACCAAGAAGCTCCACCAGCCTGCCAACTACCTGATCTGTTCTCTAGCCGTGACGGATCTCCTGGTGGCTGTGCTTGTCATGCCCTTGAGCATCATGTACATTGTCATGGACAGCTGGAAGCTGGGGTACTTCATCTGCGAGGTGTGGCTGAGTGTGGATATGACCTGCTGCACCTGCTCCATCCTTCATCTCTGTGTGATCGCCCTGGACAGGTACTGGGCCATCACCAATGCTATCGAGTACGCCAGGAAGAGGACTGCCAAGAGGGCCGGGCTGATGATCCTCACGGTCTGGACCATCTCCATCTTCATCTCCATGCCCCCTCTGTTCTGGAGGAGCCACCGCAGACTCAGCCCGCCCCCCAGTCAGTGCACCATCCGGCACGACCACGTCATCTACACCATCTACTCCACACTTGGGGCATTCTACATTCCCTTGACTTTGATACTGATTCTCTATTACCGGATTTACCATGCAGCCAAGAGCCTTTACCAGAAAAGAGGTTCAAGCCGGCATTTAAGCAACAGAAGCACAGATAGCCAAAATTCGTTCGCCAGTTGCAAACTGACACAGACGTTCTGTGTGTCTGACTTCTCCACCTCAGACCCTACCACAGAGTTTGAGAAGATCCACACCTCCATTAGGATTCCTCCCTTTGACAATGACCTAGATTACCCAGGAGAACGCCAACAAATCTCCAGCACCAGGGAGCGCAAGGCAGCACGAATCCTGGGTCTGATTTTGGGTGCGTTCATCTTATCCTGGCTGCCATTCTTCATCAAAGAGTTGATCGTAGGTCTGAGCACCTATGCTGTGTCCTCCGAAGTGGCTGATTTTTTGACCTGGCTTGGTTATGTGAATTCTCTGATCAACCCTCTGCTCTACACAAGTTTCAATGAAGACTTTAAACTGGCTTTTAAAAAGCTTATTCGGTGCCGAGAACATACTTAGATTGTAAAAACTCAGAAGGCTTGACTTTTAGCAGCCTCGTGAGTGCACAGGGGTAAGGGATATAGCTTATAAATTCTTGAACATAGTTGGTTCAGGAGAGTTTGTGAGTACGTGTGGTCTTGTTTTGTCTTTTTTTTTCTTTTCCTGTTTTGTTATTTCATGTGCTGTTTTCTACCTCTGGTCTTATTTGTGGTACATAATTTCAAACAAACACTATCAAACAAAAACAGAAATTTCATAGCAGTAATAATAGGCTGAAATAGTACATACTTTTTATTTCTTTAGCCATTTCAGTTAACCCAGCAATTAAAGAATGCCAAAATAAATCTTCATTTGCAGAATTCTTTATTACTTATGTATCAAATACACGATGACCTGCCTTGGTGTGTGGCATTAATTCTGAGGTTATGGATCCAAACGCTTAAAAATTCCATTGGGTATTGCATGATAACATAAAGGATTTTTTTTTAAGTTGTGTGGTGTCATCTACTGCTTGCAGATCTGACCTGAAGTCATTCCTTATGACTACATGGCCTGCACCTTTCTGGCAGTATAGCTGCCTCTTAGTGCTCTTAGTTCACGATTAAATAAGCATCTTCATTCTCTAAAAAGAACCTAGAATGAATGTGCTAATACTTTCCTAGGCCTTTGACTATGAATGTGAAACATAAGCAAATAATATTATGAAACAATTATCAAAACTGGTCACTTTGTTGTTGACACATCGGGCCTCCTCTAGTTCTCAGAAGCATCACAGCAAAACTTCGGATACACTCTCCCATTCTAGCAGGATTAAAGTGGGAGCACATGCCAAACTGGAGAACTTTTAAAGCAACATTAAGCTACTGTACCCATTAAGGGATGTATTGATCAGATGAGGGAATACATTACCTGAAGAACTTTGTTGGAGAAAGTTACTCATTAAATTATCAGTTGTGCATATGGAAAAAAAATTAAACACTGAAACATCTATGTTTATAGCAGAAACCACCCAGCAGGAAGTGAGTATGAAATTGTGTCTCCTGGAACCCCAGTGGCTTCCGTGCCAGACTGCTGTGTGGGTCCAGGAGGCTGCAGGCAGGACCCAAGGCCACGCAATGTGTGGCTGACCAGGACCAATGGCTCCAGTCCCTTGGAGGAGCTCACCGCTAAGTCAAGAGTGCTGACAGAAGGGACTGAAAGTGCGTAAATTCTTGCACATTCCTCAGTAAGTGACTGTTGTAGAGCTGGGCTCCCCACCTCTCATCCACGACCTCTCCCACTTCTTCACATCCCCCAGATTGCATCTCTTCTTTGTTGAGAAGACATTGGTTTCTCAACCATCTGCACCTCCATGTTTTACTCCTTAATTCCATCCCCTCTCAACTTTTCTATAATCTTGCCCCTTTCTCTCAGTCTCTCCCTCTCCTTTTCAATCTCCTTCCCATCACCGCTTCCTCTCCCCTCTCTTCTTTACTCTCAGCCATCAATTTGCTCGAGTCTTTTTTTGCACTAGGACGGAGTCCTCCACCTGTAGTACCTCCTTATGCTCCTTCATCTCTCTCCTCGTTCTCCCACCTGAGTCTCCAGTTATCCACCCATTTGTTCTGCCTCCAGTTCTCACCTGCCACTGCCTATTCTCTCTTTTGCCATCTGGGTATGCCTGTCCCAATTCCCCCAAAACTGATCTCCCAAAGGTTACTGGGGACTTGCCAATGGGCAAATCTAGTGACCTTCCCTCTGTCCTTATCTAACTTCCTGTTCTCATCAGTTCAAACAGTTAGCCATCCCTTTCTTGTTTAAGCCCGTGCCTTCTAGGATCCTTTACTTTCTCACTTCTCTAGTTACCTTCTCATTCTTTGCCTCCTTTTCTTCATTCTGGGAGTTAACCATCAGTTCTTACTTCCTGTATATTCATACTCCATTCCAACCTCCATCATTTCCACAAATATTTCCTTGCCTGAGGCTCTAAAATATGTTTCTCTGATTGTGATCTGTCTCGTTCTCACACCATAACCCATGAATTAAGTCTGGTGGACATCTCCTTGTGAACACTGTCAGTGCCTCAAACACAGCCCTTCTAAACTGAACTCATGATTGTTTTCCTGCACTCAAACCTTCTCCTTTCTACCTTCTCAGTCTCAGACAACAGGATTTTGTTTTATTTATTTGGGGGCTGCACTAGGTCTTTATTATAGCACATGGGCTTTCTCCAGATGCAGTTCATGGACTTACTTGCTCCCAGGCATGTGGGGTCTTAGTTCCCTGACCAGAGATTGAACCTGCATCCCCTGCATTGGAAGGAAGATTCTTCATTTGTTTTTTCTTTTTGTTTTCTTTTTTGGGGTGGAGGGAGCTGTGCTGAGTCTTCATTGCAGTACATGGGCTTTCTCTAGTTGTGGCAAAGGAAGCTACCGTCTAGTGGTGGTGTGTGGGTTTCTGATTGCCATGGCTTCTCTTGCAGAGCATGGGCTTTAGGGTGTGTGGACTTCAGTAGTTGTGGCCCATGGGCTCAGTAGTTGCGGCTCCCAGGTTCTAGGGCACAGGCTCAGTAGTTGTGGTGTATCGGCTTAGTCGCTCCACGGGATCTTCCCGGACCAGGGATTGAACCCATTTCTCTTGCATTGGCAAGCAGATTCTTAACCACTAGATTACTAGGGAAGTCCCAGACAACAGGATTGCCATTCATTTTATCATTCACATTAGATAAATGAGATTCTCTCTCTTTGTGGTTTGTCTTTCACATCCATACAGTATAAAAGTTTTATTACCCATTTATCTCTGTAGAAATGTTTGTATATGCACCCTCCTTCTTCAATAACTTGGTCCTCTCCCCTGGACCAATCTTCTTATCTGATCCACCTACCTCTGGACTCCTCATCTACAACTCTGCCCCTGCTCACCTTCCAGATATACATCTTCCTAGAGCAATAGTTCTCAAAGCAACATCTCCAGACCAGCCATGTTAGTTTCACTTGGGGACTTGTTAGAAAAGCAAAGTCTAGGGCCCCACTGAAAACCTACCAAGTCAGAAATTTCAAGGCAAGGGGCATCCATCTCTGTCTTAACAAGCCTTCCAGGAGACTCTGGTGCATGCTAACATTTAATAATCACTCTCCTAGAATGTCCTGTTGATTTTTAATATCAGCATCAAAATCCCCCACTATTTTCCCATCAGTATAAGATAAATTAAAATTCCTAAATATAACGTTCAAGGCTTCTTCACCATGTGGCCTCAAGCCACCTTTCCAAAGCTAAGTTTCAGCACTTCTTCTCACTCCCATCATATTCCAGAAAAATCTGGATATTTCCTGTGTTTTCTGAGCCTTCCTAACATTTTGCCCCCACTGCTTCAGAAACCTGACCCCATAAGTTTCCATCTTTCTTCCTCCAATCCTTCATCATGGAGTGCAAACACGATCTCTTCTGCAAAGTCTTCGTAAGAAGATTGTCTATCACCATAAAATTCCTCTCTCTGGGGTCTGTGCTCCCTGGAACCTCACGGGGACCTCTGTTATTATAAGTGCTTCCTATCTTGTTGCGCGTTTGTTTGTGTATTTCTGCTGTCTGCCCCCAGTAGATTGTGAGCTCCTTGAGGACAGGAACTGTGTCTGTTTTATCTCTGTATCCTTAAGAACTCCAACAGTGTTTTACACACAGTAGGCACTCAATAAATATCTCTTAATGTGAATGAAATTATGTCCCCAGAAAAAAATGTAAGTGTGCAATGTTCTCTCAGTGAGAAAACCAAACTTAAAATCTCATGATGCAATACACACTTCCTTTTTCTTTAATATTTACCCTCTCATCCCAGCTTTGTTCAAAAACTGCTAGGAATGCTTCCACATGAGAATAAAATTAATTTCTCATGCCGCTGAACATAAATGAATATCCTTTATTGGTTAGGATTCAAGCTAAGCTGTTCCCAAAGAAGAGACCCCCAAATACAGCAGTTCAAGCAAGACAGATCCTCTTTTACATGACAGTCAGGAGGTAGGAGGGAGCCCAGAGTGAGCAGGAAACTCTGCTCCACAGTGTTCTTCAAGGACTTGGGTCTTTACATTTTGTGACTCTGCCATCCTCTCAAGGCTGGTCCTTTTCTGAATGGCCAAAGCTGACTCCCCATCACATCCGTGTTCCAGTCCATAGAAAAGGGGAGAGAGAAATGGAGACCAAGCAATTTCCTTTTAAGTAAGTTGCATGGAAATTATACACATCATTTTTCCTTGGATTCCATTGGCAATAACTTGGTCACATGGGCTTCCCTGGTGGTTCAGCTGGTAAAGAATTCGCCTGCAATAAGGGAGACCTGGGTTCAACCCCTGGGTTGGGAAGATCCCCTGGAGAAGGGAATGGCTACTCACTCCAGTATTCCGGCCTGGAGAATTCCATGGGCTGTATAGTCCATGAGGTCACAAAGAGTCAGACATGACTGAGCAACTTTCACTTTCACTAGTCACATGGACACACCAAACTGTAAAAGAGAATTAAGAGTGAATTTCTTGTTGGGCAACCATGTGCCTTGCCAAAAATGAGCACTTCAAAATAAAAGGAAGAAGGAGAGAATGGATACCAGGGGCCAGTGAGCCATCCCTTCTACAAGAGAATATTGGTTTCTGCATGTGCAGCTCAAATATTACAGGGCAAGCCAGATGGCTGTCCAGTCAATGGTGACCTATGTACCAGGATGTCGAGGTTTAAGTTATGGGTGATTTAACTAAGATTGTCCCTATGCTGAAAATCTAGTATTTATCATGACTGTAATGTCTGCTTGCTTTTTTATCACCCTCCATAAGTCTTCATTGAAAATTCTTGGCAATTGTGAGTTTAAAACTTTCACAAGTCTAAGTAAATAAAAACACAAAAAATATATGCATAACTAATTTTCACTTACTAACTCATTTCCAGCTTACTAGATAGATCCTAACTAAATATGCTTTCTCATACCTACCTCTGTTCTTAGCAAAGAAGAGTCCATGTATGTTTCCTAGCCTAAATCAAACCTGCTAAAAAAAGTCTATTGTTCAATTTACTCCTTTAACTGATAGTGTGAGTTGCTACTGACCATTGTTGCCCCCTTAAATTAAAGCTTGAGTGAAATAATAGTAACTTCTGATATGGTCGGTGCTTCTAGGGTAAACATTAGCAGATTAAAAGTAAACCCCAGGAGTCACATTTCATTCACCTCCATTAACTAATAAATTAGGACTTTGGGGCTTGTGTACTTGGTAAAAGAATTCTTGGACATATCACTCCACTGGAGACCTGATGCTTTGCTTGAAACTAGTGTCAGTAAGAATATAATACTACTATCAGCTTTGGATAACTCTATAGGCACCCCACACTTATGAACTTCAGTTTGCAAACTGATACTTATACACCCAGAGCAACACCCAGCAACTGTGCAGATTACCAGCACAAGTCATTTGTTAATAGTTTCAGCTATCACATTGATCTTAATCGACTCGTGTGTTTGCAGTGTTTGCTAAATTTTTAAGATCTCCTACAGATAACTTCATTCTGTAAATATTTGCAAAAACAGTGAGAACACTAGAAAAAATAGCAAGAAAGAGTATATGACTACAATAGAAATACAAATAACGGTAATTTTTAAATTAAAATTGCTGAGACAATGACAGTCATTGGATATGGGAATGGGATGAAATCTTGTTGAGTTTGTAGGGGACACTATAAACAACAGGTGAAAAGGCCCTGTGCCTAAATTGTCAACTATAATTATCAGGAAATAAGGGAAAGTAATTAATGAGATGTCCCAGCATTGCACAGTAGTTCTAAGAGGTATCTGGGAATGTGTGTGATCACATGTAGTAATCTCAGCAGAGAACACCAGTGACATTTTATGGTAGGAGACAAAAGAGGCTAAATCCTGCAATTAAAAACAAAAAACAGTCCCATTCAGTAAAGAATTATGCCACCCAGAATACCATTATCACCACCTCCTGGAAACCCCAGGTATATCAGCAGGAATGCGGGATACTCAGGAGCCTAATTAATTCAGCTGTTGGCTTGGGGATATTTGAGAACTTAAAGACTACACCTCATGAAAGTGTTGCTTATGAATTTTATTGTAAGTCATCAGTTCAGTTCAGTTCAGTTGAGTCACTCAGTCATGTCCGACTCTTTGCGACCCCATAAATTGCAGCATGCCAGGCCTCCCTGTCCATCACCAACTCCCGGAGTTCACTCAGACTCACATCCATAGAGTCAGTGATGCCATCCAGCCATCTCATCCTCTGTCGTCCCCTTCTCCTCCTGCCCCCAATCCCTCCCAGCATCAGAGTCTTTTCCAATGAGTCAACTCTTCGCAGGAGATGGCCAAAGTACTGGAGTTTCAGCTTTAGCATCATTCCTTCCAAAGAAATCCCAGGGCTGATCTCCTTCAGAATGGACTGGTTGGATCTCCTTGCAGTCCAAGGGACTGCTAAGACCAATTTAAATCTGCCCAATAACAAAGTGGGGACTTCCCTGATGGTTCAGATGGTAAAAAATCCACCTGCAATGCAGGAGACCTGGGTTCGATCCCTGGGTCAGGAAGGTCCCCTGGAGAAAGGATTGGTTACCCACTACAGTATTCTTGCCCTAGAGAATTTCAAGGACAGAGGAGCCTAGCGGGCTACAGTCCATGGGATCACAAAGAGTCGGATATGACTGAGAAACTAACATTTTCATCTTCACTTTTTCAATATCAAAGTGAGGGTCAGGCCAACAAATACAGACACAATGGGTAAAGAGCTTCCCATGACAGTGATAGAGATCATCCAGAAGAGGGACCCAATAAAATGTCTATCATCACAGAGGAGGTATTGTTATTTGACAGAACTGGCTCATGTCTTTATCTGATGAAAAGGTTTTTGAAGACTAAATATAGACTGACCTAAGAACCCCAGATTTAGAGGACTTCCCTAGGGGTCCAATGGTTAAGACTCCACACTTCCACTGCTTGGGATGCAGGTTGGATCCCTAGTCCAGGAACAAAGATCCTCCATGCTGCACGGTGTGAACAAAAAAAAAAAGTTAAAAGAGGGCTTCAGATACCTGTCAGTAGGAGGAGCTAATTTTAAATGGTAGGAAGGAAGATACTGGATGTTCCTGGGACACTTAAATCATACAATGTCCCTAAATCATCCTCTTTTCTCTCCATAAACTCCAGAAAGTACACAGCAGGTTTCAGCCTTGCCAAAAAAAAAGTGGGGTGGTGGGGGATGGGTTTGAAATCCCTCCCTTCAGAATAGAAGGGAATCACTCTGAAACTCCCTTTGCTTCAGGAAAGTAAGTAATCTGCTGCCTCTCTGGAAGCTTCCAGCACCCAGAACAGAGGGTGGTGCATAGTAGTATTCAATATATATAATTTATATGTCTGTTGAACTTAATTGAAGTGAACACATTGATTACAGGCTTCAAGAAATTTAGAAACTATGTCCTGGGTAAGGAGGGTACCTTCTCATGAGGAAGTGGAATTGTCAAACATGTATTTAAAAAAAGAAGGCATCAGGACACTGATGCTACAAAAGGAACAGTGACAAGAGGAGCTGGGAAATAATATCAACAGAGTCTTAGGTAATCAAAATTATTGATTGACCACCTGCTATGGGTGTGAGTAGATAATGGAAACTTTTAATTGAAAAAGAAAAAGGGACAACAGCAGTGACATGAAGAAAGCAAGACTACAGCAATAGAAAGAGCAGACGTCAGAAGATAATTTTGGTGTTGGTTTTGGGTCCACAAACACCAAGTGAGAATCTGGCATGAATTTGACATCTACCTAAGCACTGGGAGCTCTGCAAGAAGAAAACAAAAGGGGAAAGAGGGAAGATAATCCAGGTGGGAAACTAGGAGACACTGGTCTTTTTCTTTAAAGCTTTTTTTTTTTTTTTTATTGTGTTAAAAGTCAGATAATATAAAACATACTATTGTAACCATATTTAACTGTGCAGTTCAGTGCACTAAGTATATTAACACTGTTGTGCAACTCTCACCATCATCCATCTCCTGAATTTTGTACCTTCCTAAACTGAAACTGTCCCCATTAAATATCAACTCCCCATTCCTCCTCTCTATCCTATTCCCTCATCTCTGACATCTACCAATGTACTTTCTGACTCTATGAATTTGTCTGTTCTAGGTACCTCATATAAGCAGAATCAAACAATATTTGAAAAAATCTGTACCTACTGTATATTGGATTGCACTTTTTCTCTTTTTTATTTTTTACATTATTAAAATATGATAACACATTTACAGGAGACTTAGAAAATATAGAACAAAGTTACATATAGTTCTACCATATATTGCAATTATTTTTTAACTAGATGAATTAAAATTTTTAGTTGGAGTTTCAATATCAAACTATCAAAAATTAATAGAATGAATATATAAAAAGTAGAAGGATATAATAGACCTGAAAGGCACTATGAACCTATTCAACATAATTAAGATTTATACAATTTTCACACAACAGCAGGACAGAAGTTCTATTCAAGTTCCCATAAACTAGGATAAACAGTGGAACATATCCAGGGATTTAAAACAAGGTGCAAAAATTTCATAGTCTCAAGGTGTTGAAATCATATAGTCTGTTCTCTTATCATTGTGGAATTATGTTAAAAAATCAACATCAAAAATATTTGAAAATAGCCCACATATTTTCAAGGGCAATGTGACATTTACCAAGAGAGAGGTTAACTTAATATATGTATGAGACCCTGGTCTTAGGGGCAGATTTATAGAAATCTGATCATATTTATTTTCCATTAGATAAAACAGAATTTTAGAGGGGATTTTAAGCATTGCCTTTGCTAAGAGGATGAGGAAGGGATGAGGCAGCAGAGAGCATTTGCTCATCTGATTCTCAGGGGAAAGGAAGGTCATACCAGAGGCTCTGAAGAATGGAGGAGAAGGAACGGTCCTTCAGAAAATGGATAAACAACATGGATACAAGAAATCAGGTTGGCATGTTTGTCCATTTTGTATGGTATCAAGTAGTCATATGTCAAGGGATGATTTAGGCAAAGCTACTTCATGAAGACACCCAAAGGAATGAGGATGGAGACAGTTCTCTGAGGAAAATTTAGACTCCTGAGCAGCCTAATAATGAGCAGACCAGTGATCCCAACTGTTTCCAGTTCATGGTTAAGCACTCAGTAAGGAACCAGCAAATGAATAAATCAGTTACTCAGTTAAGCAATCAAGCCTGAGTTGGTATTTGGATGGCTAAGGAGAACAACTCAGGGAATATATAAAATACACATTCAGAGGTATGAAACAGTGATACAAAAGAGCTGAGGCTGCAAGCTAAAGCCCCCTCTCTAGCTGGACTTCGCAGGTGGGGGCGGCAAGAGGTGTTTCATAGAGAACAAGGAGAACATCCATACGGTAAATGGTGTTGACGTGGACTCTAAAACCTCTGAGGCAGCGTGTGTCCTCTTGCCTGGCAACTTTACTTGAATACTTCTTATATATCAGTTTCTCAATGACAAAGAACTGAGGCCTGACTTCCCTTTCTAATCACACACGCATACCCACAGAAAGAAAAACAATGTCCTCAACCCTAGTAAGGAAAGCAAAAGTTTGTTTGATATAGGCATGTGCCATTGGTTGAATAGTTAACAAGAGTCCAGTGAGAAACACCATGTTGTATATGAGAGAAGAGAGGATGGGATGGGATGAGCTGAGCATGGGAGACTGGGGGAAGACAGAACAGTGCTGTATTTTGAGAAGTGATTAAAAAAAATAGTGATAGTTTGTCTCTTTCATTCAACAAATTCCTGTAACAGGCTATTAATAACCATATTAATTTAGTTTATATGTCAGACTCCCTAGGTAGTTTGTAAGATCCTTGAAGGTGGGTACTGTGTCTTATTTCTCTCTGTATAACCATTCCCTAGTATAGGCATTCCAGAAATGTTTGATGGATAAATGAATAAACGAAGGATCACAAAGTTGAGTAGACCGAAGCTATTACTGAGCAATCTTGAAGGTATCCTGCAATCTTGAAAAGCTGAAACTGGAATTTCAGTAAACTATTTTAAGAGGCAAAATAATATTGTAATGTCAGGTACACCATTTATGCACATATCACTTTGTGTATGACAATACAAATTGGAAAAGGAGGCTATGAGAATATCGGCCTCACTGGGAATACCTAGGAGAAATCATGATCAGAATTTTCAAAATATGTCGATGTGGAAGATATCTTGCCTTAGAATGCCTACCCTGCCCACAAATTCCTTCTAAGTAGGTTATAAAACACAGGCCCTGCTAAGAAAAGCTGCTGTAGGTCGTTCTTGAACCACAGTCCACCACATAGTACCACATGATACCCTAACCCCTATCAGTCATCCACTAATTGATCCAGCCAGCCCGCACCTGACCCAAGAGCAGCTACATCTACCACCTGGCTATGTTCAATAGGGTGGCCTGGTAAAGAAACTCCTGTCAAACAGAAAGCAATCAGTTGCAATGATGACAGTCGTACCTCTCAAGACTTTGAATGAAAAATGTATGAAGAGACGGTGCACTGTCAGGGGAAGCAGGAGTAGAAAGATAAGTAAAGGGAGGCTAAAAAAAAAAAAAAAAAACAAGTAGGCAACTGGCATCCATGGCAAAGGACATGAATGAAGCTTAATTAATTCCTGCTGCTGAGGAACCAACAGTGTCATCTGTCACCAAGAGCTGCCTCGTACAATTCCTGACAGCCTTCCAGTCCCCAAACTGTACTCCAGATCCTTGAGGTTTAGCGTTAAGAATGTTCCAGAGACTCCTGTCTCTCTTTTAACAGCAGTTACCGTTACAGTCAGGGCTTCCCTGGTGGCTCAGTGGTAAAGAATCTGCCTTCCAATGCAGGAGATGCAGGTTTGATCCCTGGGCTGGGAAGATGCCCTGGAGAAGAAAATGGCAATGCACTTGGTATTCTTGCCTGGGAAATTCCATGGACAGAGGAGCATGACGGGCTATGGTCCATGGGGTCGCAAAAGTCAGACATGGCTTAGAGAAGTGGCAAGTGGTGGTCAGAGTGTAGGTTAGGAAGGAGAGTGACAGGAGAGGAGGCTGGTCAGACAGCCAGGTCCATGAAGAGCCTCAAATGCCTCAATAAGGATGTTGGATTTAATCCTACAAGCAGCAGAAAAATGCCTGAGGATTTTAACCAAAGGAGAACATGACCAGACCTGCAGTTTGGAAAGCCTCTTTGAATGAAAGAGAATGGAAGAACGGAGACTAGGTAGACAGATATTGGAATAGTCAGAGAGTGGTGAGGGGGAGTGTGCACCAAAGAAGAAAAAAAGTGAGGGGGAAGGGAAGGTGGGGAGATGTTCAATTTCAGAGGTAAAATATGAGGACAGACAAATCAGTATATTTAACTAGAAAATGACCTTTTGAAATCAAAATACTGCAAAGTTTCAGATTGCCAAGGAGTGGATCACCAGTCTCATAATTTGAGGATACAGTAGTAGAAGAGAGCAAGAGTCATCTTCTTTGCCAGACAGGCCAATCCTTTTCCCACTTTGGAGACTGTCAACCCTACCTTAATCACAGTCAACTGGGCAGAAAATCTCTTCTAGGAAACAATAGGACCAGAGGTGTTAATTACACACCTCATTTGTCTGCACTGTTAGCATTATTCTTTCACTGAGCCCTTCTAAACACATTGGTTACTTAACAACTAGGTTAAGCAAACAAGACTTACTCTGCAGATATCCATTCATTTATCATTCAACAAACATTTACTGAGCACCTACCATCTGCCAAGAACTATGCTAGGTCCTGGATATTCAATGGAAAGCTAGACAATACAGATTCCCTCCCAAACTGAAATTTTACTGAAATTTTATTCTAATGAAAGGAAGAAAGAGCTTCACAAGTATTTTCAATACAGTGTGTTAAAATGCAATAAAAGGCCATATTTTTCATACTTCTGCTTTGGTAAATCTGGAGAGAGTCTGGAGATTCTGCATTGCTAACACACTCCCAAGTGATGCTGATGTCACTGGTCTGGGAACCACCCTCTGCAGAACATAGAATCATGTAAATCAGTCCAGAACATTCTCATCCAAAGCCATTTGAAGAGAAATTGGCAGGAGGATGAAATCTTCGCATTTCATACTTTGAGCAATGCCATGTTGTGCTCAGTTATGTCCAACTCTTTGCAACTCCTTGGACTGTAGCCCACCAGGCTCTTCTGTCCATGAGATTTTTCAGGCAAGAATACTGGAGTGGGTTGCCAGGGGATCTTCCAACCCAGGGATCGAAACTGCGTCTGTGGCATCCCCACACTGGCAGGTGGATTCTTTACCACTAGCGCCACCTGAGAAGCCCACTTAGAGCAATGGCAAGGAATAATAGAAAAAGAAATAATAAGCACCATACAAGCATACTTGCAAAACTTTGATGACACTGAAGCAGAAAATCTGGGTTTATCCTTGAGTAAGTGGCAAGAGAAAGGCAGTGAAGCTGAGTGTCCACACATGGGACCTTAAGCAGATGTGAAACCAGAGCCATGAATGTTTAGAGAACAAGGCCGGGACAGAGCACTCACCTAGTCTCTCAGGCTCTCACTTTTTTGCTCACAGCACAGTGTAGAGGAATGCGTTATTTTTGTTTAGTCACTAAGCAGTGTCTGACTCTTTGCGACCCCACGGACTACAGCACACCAGTCCTCCCTGTCCTCCACCATCTCCAGGAATTTGCTCAAACTCATGTCCATTGAGTCAGTGATGCCATCCAACCATCTCATCCTCTGTTGTCCCTTTTTCCTACTGCCTTCAATCTTTCCCAACATTAGGGTCTTTTGCAATGAGTCAGCTCTTTGCATCAGATGCCCAAAGTATTGGAATTTCAGCTTCAGCATCAGTCCCTCCAGTGAATATTCAGGGTTGATTTCCTTTAAGATGGACTGGTTTGATCTCCTTGCTGTCCAAAGGACTCTCAAGAGTCTTCTCCAACACCACAGTTTGAAAGCATCAATTCTTCAGTGCTCAGTCTTCTTTATGGTCCAACTCTCACATCCATACATGACTACTGGAAAAACCATAGCTCTGACTAGACAGAACTTTGTCTGCAAAATGATGTCTCTGCTTTTTAATACACAGTCTATGTTTGTCATAGCTTTTCTTCCAAGGAGCAAGCATCTTTTAATTTCATGGCTGCAGTCACCATCCACAGTGACTTTGGATCCCAAGAAATCTTGTCACTATTTCCATTTTTTCCCCATCTATTTGCCATGAAGTGGTGGCTCGATCTTATATTTTGGACATTGAGCTTGAAGCCAGCTTTTCCACTCTCCTCTTTCATCTTCAGCAAGAGGCTCTTTAGTTCCTCTTTGCTTTCTGCCATAAGGGTGGTGTCATCTGCATATCTGAGGTTATTGACATTTCTCCCAGCAATCTTGATTCCAGCTTGAGCTTCATCCAGCTGAGCATTTCACATGATGTACTCTGCATATAAGTTAAATAAGCAGGGTGACAATATACAGCGCTGACGTACTCCTTTCCCAATTTTGAACCAGTTCAGTTCTGTTACTTCTTAACCTGCATGTTTCTGGAATAAACCCAATGTATTCATGGGGAAAAAAAGGATAACTTCCTAAGGAAATGCTTCTTACTTTGCATTTTAATACAGTGTGAAGAATCTACTAAGTGTTCTTAAGTTCTAAAACTGACACCTATATCATTAACAAAAGATACTTAAATCGGTGCCTAAGTCAACATGGAGAATCCCGTGGACAGATCGCAAAGAGCTGGACTGAAGGGACTTAGCACACATTTCTTTCTTGCAGCCATTCACAGTTGGGCGGGGTCTTTGAGCTGAACAGAGGCACTTTAGTTTTACAGTCAGGCAGAGGGTCTGAGTGCTCTGAGGCAGGTCATTATGTATGATTATAATAGCAAAAGCAAGGAAAAGCAAAGGTCAAAGTCAAAGAAACAGATGCAGCATGGAGTCAGAATTGGCTCTTCTCTGCAACACCTCCTTCCTTACTGGCAGGACTGGCCCTACACTGTCCAGAAAAGTTAAAATTCTTAGTTTTGCTTGGCTTTTGTTATATTGGTAGCCAAAAAGTATCTTATAAGATATTTCTGAAGATCGACTTAACACCCTTCGACTCTTTGGGTCTTTCCTACACTCGCTCTTGGTTACATTCATTGCCTGACTCCCAGGAAAGGAGTTAGAGAAGTGAAGTTAATTTTCTGTGTTCCTCACTCCTTTGATAACCATCATACACTGAGGTCCTCCTGTCCCCCAGCTGCCCACAGACCTTCCCTGAGACACCTACCCTGGGCCAGCAGTCTGTGCTCAGAAACTATTTTATCTATCTTTTGAAACAGCTCCCTCAGTAGCTTGGACAATTTCCCCCAAACCCATTTCCTGTGGCTCCAGGGACGTTTTCAACTACAGCAAGCTCTTTAATACCACCTCCAGAGAGGGGCAGGCACGTGACCATGGCCTGCTCAAAGTCCTTCCCTGGGGTTCATGCATGGTCCCTAGGGAACTGGAAAAATAGGAGCCTGGTGACCATACACTCTGCTTTCTGAAGGGGCCTGAGCCAATGAGACCAATACAAGAGACAAGAAGAAATGAGAGTTGGAGATCTGGAAAAAGCTGTAAGTGTTTTTGCTAATGTGGAATTAGAACAGCTAATTTTCCCACCTCTAATGGCTTATGATTCTTGAAAATATATCCATAAGCACTTCAGTTCAGTTCAGTCACTCAATCATGTCCAACTCTTTGTGACCCCATGGACTGCAGCATGCCAGGCTTCCCTGTCCATCACCAACTCCCAGAGCTTGCTCAAACTCATGTCCATCGAGTCAGTGATACCATCCAACCATCTCATCCTCTGTCGTCCCCTTCTCCTCCCGCCTTCATCATTCCTTCCAAAGAAATCCCAGGGCTGATCTCCTTCAGAATGGACTGGTTGGATCTCCTTGCAGTCCAAGGGACTCTCAAGAGTGTCCAACACCACAGTTCAAAAGCATCAATTCTTCGGCACTCAGCTTTCTTTATAGTCCAACTCTCACATCCATACATGACTACTGGAAAAATCATAGCCTTGACTAGACAGACCTTTGTGGACAAAGTAATGTCTCTGCTTTTTAATATGCTGTCTAGGTTGGTCATAACTTTTCTTCCAAGAAGCAAGTGTCTTTTAATTTCATGGCTGCAGTCACCATTTGCAGTGATTTGGAGACCAAGAAAATAATAATTACAGCTTAACAAATTACTCCTCTCAAGTAACATACCAGGAATTAAGTCAAGACTTACTCCGGTGGACTGAAAAGAATACTGAATGTGGAGTAACAACTTAGATTTAAATCCCACTCCAGAGACAGGACTTCCCTGGTGGTGCAGTGGTTAAGATTATGTGCTCCCAATGCAGGGGGCACGGTTTCAATCTCTGGTCTTGGAATTAAGATCCTGCATGCCACACAACACACTGCATGTCCCCCAAAATTTCCCACTCCAAAATTATTGCATGAGCTCAAGAACAGTTGCTCAGTCTCTCAGAGCCTCCATTTCTTCATCCATTAAAAAAAAAAAAATTTATTCCCCAGGTTGTTGTGAGAGTTAAATGATGTAATACTCAAAAAGACCCTTGCTCCTTGGGAGGAATGTAATGACAAACCTAGACAGCGTATTAAAAAAGCAGATACACTATTTGCCAACAAAAGTTCGTATAGTCAAAGCCATGATTTTTCCAGTAGTCATGTATGGATATGAGAGCTGGACAATAAAAAAGGGCTGAGTGCCAAACAATTGATGCTTTCTAACTGTGGTGCTGGAAAGGACTCTTAAGAGTCCCTTGGACAGCAAAGAGATCAAACCAGTCAATCCTAAAGGGACTCAACTCAATATTCACTGGAAAGACTGATGCTGAAGCTGAAGCTCCAATATTTTGGGCACGTGATGCAAAGAGCTGACTAATTTCAAAAGACCCTGATGCAGGGAGATTTGAAGGCAGTAGGAAAAGGAGACAACAGAGGATGAGATGGTTGGATGGCATCACCAACTCAATGGACATGAGTTTGAGCAAGCTCCAGGAGATGGTGAAGGACGGGGAAGCCAAAGCCTGGCATACTGCTGTCCACAGGGTCACAAAGAGACACGACTGAGCAACTGAACAACAACTCAGAAAGATGCCTTGGTAAACTACAAAGCCAGAGAGAGAAGAGATTGGAGGGGAAGGAAGTGAAATCAGAAAATCTCTAAAACTATGTAAGACAGTGCAATGCAAATAGGGGTTCTATTTTGATAAATAATGCTGAGAAATCAGAGATGCAAGGTCCAGAAACCACATGGCACCTTCAGTCCAAACCAGTCCAAGTTCTGGTTTGATCAAGGGAGCCCTCCAGGTGCTGATAAAGAGGATTCTCTTCATAGTGGTATTTCCAGGTGAAGAGCCTCATTGCCACATATTGTGTTATTAGAAAAGACCTCAGAGAGCATTTCCCTCGATCTTCCACACTTAAGAGATGAGTAGACACAGACACTCGGAGACTATATATACATATTTCAGAACTTAGAAATCACGCCACTTTTTAATATTTAGCACTTTATATTTTTCCTAAGAATGTCAAAATTCAACAATTTCCATTTCAACATAATTAAGAGCTACTTTTGTTTTTGAAATGTGTAACTAAGGTACGTCTGCAGTGACCGAGACATGAAATGATCACTCAGTAACATTACCATGATGATTTAAACACATTTATATCATGGAATTATTTTAGTACTAACGCTTTGGTTGAAATTGTCCCACAATTAAAACACTAGTATTTCTGTCTCTTCAAAACCTGTACTTGTGATGATTCCTTGATGCCCTCTACTGGTCACAATGTTACTATCCAATGTTCAATATGTATTATTTCTGTGTGGTCTCTTAATCTATTTAATAATATGCCAGAACATTAGAAAAGTTAACTTTGGGGACAAATAAGTAAGTAAATAAGTAAATAAAAGAGAAGGCAATGGCACCCCACTCCAGTACTCTTGCCTGGAAAACCCCATGGACGGAGGAGCCTGGTAGACTGCAGTCCATGGGGTCGCTGAGGGTTGGACACGACTGAGTGACTTCACTTTCACTTTTCACTTTCATGCATTGGAGAAGGAAATGGCAACCCACTCCAGTGTTCTTGCCTGGAGAATCTCAGGGACAGAGGAGCCTGGTGAGATTCTGTCTATGGGGTCGCACAGAATTGGACACGACTGACGTGACTTAGCAGCAGCAAGTAAAAAAAGGAATGTGCAAATTATAAGAATACGTTAAAAAATTAGGTAATGAAATAAACCCAAAACAAAGCATTAGTGGAATAAATTTGGGGAATGTTAGACAATTATGACATCCACTAGTTTCCCCTACTGTTTGATCTACAAAATGTAATAACTAAGCTATCATTTTTGTTCTCAATATAAAAATTTCCAACTGTGCTATAATCATCTATAAGGATGGTCTATTAAATGATTCATTACTGAATTTGACACAGATAAACAGAATTGTTAAAATTCAGTTATCAAATGCTGAGAGACACTATGTTAAGAAGTGCAGACAACAGAAAAACACGAGTGAATGCCCCATCCATTCAGATAGCCTTAATGCTAAAATAACTAAAATATATTCTTTAAATATATGGTTTTGTATACACAGACATGCATATCCTGCACAGCATAAAACCCTCTTTTGACCCAAAGAAAAATCACAACTCCTAATAATAAGCCAAATCGTGTGATAACCAGTCACATCACCGATGATCCACTCCCATCACCACCACTTTATCATCTGTAGGACCTCTGTCTTCCTTCTCTGATCCCCCAGAGATAAATCCATCAATACATTTCCCACACGAAGACCCACAAGGCTCTAGTTGTACCTCCAAAACAACTATTTTTGACCACCTGCCCAGTCTGGTTGCATATGCTAAGGGGAGCTGTGTTGCTCCCTGGGGCATCTTTTGCTGCCAGTCAGACCTGAGCTTCTGCTCCCAACTCTTCCTGCCTCTGTGTACCCCCAACTCCTAGTCCCAGCCTCCTCTTTGGTTCCTACCTCCCACCCTTATTCTTCTGCCCCCCACAACCCAGCTCAATGACTATTTGTTTCTAGGGCTTCCAGAAGAAAGTACCACAGTGGCTTAGACTATGGAGATTTATCTTCTTATAGTGCCGGAAGCTGCAAGTCTGAGATCAAGGTGTCAGAAGACTTGGCTTTTCCTGCCCTCCCTCCCCTTCCTTGGGTTACAGATGGATACCTTACTGCTGTGTCCTTATATGGCCTTTCCCCTGCTGTCCCTGGATGTGTCCAAATTTCCTCTTCTTGTCATACAGATCAAATGTATGGATACCAAGTGGGAAAGGGGAGTAGATGAATGGAAGGATGGGTCTGACGTGTATACACTATTGTATGTGTTCAGTTGCTCAGTTGCATCTGACTCTTTGTGACCCCATGAATTGTTTACCTGCCAGACTCCTCTGTCCATGGAATTTTTCAGGCAAGGATACTGGAACAGGTTGCCATTTCCTACTCCAGGGGATTGTCCCAGCCCAGGGATCAAACCTGTCTCCTCATTGGCAGGCAGATTCTTTACCACTAGCACCACCTCAGAAGCCCACACTATTAATACTATATATAAAAGAGACAATTAATGAGAACCTAGTTTATAGCACTGGGAACTCTACTCAATGGTCTGTGGTGACCTAAATGGGAAGAAAATCCAAAAAGAAGAGGGGATATACTTATGTATAGCTGATTCATTTTGCCATACTGTAGAAACCAACACAACATTGTGAAGCAACTACACTATGATAAAAATTAATTTTACAATTTTTCCTCTTCTTGTAAAGGAAAGGAAAGTGAAGTCGCTCAGTCGTGTCCGACTCTTTGCAACCCCATGGACTGTAGCCTATCAGGCTCCTCCGTCCATGGGATTTTCCAGGCAAGAGTGCTGGAGTGGATTGCCATTTCCTTCTCCAGGGGATCTTCCCGACCCAGGAATCGAACCCGGGTCTCCTGCATTGCAGGCAGACGCTTTACCGTCTGAGTACACAGCTCAATGGCTCTTCTTGTAAAGACACAGTCAAATTGGATTAGAGTCCATCCTAATTCCCTCACTTTAATTTAATCTTCTCTACCAAGGCCCTAGGGCTTCCCCAATGGCTCAACAGGTAAAGAATCCACCTGCAATGCAGGAGACACTGAAGACATAGGTTCAAACCCTGGGTGGAGAAGTTCCACTGGAGAAGAAAATGGGACTTCAGTCTAGTATTCTTACCTGGAGAATTCCATGGACAGAAGAGCCTGGTGGGCTACAGTCCATGGGGTCACAAAGAGTCAGAGACGACTGAGTGACTAACAGTGATTTCCAGGCAAAATCAATATGATTTTGAAAGATGATTCTTACCTATGTTTCTTAGAAGTTTTTCAGGTTTTTCAATTCCCTTAAAAAAATCAATTTGTGTGACTCTAAGGTTAAAGCTGGTCTGCTGGACATATTTGTCCCACAAGAGGCATAATAATAGTAGTAGTCATGGTAGTATCTCTCTCTCTTCCAAAATGCTACCTGTTTTAATCTCTTTATAATAGAAAAAAATCTATTAATTCAATCAGAACCTATTAAGATGTCTTGTTTTCAGATTTTTAAAAAATTTTGTTTTAGGGAATTCCCTGGTGGTCTGGTGGTTAGGACTCGGAACTCTCATTGCCAAGGGTCAGGGTTTGATCCCTGGTCAGGCAACTGAAATATTGCAAGCTGCATGGTGCAGCCAATACAAATAAAAAGCACAACCAGTTCAGTTCAGGAGAAAGGGCTTATTGGCAAAATATCAAATAATGTCCATCAGCCAAAAGACAACCTACACGTTACACAAATAGATCTGTCAGTCCCTGTACTGTCGAGAGATCAGTCACTCACCAATTTAAATTAGAGTTCATGAATCAATACTCTGTTTTAGCAAACATCAGTGCTTTCATCTGCACAAAAGTGCATATTTCCTCAGGGAAATTTTCTCATGAATTTCTCATCCATGATCAAAATTTACAATATCCCTTGCTAAGGTTTTGTAAAGAAGTTATCCCCTGACACTTGAGAGCAGTATGTATACAAGGATGACAAAGTCAAGATCTGGTAGGACTTCCCGGGTGGTCCAGTGGTTAAGAATCTGCCTTGCAACGCAGGGGACACAGGTTCCATGGCTGGTTGAGGAGTTAAGGTTCTACATGCCACGGGGCAGCCCTGGGGCTGCAGTGAAAGACCTCACGCAACACAACAAAGATCCCGCTTGCCACAGCTAAGGCCTGAAGCAGCCAAACAAATAAATAATTGTGGTTTTTTTTTTTTAAGTCAAGGTATAGAACCTCACATTCTTTAAAGTAATTCAAATGGAAACTGCAACCCTGGATGCCTAGAACTCAATTATGGACAATAAGACAAATGAGGCAGCTGTCACTTTTAGGGTTACTACCTATATTAGTCTTCTCCGTTTGCCATAACAAAGAGCCACAGACTAGGTGACTTAAACAACAGAAATTTATTTTCTCACGATTCTGAAGGCTAGAAGTCCAAGACCAGGAGCTGGAAAATTCAGTTTCTGGTGAGGTCTCACTCCCTGACTTGTAAATGGCCGCCTTCTCACTGTGTCCTCAATGGCTTTCTTCTCTGCTCATGCAGAATGAGTTGTATTAAACTCTTTCTCTTCTTAGAAAGACACCAATCCTATCAAAACAGGGCCCCACCCTTACAACCTCATTTAATTTTATCTATCACCTTAAAGGCCCTCCAAAATACAGTCACATTGAGAGTGAGGGCTTCAACATATGAATTTGGAGGAGAAGGAAACACAATTTAGTCTATATCTTTACCTTTTCTGCAATAGCAACACCCTGGTTAATGTTAATACAGCATGAGATCAAAATGCAGAATTTCTAGCTCTTCAGAGTTCTGAGATATCCATAAGGAATGCTTTATTAACTGAGATACCACTTATTCGAATTTGGTGCTGTCTGAACTGGGGGCATCTGAAGCTTTCACTGGTACCGTATTTACAAAAAGAATAATTTAGGCAACTGCAAGTCTTAACAAGATTGCAGAATTGGGGAACCAATAGAGAATAAATTTAATGTTTGTCAGTGATATATAAATAAGTGAACCGATTTCTAATCACCCTTAACTGGTCATAAAAGCAATTTGGTGGGCTTTCTCTTCAGGCACTCATTGCCAACTGCAATCAAATAACTATTAGTTCAATGCTCTAATCTTTAAAGACATTAAATATATTGCTTTTCTTTTTTAAAGAAGCAATTCTTTTTAAAAAAGATTATTTGATATGGGCTATTTTTAAGTCTTTATTGAATTTGTTATAATATTGATCCTGTTATGTTTTGGTTTCTTGGGTCCAAGGCATGTGGGATCTTAGCTACCTGACCAGGGATTGAGGGATTGAACCCACACCTCCTGAATGGGAAGGTGAACTTTTAACCACTGGACCACTGGGGAAGTCCCTATGTTTCTTTGTGTGTGTGTGTGTGTGTGTGTGTGTGTGCATATCTGCAAAAAACTTTTTTTTTTTAATTTTAAATTTTATTTTATTTTTAAACTTTATAAAATTGTATTAGTTTACCAAATATCAAAATTCTTCAAACATTTCCGAGTCCCTAATACATACAAGTCACACTCAGGGTCCTCATTTGCATAGTCAAGGCCCTCCTTAATCCAGTTCTGGTTATGTACCCAGCACTGGTTCCAATTAGTTTCAGTAGAACCCCTAGTTCAGTCAGACTACTCTTCCTCTGGCTCGTGGGCATCCCATACCAGCTTGTGCCTGGTTTGCAGGGCTGGCTTGCCCCTTCTGTCTTTGGTGCTTTAAAATCTTACACTTCAGAGTGAATGCTACAAGCAGAATCTAGAAAATAAAGATATTCTCCATGCTTCGTACTCCACTATATAATTTAGGATCTCAATTCCTTAGTCACTTTTATTCCGAAAATTTCTGCTCCCTATAAGCTTCACCTCAAGTCCCACCTCCTTGAAGAAAGACTAATTTTACTCCTTTTTATGGAGCTGCTCTTCTCTAAATTGCAAGATCCATTCCACCCTCTCTGGCTGTGCCATACAGCTTGTCTTTCCAGTTTCTTTTTTTCATAAGCAGCTCTTGAAATAGAGTGTCAATTCCTTCAAGTCAGGTACAGCTGACTTTTACTGTCTTTTTAAACATTCAAGGAGTTCAACAGTGTGGAAACAACTCGATAAAAAATTTTTTTCGTCAAAGTAACTTGAGTTCAAACCCTTCACTGCTTCAAATCAATCTTCCCAAGTAATGCTAATTACTGAGGCCATGCTGCGTCTAGCACTTTGTTCATTCCTGACATCTAAAGTCAGTTCTGGAGCAACAGGAATGTGACAAAGAAACATAAAAAGAGAGTGGAAAATTGACAAATTACTTCAAAGAGGTGGAAAAATTCACTAAGCAGTAGTCAAAGAGAGTCATTTTTTTAAATATAAATTTATTTATTTTAATTGGAGGTTAATAAACAGTCATTTAGGGACGTTTTAATGCAGAAAAGAAAGCTCTCACTTGAAATGCTAAGTGGGAGAACAACTTAAGTTTAGTTTATGAACATTGTTGCTAATTATTTAAAAGATAAGAACTAAATTAATTTCTTTTCTTAAAACCAAATACATTCAAACCTCTTCAATTTCCTGAAGTACTAAAGCAAGGTTTTGGGTAGAGTGGGCTGGAATAGATGGGGTGAGGACAGAGACTGTACTTTATTTTTCAGATGAATCCTATCACCTGAGAGCAGTTTCTGCTGTTTTCCAAGAATGAGTTACAGTGGTCACACTCTGGCCTCACCCTAATATTAGGCAGTGATGGAAAATTGTCTCTCTCAGCTCTGTGAATCAATAATTCTCAGTCCTTAAGAACTCCAATATTGTATTCTACCTTGATTTTATAACTACAACTCTACTAAAAGTCTTCACGGTATAATTATATATATACTTAAAGCACATAAGCTAAAAATACTTACTTTCACTACAACTCTAGACACACAACAATAGGATGAGTTGAACTGAATTATCTAAGAAAGCCATTCTAGAACCCAAGCAAAGATTCTCAGCACTTTTTTAATATAGACAATGGTAACTCTGAGCAGAGAGAACACACACAACTCCCTCTGACTTAATTTCATAATCAATGTCTGCTCATCCAAACAATGTTTCCCAAAGTTTTTGGACAAAGGATTAATTTTAGCTGAACTTATCTACTATTTGTCACTGAGTCTGTCTTTGACCTATCTCTACAATGTTTTATTTATTTATTTGGCCATGCTGTGTGGTCTGGGGGATCTTAGTTCCACAACCAAGGATCAAAACCAAGCCCATGGTAAAAGCACTGAGTCCTAACCACTGGACCACCAAAGAATTCTCAAAATATTTTTTTAGATGACAGATTTTGAATTGTGCCAAAATTATACAACAAGAGTTCCCTTCCTCAGTGGTTGATCTTACTTAGTAAGCTATGTGCCATAAGTACGAACAATGGAGCACTCGCAAACTTGACTCCGAACTTGGCCACGGGACATGTTTGAGCAATGGATGCTAGCAAACATGATGCAAGCAAAGGATTGAAAAGCACTTGTGCTTTGGGGGCTTCCCCTCTAACCGCCACCACTACCACCACCATATGACGGAGCCCAAACAAGCCTATCGAGGATGAAAAGCATGTGGTCCAGTCATTCCTGCGACCCATTCCTTCCACTTAACCACTGGAAGCAGTGCCAGCCAACAGCTCACTACAGATAACTGAGAACCAGCCTAAACCAGAAGAATTGCCCTGTGCATTCCAACTCCCACTGCAAAAAGTGTGAACCAAACAAATGGCTTCTGTTTTAAGCCACTAAGTTTTGAGGTGTTTTGTCATTCAGTAAAAGCTAACTGACACACCATGAGATTTCAAACAATTGCCTGCATTCTTTTCACCATTTGTCTTCAATTCCAATGATCCTGTGTTTGAATTGCTAGATCATTACTAGATCTTTCATTTTACTGAAACACAGTGTGATTATGGGATTGCAGTCTGGAAACCAATTCAGAGAATTTAGAGATTGTCTCATAAATGGGAGAATGGAAGAGTAATAGTTTTCACCAGCTGGATTTTACTAATATTCAGCTGTCATATCTCTGCAACATATTTCAAATGAGTGAAATACATCAGAAATACATTGATGGCTGAAACATAAGCACCAAAGTCCAACATCTTTTACAGCAAAGTTATTTGAAATCCAGGGAAAAAATGAAAGCTTTCAAGAAAAAACAAGAGCTTTTCTTTTTTTTTTTTAGTACACCAAGCAGGTGGCATACTATAACCACAAATAAAGCATTCAAATTTCAATTCATCTCAACAAAAATTGGGTGATTATTTGGCTTCATCATGGATCAAAGCCCCCAGATATCTGTAGTTTTTGTACCAGACATTCCAAAATGGAACCAAAGGAGAACAATAAATCTAAGTTGCAACACATTCAAAATGAATCACTTGTTTATGTCACTGATAAAAATCATTGTTTTGATGCTATTATAGCTACAATTATTATGGCATCTATTGTTTCTGATTCCTATTGCATAATATGATTTTTTATTTTTGCATTTTTAATGAGTATTCTTGCTTAACTTTAGGACATTTAAATAGATTTCTCCATAAATTTCCAGACTGAAATCCACCTTCAGTGGATTTCATACCAAATTTTGTACTGATTTATCTCATCAGTCAGTGAGGAGGCAAAACTGACAATTGGTATTATATTCAATTTAAAAAACAGTGAAAACCCCCCAAAAATGGTTTTCAATAAATAAATAAGTTGGAAAGCATATGGAGAATCGGGAATCCCCTTGCATTCTTGCTGGGAATGTAAATTGATACAGCCACTATGGAGAACAGTATGGAGGTTCCTTAAAAAACTACAAATAGAACTACCACATGACCCAACAATCCCATTCTTGGGTGTATACCCAGAAGAAATCATAATTCAAAAGGACACATGCACCCCAATGTTCATTGCAGCACTATTTATAATATAGCCAGGACATGGAAGGAAACTAAATGTCCATCAACAGAAGAACCAATAAAGAAGATGTACATATGTACAATATTAAATGCAATATGGCTGGAATATTACTCAGCCATAAAAAGGAATGTAATCGAATGATTTGGAGAGACGTGGATGGACCTAGAGACTGTCATACAGAGTAAAGTAAATCAGAAAGAGAAAAATAAATATCATATATTAATGCATACCTGTGGAATCTAGAAAAACAATACCGATGATCTTATTTGCACAACAGAAATAGAGACACAGATATAGAGAATAAACATATGGACACTAAGAGGGGAAAGAGGGAGAACAGGATGAATTGGGAGATTGGGACTGACATATATACACTATTGATACTGTGTTTCAGGTAACAATGAGAACCTACTGTCCTCAGAGAACTCTATTCAGTGCTCAGGGAACTCTACTCAGTGCTCTGCAGTGACCTAAATGGTCACCACCCCCTCCACCACACCCACATATTTGGACAAATGGAGTGTTTATACCCACCTTTCTGAAAGTCCTGGAGCCCTTGGTCAGGGTCTGGCTGGTTCCCAAAGAGGAGGCTTTGGGCGCTGGAGACAGGCTTCAAAAAGGCTCCTATGTCGTGTATGGGATGCTCTGATGAAGATCTTGGGAAGGTCTTTGGTGCCATGACACAGGGAAGCCAGGGAGTTCTCTGTGGCTGTGCCCTTACAGATCCACAGTAAGCGTGCATTTGTTCCAGGGGACCAGTGACTCCAGAGGAAGGCTGCCACCCTCTCTCCTTTGCTTGTCGGTGAGGGACCAAGAGGACCAGGAACAAGTGTGGACGGGGCCTATGGCTTCTTTGGGCCTTTGAACCTGGCTGCATTCTGATCTTAATCTCTTAATCTCACGGCAGCGACTCGAATTTTTCATTCGAAGAAAACCAGAGGGCCTGCCTGCCCTTCTCCATCAACGCCCACCACTTTTTCTCCCCCTGCCTCTCACACCACCCCAGACACCCATGTTCCTACTCTCAAGAGGTGGGGAATAACATTGGGGAGGCCCTCATCTTCCCCAAGAAGGACCCCTCGCTCCTGGCATACTTAGTGCCATTTCTAATCCTATCTTTGTTCTGATAGCTCTCAGAAAGTGGGGGTCCCTTCCCAGTGCCCCACCCCCTCTAGAGTGCCCCCAGCCAGCAGCAGGCCCCTCTGCCCACTCTCCCCAGCCTGACCCCTCCCTGCCATAGAGAGGCATCAGTGCTATCGCCCCGCAGCAGGGGCTGCATCAAGACCGCCTCTCAGAGGCCGGACAGTGGCTTTTCTTGGTGGCATCACCTGGCACAGGTGGGAGTGAGGAGAAGTCCTTCCTCTCCATCATGGGATGAAGAGAGCTTAGACTATAATCTCCAAATTAGAGTTCTGATCAAAAGATGCAGAGTCCTGATCTCCAGACCCTATTTCCCTTCCCAGGAAGAAAATAACTAAACCCTTATCCAGGAAAAAGCACCACACCTTCCCTTGGACAACCTTGAGCTCTGCTGTAGGGAGTGTTTCAAAGTTTCTGCCTTCCTGAGGTTCTTCCTGAGGAAGTGTGTCTGTCCTAACCTGTGTCTGCTCAGGCCCCACCCACTAAGTGCAGGCAGATCTCCCCTAGATTCCTGCAGGGGTGAGGGGGTAGCTATGTACACAGCCCCCTTCCCCTGCCCAGCTCTCCGCTGCTGACTACTGGGAGCTGCTCTTGGCCCACCAGCCGTGGACTGGCATTCCCTTGGAGAGGGCCTCGCAGCTTTGAACAGGTATAAGCCCACCTTTGTTCCTCCCCTCCCAGGGCATGTTCCCAAGGGGGAGAGTTTAATGGCTGGAAGAGCATTGGAAGGAGCCTTCCGAGAATCATGGATGGACAGAAGCATATTTCAGAAGAGGTTTTCCTCCAATTCCTGCTCTCTCTCAAAGGACACAGAATGCTGAATATTTACTGTCTTAGATCATGAATTTCTTTTTCTTTTTTCCTTTAAAAACCAAACTAACTTTGTTGCTGTTCAGTCGCTCAGTCATGTCTGGCTCTTTGTGACCCTATGAACTGCAACAGGCCAGGCTTCCCTGTCGTTCACTATCTCCTGGAGCTTGCTCAAACTCATATTTAGTAGGTGATTCTATCTAACCAACTCATCGAAGCAAGTTTATTAAACATTTTTAAAGAGCTTATGGATTTCTGATACCTCCCACTAAAAGGAACCAAAGGGGACCCCAGTGTAAATCCCACCTAAGGTAGGTTCAGTGTATATCCTCTCTTTCTGCTCGCTGGACACCTGACACTGAGCCCCTTGGTAGGTGGGCAGATGGTGCTGGGCCCTGCTGATCCAGCCCCCCTGCTGCTTCCTAAAGACTGTTAGAGGGGGAAGGACTGCCTGAGATCCACAGGTCACCCTATCACTGGTGTTGAGCCCATTCGGTTTTGAATTATCAGTCTTTCTCCATTTCCCCCAAGGTCTTGGTTTTGAGAAACGTAGCAGGACTTTTGAACTAGGCTTTTTTGTTTGTTTATTTGGAGCATGTTAAAATATTAATTTTGAGATTTTACCTCCTTTCAGGTTATTTTTGCTAATATCAGATGTATATATGACAAGTGTATGGTTCTTTTGTTTTAACCCTTCTTAGGGTTTCTTTAGAGAAAACTTTGAAGATAAACTCCTTCTTGATATATATATATGTATTTTTTTTTCTTAGCAACTTGTTATCACTGGAATCAAAGGCGAAAAGTGATCTCTTTTTGAACTGGTTGTATTTGTATATCACAAGTAAAAGCTGTTTTTGTTCAGCTGCCCAAAAAAAAGAAAAAGAGATTTAATATTCTCAGTGGAAGCTGGAGTGAAATATTGGACCTCTCCTCTGAAGAATACTTTTCCATCAGGTTTTCAGAAACTGTTCCTGTAATGCCAAATGATTTGAAGTAAGAAGCATTTCCTTTAAAAAGCAGGTGTCTAATGGGAAGGTCAGTTAAATATAAGAAGTTTGTAACTATAAGCCAGTCATTTGGTTTTTTGAAAACTGTAAGTTTGGTGGAATAAGTACAGCATTGCGATTCTCAAGTCTCAAATCTTTATATGAAAACAGTAATAATCTTCCTTGTGTGCTTGGTGATGAAAGGTCCCCTGAGGAAAAAATGGACAGAGTATTTAAGGGTAAATACTTAATAAATATGAAAAATGGATTTCTCACCCCATCATCTAATTATTAGACATTATTTAATAGCTTATTAGGGGCTTCCCTGCTGGCTCAGTAGTAAAGATTCTGCCTGCCAATGTAGGAGATGTAGGTTTGATTCCTGGGTCAGGAAGATTTCCTGGCAGAGGAAATGGCAACCCACTCCAGTATTCTTGCCTGGGAAATCCCATGGACAGAGGAGCCTAGCGGGCTACAGTCTTTGGGGTCCCAAAAGAATCGGACTAAGCAACAATGACAATAGTTTATTAGATACTAAGAGAGGACAGACTAACGTTAATTCATCATTATTAGAAACCAATACTGACACTTGCAGGAAGAAGTTTTTAAAAATTATACTCTAGCTTTTCTATGGTTGAAATACTGTAACTTCCTGTCATTAATATAGTGAACTGGGTCTCACGTGATCACAGGCTTGGGCTCACAAGATAAAAATAAATAACCCAAATAACCTCCTTCGTGACAGAAAAATATTTCAGAGCTAGAAGAAAAAGAGAAGACCTGGTCTGTGCAACCTGTGGTTTCTGTAGCTTACATTATAGGGTGTGTCCTGCCCAACTCTTTGTAACTCTGTGCACTGTAGCCCACCAGGCTTCTCTGTCCTGGGAATTTTCAAGGCAAGAATACTGGAGTGGGTTGCCTTTTCCTGCTCCAGGGGATCTTCCTGATACAGGGATCAAACCCTCGTCTCTTGTGTCTGCTGCACTGGCAGGCAGATGCTAGTGCATCTGGTAACACTAGCACCATCTGGGAAGTTTACATTATATACATGTGCAAACACAATCCTTCAGGATACTTAACAAGTAATAAATAATGATAACCTCTTTATTCAGAATCCAGTAGTTAGGTTGACTTTAAAGCGACTCTGTGGGGCTTTCGTTTTGGTGGGTATGAGTTTATGACAGAAAGTATGTTTTTCCAATCTGTTAATCACTATTGACCCTGTATTATGTGTTGCATGCTTTATCTCACTTAAGCTTCACAAAAAACTCTTTTGAGACAGATTAGAAAATTGAGGGTAAGGAGAATGATAACTTGCCTGTGATCATGCAGTTTACAAATAATGAAGATGAAAGACAGGTTTTGCCAATGACCACATTCTTAGCCAGTAAATTCCTCTTAACGAAAGAAATAGCAATGAGGAAACTAGAAGATTCTAGGTTTTGTGGCCACTTAAAAAAAAAATGAAATGCTTCACAAATTTGCATATCATACTTGGTCGGGTTGCATGTTAATCTTCTCTGTATCATTTTGATTTTAGTGTATGTGCTACAGTAGTGAGCACTGTAACTCACACTTAACTTGGCTGAAAAAAGAGAGACCAAAAACAGTTGACTGGCACTACAAATAAACCCACGCAATTTATTAGACCTGACCCCTAGCTAGACTTTCCTTATCTGCCCTCAGTCATTAAGCTTTGACACTCTTAATTAATGGATACATATGTCAGCTGGGTTTATTGCATATGAAAAATGCCCAGGAACAAACAAAAAATAATATGTTGTTCCCAGGAGCAAGTAAGAAATTATTGATTATGATACGTGAGAGTTCACTCAGGTGCTTTGCTGTAGTTGAGGGAGAGAAAAGAAAAACAGGTTGGTGAAATATAGCTCCTGTAAAGAGCTGGATATTCTCCATGCTTTTGACAAACTCAATTTATGAGTATAGATCTGTGCCACAGAGCTGGCCACCCAGCAACCACACAAAACCATCTGTGCTTACCTAGTAACTGCTCAGAATAACCTAATTCTCCTGTTTTCAAAGCTAACAATATGAGACACAAAAGGAAAACATACAGAATTGAAAGAAATTGCAGGGAGATGGAATCTTTGCTGGTGCTAGACTTAACATTTTGGCAAAGCTTTGTCTAATTAGCTAAGATCCCATCCTGTAGGATAGACTATTTTGCAGAATAATTTTAAATACATTATTATTTTTAACCATCATTGCTTATAAATTCATTAAGTAAGGAAATTTAAATGTGGAATTACATACAAAGTCTTCATGGCAACATCCCAGCCCTCTCCAGCTACTCAGCATCCTTCCCTGGTTTCTCTACCTCTGCTCACATCTTACAACTGGGACCTCAGATGGTCCCTTCATGCCTCTATTTATCTGTCCTTCACTGGCCTTTCTTTTCCTCTTTCCTTATTCTCTTGGGTTCAGCCATCATGTCTTGGAGTTGGTCCTGCATCCATATGACCAGCTCACATTTCCCTCAAATTCCAGGAGGTTTGTTCCATCACTGTGTTTAACACCTTTATTTATCTGTATATTTACTTGCATCTTTTCAAATTCATGACAATGGCCTAGACTAGGCTTGGTGTTGTCTTTTGAGGATGCCAAGCACACTCCCACCTCCAGGCCTTTGCATCTGTTGCTTTCTCTGTTTGGAACACTGTTTCCCTTCATATGCATGGCTGGCTTCCTTACCTCCTTCATGTTTTTATCTAAAGTCAGGGAGAACTTCCTGACCACCCCCTTTAAAACTGCAACACAAACTAAGTTAGACTCCTGTATTCCCTGTTCCCTCTCCATGCCTGACTCTTCTACATAGCAATTACAACTTCTAAAACATATGTGTTGCTTACATATTTTGTTTATTGCTTATCTCTCCATGCAAGCTTCCAAGGGCAGGAATTTTTTATCTAATATGTTCAATTCTACATCCCTAGTGCTCACAACACTGGCACAAAAGCCAATATTACCCATGAATATAATGGATGAAGGAATGAGTGAATGATTGCCCCACTGACACCTCACATAAAACTCCTTCTCGTTCATAGATCTGCTCCCTTCCTGCCATAAATAGTAGCATCTGCCTCCTTCTACTCATTCAGATGAAAAATCTCAATCACATTATCCCTTTTTTTAAATAACATATTTTAAGTTATTTTGAAATCCCACGTACCCACTTCTTACTATTTATCCCATTTCTATTCTCCTAGCCCTGGTCCAGGGTCTCATCACCTGCCCTGCCTTTCACAAGGACTGCTGCATCACTTCAAGCCTTTCTTGTCTCCAGCTTCTGTTCTTCAGTTCATCCCAGAACACTGACCTAGACGGAGTTTCCTAAAATCCATATGTCAGATCACATCATGCCCTATTCTAAATCCTTAACATGGAATTGAAGACTGTCCATGACCTGATCTCAAACCATCCTGCAATCCTCACCTTTCACATGCTCTATATCCAGACACAGGGGACAGCTCCCCCTGTCCTAAAGCCAAGGGTACTGTGATGACTCCAAACCTTGCTGCTGTTCCCTCAGCTGCCCAAGCCAATGCAGCCATTGCTTGTTCTACAAGCATTCCCTGAACTGTCTCTGTCCTCCGCTTCCCACCCACTTTGTTGATATCTCTATGTTTGCACTTACGAATCAAGATTGCAGGGAGAAATATCAATAACCTCAGATATGCAGATGACACCACCCTTATGGCAGAAAGTGAAGAATAATGAAAGAGCCTCTTGATGAAAGTGAAAGAGGAGAGTGAAAAAGTTGGCTTAAAGCTCAACGTTCAGAAAACTAAGATCACGGCATCCAGTCCCATCACTTTATGGCAAATAGATGGGGAAACAGTGGAAACAGTGGCTGACTTTATTTTGGGGGGCTCCAAAATCACTGCAGATGGTGATTGCAGCCATGAAATTAAAAGACACTTTACTCCTTGGAAGGAAAGTTATGACCAACCTAGACAGCATATTAAAAAGCAGAGACATTACTTTGTCCACAAAGGTCTGTCTAGTCAAGGCTATGATTTTTCCAGTAGTCATGTATGGATGTGAGAGTTGGACTATAAAGAAAGCTGAGTGCCGAAGAATTGATGCTTTTGAACTGTGGTGTTGGAGAATACTCTTGAGAGTCCCTTGGACTGCAAGGAGACCCAACCAGTCCATCCTAAAGGACATCAGTCCTGGGTGTTCATTGGAAGAACTGATGTTGAGGCTGAAACTCCAATACTTTGGCCACCTGATGCAAAGAGCTGACTCATTTGAAAAGACCCTGATGCTGGGAAAGATTCAGAGCAGGAGGAGAAGGGGACGCCAGAGGATGAGATGGTTGGCTGGCATGCATCACCGACTCAATGGACATGGGTTTGGGTGGACTCTGAGAGTTGGTGAAGGACCGGGAAGCCTGGCGTGCTGCGCTTCATGGGGTTACAAAGAGTTGGACACAACTGAGTGACTGAACTGAACTGAACTGAATCCATTTAATCTTTTTTTTTTTTATTGGAATATAATTGCTTTATAATGTTGTGTTAGTTTCTGATGTACAATGAAATGAATCTGGTATATACATACATATATCCCCATCCTCTTGAGCCTTCTTCCCTCCCCATCCCCATCCCACTCTGCTAGGTCATCACAGAGCACCAAACCTAGCTCCCTGTGCTTTATAGCAGCTTCCCACTGTTAAATGCCCATCTCTCACCTCAAGCCACAGTCTCATTGAGAACCATCTGCAGGCATCATTTACCTATATATGCATCATAGTGATTAGCCAGTGTTTAACAGAGTAGGCACTAGAAACTGTGTATCAACTGTCTGAATGAAATGTGAGTACATAATGGAAGTTTCATGTTGTGTGATAGGATAGAATTCTTCAACAGGACTAAGGGGAAAGACATGGGTTTAATAAGGGCACAATTTATGCTTATTTTTGCTCATTATTCAGACCCAGTTGTAGGCCCACTGAGGGAAACCTACCATATAGCCCTTAGTCTAAACCAGCACAAACTGTGCTGTATTCATAAAGCTGGTCTCAGTCCCATGTGACAAATGAGTCCCCCCAGTCCCACACCCAGCATCACACCTACCCACTCTGACTTCTGGGCTGGGCAACTACCAGGCTATAAAATAGAATTGTTACTTATATAAGCAAATTAAAATAAAGATAATTGGTAGGAGAAGAGGGAAGGATGTGGGAGGAATAATTCCATAAATTTTGCCTTATTTTATTCATCATATTTGATTTCATTTCATTTCACCTTAAAATCTATAGAAATGTGCTTAAAAGCACAAATGTGACTGTATCAGCATACTTTTTAAAATTTGTTGAATTTTACTTCTGTCTTTTAATTTTTTAATATTATCTTTTATTTTGGCTGCACTGAGTCTTCGTCTTCACGGTGGCATCCAGTCTCAGTCTTTGTGGCCCTGGGGCTTCTTTAGTTGCGACATGCAGACTTAGCTGCCCTGTAGCATGTGGAATCTTAGTTTGCCAACAGGGATTGAACCCACATCCCCTGCATTGGAAGGCAGATTCTCAACCACTGGACCACCAGGGAAGTCCCTGTCTTGACAAACTTTTATTGTATGTTAATGCTTTTCTTCTTTGCTGGTCCCCCTTCCTCACCTACTCCCACCTCCACTTTTTGCCTTAGGGAGCCCATGTTAACAGTCTACCATAATTCTCTTCCTTCTCATACAAGCATATAAGAAAGCTATTAATCGACATGTGTGAATTTGTAATTATTTTATAAAAACTGGATTTTTATGCACTCTTTGACATCTTGCTTTGCACAGTCATAACTCCTTGATAACTAACCCTGCTGAATCAACTAATAAGTAGGTTCTAATAGGTAGATTCTTTGTACAGGCTGCATAAAATTCCTCCATCTTATCTATTCAGGATAGATTCCCTAGAGTGAAATTTCTAGATCAGAGTGTATTTGTATTTATAATTTTAATAGTGTTGCCAGATGTTATATTACTAAAAGGCTATAACAATGCATATTTTCACCTGCAGCGAATGAGAGAAGCCTTTGCCCTGCATTCCCACCAGCAGTAGGTATTATTGGGCTTTCAATTTCCATCTGTCTGAGTTATAAAATAACATCTTGATGTTACTTAAATTTGCATCTCTGAATCATTAGTGAGTTTTAGGATCTTCATATGGCTACAACCTATCTGACTTTTCTCTTCAATGAATTGTTTGTTCATGCTTTTTGATTATATCTCTATTGAGGTCTTTTGACAACTTGTCTCAATTTGCAGGAGGTCTTTGAATATTATAAATATTAAACATTTGTCTGTTCTCTGTATTGCAGATATTTCCCCATGGCTTTCATTTGCATTTTGACTTAGTTTATAGCATCTTTTGCCATATTTACATAATCAAATATCCTATCTTTTCTTTAACAGTCCCTGGATTTGCAGTCATGGGTAAGGTGTCTCTAGCCCCTAGGTTTTTCATATAAGCACCAGGATTTTGTTGTAAGATACTGATATTTTTATATTAAATTTTTAACTGATTTGAAATTTTTTCCCTTAAGATGCAGATAAAGGTGGGAGTACAAGTTGATTTTTTACACAGCCAGTTGTACCAGCAACATTTATTCAATAATTCATCCTTTCTCACTGAGCTGAGGTACAGTAAGCCCCCTACATATGGACCATCAAGCTGCAGACTTTCAAATATTCGAACATGCGTTCACATGTCCAATCACGTAGGTTAGCTCATGTGTCTGGCATGCATTGTCACATGCGTGCATCCTCTACAAGCAGTTGCGCTTTTGTGTACTTTACTGTACAGAGTACAGTAGTACAGTACCTTTATTTCAAGCTTCAGGATGTCCGGAAGCAAGCATAAAGGCAGCAGTGAAATAGCTGTGTTGCTAAGTAGTGCCAGCTGCTGTACTGTACTTTTCAAGGTTCTATAGTTATCAAGGAGGAGATAATGAAGAGAAGAAACCCAAGGATATTACCAAAGTGAAAAGATGAAGACTGGAGGAGCCAGCAAAAGAAAATGGAGGAAAAATGGCTAGTGACGTAAGAAGAAAACGCGGGAGAATGTGGAATCCTATAAGCCAAATGAAGAACGTTTCTAGAATGATGAGACGATAAACTCTGCCAAGTACTGATGATGAGACAAGATGAAGATTTAGAATTGTCCGGTGAATTTAGCAATACGGAGGTCACTGGTGACCTCAGGAAGAGAACCTTTGGTCATATGTATGACATAAGAGAAGATTTAAAAATTTAAATAGCACAAACTTGTGAGTAGCCTCTAAAAAAAGAAGTGATAAATTCATTAAAATTGGTGTTATATTTACATTTGGATTGTTAACTGTAACTTTGTTTACATCTATTTTTTCATTGTCAATTAGCAAGAGATCAGTCTGTGTCTTTATCTCGATTTTTTTCATGTTTCCAATTAACAAGAGCTAAAAGGCCTCTTGGTCTCATATTAAACACTTTGTGGTTCTCAACAGGTGTTTGTTGAATAAGTAGGTATGCATCTCACATTCTAACACTACCTAGCAAAGGTTCCCCTCACTGAGTCAACATACTAACAGAATGACGGGAGTCAAGATCACACATGGTCTCCTTAAATGAAAAAAGTATTGTCTTTTACAAAGATAAAATCAAGATCTCAATTGATGACTGTGCTAAATGGTAAAGTAAAATAACATTAATTCTAGTCCAGAGTCCTAATTCCAACCTAAATAGTATTCGAAAGTTTATAGTTAGGCATGAAGGGAGGAAAAATGTCACCTACAACAGATGGCTCTACCTTATGACATTTTCATCAAAGCACCAACTGTCCTTTAAAAGCTTGGTTTCCAAATTTGATTTATATATTTAAAAGATCAGTAACAGGAGAAATAATAGCCCAGGGAAATAATACAACCCAAATATAGCAGTTTTTGTTAGAAAGTATCTTTACGTGAGAATTGCGTATTAGATGGAGATGACACATGAAAGAAAAAGAAGCAGAAGAAACTATTGTAAGAAAGAATATTCACAGTTCCAGTTCAGTGGACTTGGTGAATAAAGACACAATTGTGAATTCTTTTGAAGCATCTCATTCCTCAAGCCATTGTAAAGGATTTACACTATTCCTTTTACAAAAAGTAGAATTAAATTAGATTTTCAAAACTACACCAATCTTGTCTCACATAGAGTTCCTTGATTACAGATTTAAACACATCTAAAATTCAGAGTAAACATTCCCACCTACTTACACAATGACCAGGCCGCAACCATGGTACAAGCTGCCACAGTTCTGAGAACTGGCCTCAAAAATGGGAACAAACTGACCCTGGAACTGAAAAATAACTGTGCTTAAAACAACTGAGATGATGCTGACCAGACCACCACATGATCAATTTCAAGATGACTGTCAGCTGACTGTGCTGTTTCTGCGTGTAGCCCCCTCCCTCTGCCTATAAAAGCTCTTATCCACTGATGCCCAATGTGGGGGAGTTGGCCTTTGGACAGGAGTCCCCCTCCCTCCTCCCCAGGTTGCCAGCATTCAAAATAAAGCACTTCCACCAACCTGGCCTCTTTATTGACTTTAGAGCAACAAGTAGCTGTTCATCGTGTAGTTAACTCTTTCCACCTGCTGGGGCTTTCAGTATTTATAAGACAGCTCACAGGATATGGCTCAGAATATTATCCACAGCCCTTGAAGGGGAACTAAAGGTCCTTGACTCTGCTTAATGACTAAACTAATATTATTTTGTCCTGTTTGACTGTTTTCCTTTGCTTTTGTATTTTCTCACTTCTCTGATTAAACTTACTCTTCGGCTAAAGTTTTTCTACAAACAAAAGGCAGGTGGAAGACATGGGTGGTGAAGGATCATAGGGTCCTGCTCCATTTTACTATAAGAAAGTTCACATTATTTTTCAATTTTAGCAATGATCTTTTTTAAAAAGTATGTTTTGAGTCATCTGGATTACTTTCTCATTACCAAGACTGCCCTATAATTCAGTACTTGCATTTGTGTTTGCCTTCTCTGGTGGCTTAGATGGTAAAAGAATCTGCCTGCAATGGGGGAGACCCGGGTTCGATTCCTAGGTTGGGGAGATCCCCTGAAGAAGGGGATAGCAACCCACTCCAGTGTTCTTGCCTAGAGAATCCCATGGACAGAGGAGCCTGATGGGCCACAGTCCATGGGGTCACAAAGAGTTGGGTACGACTAAAGTGATGAACACTTTACAATCCTATGGTGCCTAAGGACCACCTGTAATCATGGTTTTTATCTTATACATGTGGTGGGTAACAAGCGTGACCACCATTCTGTTGGCATATTCTAACATCAAAAGACTAATTTGCTTTTGCTTACTAGTTGTAAATGAAAACTTTTTTTTCCTTCACAATTTAAAGATATTTTTAATAAAATAAGACTTCCTTAATTTACTTATTAAACTGAAATTGTTTTAATGATATAAGAAATGTAGTAAAGCATCATGATGTACATACATGCTCAGTCACTCTGTTGAGTCTGACTTTTTACAGCCCCATGGTCTGTAACCTGCCAGGCTCCTCTGTCCTTGGGATTCTCCAGGCAAGAATACTGGAGTGGGTTGCTGTTTCCTCCTCCAGGAGACCTTCCTGACCCAGGGGTCAAATCCATGTCTCCTGAGTCTTGGCGTTGCAGGTGAATTCTTTACTGCTGAGTCACTGGGGAAGCCCCATCAAGATGTATCCCTTGGGCAAATGGGAGGAAAATAGATAGAAATGTAATGTATAAATGATTCAATGTATAACAATGTATAACAAGGTAGGTTTTATGGTACTCCAGTGGGGCTTGGAAAAGAAGTGGTTTGAATAGAGAACAGAGTTCCTAGAATTCAGGTATCACAAAGCAGATTGAACTGAACTAAAAACAAAACAAATAACAACAAAAAAGAAACAAATAACATTGTGGCATCAGAGTCAAATGCAGTTTGCCAAGAAACATGTTTCTTACATGTATACACTGTTAGAATAAATGCAGCAACCAAAACTCAGAGAAGTCTTTTGGTTGAAAAAAAAACATTCTAAATCTCCAATATTGGGATATACTATAAATGTATAGGTCCACTTGAAATGAATACATGTTCTGAAAGGGCATCAATATCAATAATAGTAAGGACTCCAAAGATGTTCCGCTACATTGAAGGTCAAAGGAATCCAATCCACAAATGACATCTAAAATTTAAACATTTTTATATTAAATTCAATGTTATAAATTTTGTCTCCACAAAGTAATATGTCATACTAAATTGATAATTAGTCTTCATCTCAGTTTTGTAAATGTACATACTTCTCTATTATCATAATAGAGTTTAAGTCAACACTGAAAGTGCAAAGAATTTGGCCTTTCAAGGAGGGCTGGGCTTTAATTCAGTTTGAGAAACCCTAAACAGATACTATCTAAAATGTTTTCCATACTTTTCTACATCTCTGACCTTTTAGCATCACCATGGACCCCATTGCCACAGGGACCATAAAAAGAAAGTGAGACTCAAAAAAATTAATCTGTCATCACAACTGAGATAGTATCACAAAGCAATTGATGCTAAGACTCTCAGGTCATTTTCATATAGAAAAGAGAACATGGATATATATTGGTTGGCATCTAATTCATCTACTTCATTCAAAATGTATTATCCTAAAGAGAACTGTTTTATTAACAAAGCAATTTTCCCTAAAATGATACTGAGTGGCAAGTTAATATAGCTTATTCATAATTCCATACTGTTTATCAAACACCCACCATTGAAAACAAATTATCCAGATATATGTTATCTAAAATTTTCAGGGAGCACAAGCAAGAGGCAGGCAGGATTCTGACCTTGCTGGGCATGATTGCTCATGCTGGATCTCTTCTTGCTATCACAGCTAGCAGTCCATCTAAATGAAATTCACATTTCCAGTGCTAATAAGTTTCGAGAGCTTCTAAGTCAAAGTTCTCTTTGACCAAGGAGAATTGAAATTTGTATTGCTTATTGCTCTTGTCTCAATATATGACTATCTTTGATGATTCCTACTAGTTTAAAAAAATTTTTTATTCCTATTAATGCCAATAAATGAATAAATGTATCCAGTTTTTTAGCAGTTAGGAAGCACTTGCAGTAATGCTTCTGTCCTATTAAAATTAAATGGAAACATTGCGTAGAGAAAGAGATATTTACTACCCACATGACGATCGGTTTCCCTGGTGGTTCAGAGCGGAAAGAATATGCCTGCAATGCAGGATACCCAGACTCGATGCCTGAGTGGGGAAGATCCCTTGGAGACGGGAATGGCAACCCACTCCAGTATTCTTGCCTGGAGAACTCCATGGACAGAGGAACCTGGTGGGCTACAGTCCATGGGGTCGCAAAGAGTCGGACATGACTGAGCGACTAACACACACACACACACACAAAGTTGAATTCAGCGTGAATTAGATTGTTTGCAACATCTACCAATAGCTTTTGCTGAACAAAAAACCAAAACAAATAAAAAAGCTTTGTGAACTTTTGAGGCTGGGTTTGCTGTCTGGCTGTGTGCTGAGGATGAGAAGCACTGAATACAGAAACAAATGAAAAGAAAAACAGACCTGGATTCAACAACTGTCTTAGGCTTGGTTTCCTCTAGAGCAAACTGTGGTTTTTCTGTTTCACCACATGGATTTTGAGAAAATTATAATGCATGACATACATGAAATATCTGCTACAAAGTACATAATATGGTATCTTTATTTTTCAATACTATCATTACTACTGTGAGAATTATTATTAGCACAATGCTTGGCACTGAGTCTTTCTTGAATAAATCTTAATTCTCATCCATTTGACTCAGGGTACAAGAATCACTCTTGTGTGTGTGTGTGTGTGTGTGTATGTTGCTATTTTTTTTATTGTAGTCTAGTTGCTTTACAAAATTGTATTAGTGTCTGCTGTACAACAAAGTGAAACAGGTATATGTTTACATATATCCCCTCTTTTTGGATTTCCTTACATTTAGTTCACCACAGAGCATGAGTAGATTTCTCTATGCTATACAGTTGATTGTCACTAGTTACCTATTTTACACATAGTATCAATAGTGTATATATGTCAATCCCAATCTCCCAATTCATCCCACCCCCACTTCCCCAACCCCCAGTATCCATACATTTGTTCGCTTACAGAGTGAAGTAAGTCAGATATGTGTATATATGTGGAATCTAGAAAAATGTTACAGATGATCTTAGTTGCAAAGCAGAAATAGAGACACAGACATAAAGAATCACTCTTTTGCTATTTAGGACATGGCAGTCAATAAGTTCAAAGGTGAGCTAAGGCATTTCTAACCCTTCCCACATCTCCTCTGCTTAACCTGGGCCCACTCAGTGCAAGTTAAACTCACACTGTATAGAAATATCAGTTCCCCCAAGGGTCCTTGAAGACTCTGGGTTCCCCTCTCCACTCACCCTCCTCCTTGCATGAAGATTAATATAATTAAATTTGTATAACTCTTCAAAATTTAAAAAGTTCATTCACCTACAGTACTGCATTTAATTCCTAGAATGTCTCTGTTCTTTTTATCTCTGTTTCACAAATGAGAAAATTAAGGCTCAAAGAAATTAATAACCCAATAATAATAACAGATTACCTTTGTTTCAGTCACTGTGATGAGTATTTTCTAGCCATTACTCAGCAAATCCTCAAAGCAATTCTAGTGGTATGACAGGTGCAATTCTGGAATGGCTGGCAAGCCCCTCTGCCCAGCCCTTCTCCCCCATCTCTTATATGGATTTTTTTCACATTCATTTATTTGGCTGCACCAGCTCTTAGTTGCAGCCTGCAAACTCTTAGTTGTGGCATGTGGGATCTAATCAGGGATCAAACTTGGGCGCCTTGCGTGAGGAGCGTGGAGTCTTAGCCATTGGACCAACAGGAAAGCCCCCCAGGTACATATTCGTACAATCCTTGCCACTGTGAATCTGGTAGCTTTGTCCTGGAAGGAATTAAAAGCAGCCCTAGCCCTTTGTTCTGGTCCCCTGCCAGACCTAAAACAGCTGCCACAGCACATCTAGAAGCTGCCCCACTGGGCTGGTGCCTGTGCCTTTTCTATCATTAAAACTTTTCTGATATTAACACTGATGAAAAAGACTCACCACTGGTGTCCTTTGTGGGAAATGTGTCCTTTGGGTTTATCTCAGTAAAACATAACTTGTTTTTGGTTCACAGGCCAGCAGGCTCATATTCACCAAGCCTTTCTGGGATTACATCATGCATATGCCTAGATGACCGAAAATGTCAGGACCAAGGAGGCTGAGTTTAAGGCCCTGGCTTTTGGCAGAGCACCTATTGTTTTCAGACCACCAGGCTTCTGACATTCTCCCCATAATGTCAAGCTAATGTCTGCTATTCCTTGTAGAAGTTAGTGTCATACAGCAGAGGAAATGACAGGTTCAACCTGTGGTGACACTTTTCCAGGGTGGGCTAAACGTGGACAGCGGAAGCGAAAACAGCAATTCAGGACCAAGTAATACATCACATACTCCAAACACCACTAAGAAGGAGGAGATTAAAAAGTCACCTAGTAGCCAATACCCATATATTGAATTCTGCAGGCCAAAATGCTGGAGCGGGTAGCCTTTCCCTTCTCCAAGGCATCTTCCCAACCCAGGGATCAAACCCAGGTTTCCCGCATTGCAGGTGGATTCTTTACCGCTGAGCCACAAGGGAAGCCCATGAATACTGGAGTGGGTAGCCTCTCCAGCAGATCTTCCTGAGCCAGGAATTGAACCTGGGTCTCCTGCGTTGCAGGAGGATTCTTTATCGGCTGAGCTACCAGGGAAGCCCTATCCATATGTAATTGAGTCTTATACCAAAAATCATCTACTATAGCTTATGCGCTTTCTCAGAGAAGAGACTCCTGCTCTTTTCTATATTCACTTGCTCTTTTATGCAAAACTCTAGCAAGTGGAATACAATATATTATTTCTGTGGAAGATGGGAAGGGAGGAAGGAGGGACTTGAGCCAGAAAAGACCACCTGGCCATCTTCTTGTAGGGGAGTAGAGTGGCTTTGTGCGTCAATGAGCAAATATCAAGTTTCAGACTCAAATAAGGGAGAAAGACTGATGTAGATTCTAGAAGGGGTAAAGCCCTGGCAAAAGTCACTCCTGGTGCTGCCACTTCAGGCTAAAAAATGTAGGCCCGCCCACCTAGAGATTAAAGAAAGTCATGAACAAAGAAACAACCCAACATATGGATCATTAATGAAAGATCACTCAGGGTGGAGGATGTACTAAAGCATGATAGCCAGTGGGATGCTGGTAGACTGGTTCTCAAAAGCCAAATACATGAAAAGGCCCCTAAAACCAGAAACCAAAACAAATAAACAACAACAAACCACCCTCCCCCTCATCAAACTAACCCAAAACAATAAGCCTTAATTTTAGCATTTGATGACTTCTAGTGTAAATGCTACTACCACTATGGCTGATTTCAAGCTATTAGTAGTTTAACAATCAGCTTGCAAAGTTCTGAATGTTTAACAGACTCAGACTCTTCTCTGCTCAGTTTTTAAAAGCCAGCTCCTGCTCCCCACTGCAAGAAATGGTAATATGGTGGTCCATGCCTTATATTTAAAAATGAAAGTGAAAGTGAAAGTCACTCAGTCGTGTCCGACTCTTTGTAACCCCATGGATGATACAGTCCATGGAATTCTCCAGGCCAGAATACTGAAGCAGGTAGCCTTTCCCTTCTCCAGGGGATCTTCCCAACCCAGGGATTGAACCCAGGTCTCCTGCACTGCGGGTGGATTTTTTACCAGCTGAGCCACCAGGGAACCCCAAGAATACTGGAGTGGGTAGCCTATTCCTTCTCCAGTGGATCTTCCTGATCCGTGAATCAAATTGGGATCTCCTGCATTGCAGGCAGATTCTTTACCAACTGAGCTATCAGGGAACTAAAAGATATATTCAAAAACTTATACATTTTTCCATCAAAATAAAAGTATTTCTAAAAATAAAAATATTTCTCAGAGAAGCCAGTTCTTTGAAATCTGAACACTGGCTGTCTATGCTGATTCGGTCCCCCAGGTTGTCAAGAGGAAAGACATATGGGGCACAAGTAATAGTCAAAGATTTCAAAACTGAGTGAATACAGCAATCCACAGATTTAAGAAACCAGCAAATCCCAAGAACTTAAAAAATAAACAAAAACTACACACAGATAGATGCACCGCATTGAAATTACAGAACTTAAAAGCAGCCTAAGCAGCTAGAATTTTAAAAACTGACTTATCAACAGCAACCATAGAAGCCAAGAATCAGTGAAATAATTTCTTCAAATATGTGGATCCAAACTGACAAGTAACCTAGAATATCCAACCCAAGAATGAAAGGAAGGAAGGATGGAAGGAACAAAGAAAGGAGGGAAAGAATGGAGGAAGGGAGGGGGGAGCAGAGCGAAGGAAGAAAGAAAATACTTCTAAGAATTAGGGCAAAATAAGACATTTCAGACAAACAAAAACTGAGAAACTGGCACCAATGGCTGCTCGTTAAAGAAAACTCTAAAGTTTATACTTTACTGAGAAAGAAAACTACCTCAGATGAAAGGCCTAAGACCCAAAAAGGAAAAAATTTCCCCTTGGGAAGATTTTTCAAGACCATCCCAAACATAGCTGCTGTCTGTTTTCCACTTGCACACACATGACAATTATACCCTCAAATCCAGTGGACATGGGGACCACCGTGTTTGAATCTTTTCTTTAGTGATGGAACCAGCCCCTGAGAGTCAGTATGATTTGTGTCTTACTATCTTGACCTGTGGCTGGAGTGGGGCAAGAAAGTAGATTCAGATGTTTTCCTCGGCCTTTCCCATGATAACTCTGAAGCTACTCGCCAAGAACTTAATTGGGGGGGGCAGGCAGGGGAGAAGGGGAAGGTTGATTAGAAAGAGCCCTGGACTGCAAGGCAATTCTGAGAAATTTCAGCCAGGCTGATGGGAAGGCCCTGAGCTAAGATTCTTCCTTAGAGCAGTTCTTTGTAGGACAGTTATGCTTCCTACACTGTGCTCAGTCACCAGCTGGAGGCTGCGTAGAGGAGGCACAGCCTGGTGTGGTTGACCCAGAGGTGTGATCACAGGGCTTGTCCATCACCAGCCACACTTGTCCAGGTGGGTTCTCTCGAAGAACTTCTGAGCACAGCACTTCATGCCCTCCACAGAGAAGAAACGGCATATGTGTTCTAAGACAGGGGTCCCCAGTCTCCAGAATCTCGTGCCTGATGATCCGAGGTGGAGCTGATGTGATAACAATAGAGATAAAGTGCACAGTGAATGTAACATGCTTGAATCATCCCAAAACCATCCTCCCCACCCCCATCCATAGAACAATTGTCTTCTAGGAAACCGGTCCCTGGCCAAAAAGGTTGGGGACCGCTGATCTAAGAGATAAGTACCAGAATATTTGTAGCACAGTGTTTATAACAACCCCAAACTGGAAACAATTCAGATGTCCATCAACAGGAGGGCTGATGAATACACATGTCATGAGCATACAGTGGAATGCCATTCAGCCATGAGTGGACCACTGGGCACCCACAAGGATGCATCTCATTAGTAACGTTGGACTGAATAAAGGAGGTCAGAGGGGAAAAGGGATACATTGTTTCCATTTATATAAGTTCAAATATAGTTAAATTAAATGATATATTCTAAATGACAGTCTCTTGAAATCAGTCACTCAGTGGTCTGGTCAGCAGCATCTGGATTGTTTCAAGCACAATTAGTCTTCAGTTTCAGGGTCGGTTTGTTCCCGTTCCTTTGAGGCCAGTTCTTGGAACTGCAGCAGCTTTTGTCATGGCTACAGTCTGGGCATCACATAGTTAACTTTTTCCACCTGGTGAGGGTTTCAGTATCTACAGAACAGTTCACAGGATATGGCTCAGAATATTCTCTAGAGCCCTTGAGGAGGAACTAACTGTCCCTCACTTTGCTAAATGACCAAACTATCATTATTTTGTCCTGTTTGGCTGCTTTTCCTTTACTTCTGCATTTTCTCATTTCTCTTAAGTTTATTCCTTGACAACAGTTTTTCTACAGACAAAAGGCAGAAGGACATGATGTGGGGGTGAGGGGAGATAGGAGTATCTGTCCTGGGAAGGCCCCATAGGGTCCTGCTCTGTTTCAGGAATAAGTACTACAAATCATCACAATTTTTTTTTTAAACATGTGGTAGCAACAATATATTAAAATGGCATGAAATGACTAAAGGAACCAAAGCAAGAAGGAAAAACAAAAAGGATCAGGCTATCAGTCATGGTGATTGCAATGACCTGGTCATATCCCCACTTTGGAAACACCATTTCTCTAGTCCATTTCAAAGAAAACTAATCATTCTTTTTTTAACGTTTTGGCTACACATTGCCACTGGGTGGTGCTCCCAGTCCACGGTAGCATCTTGGAACTGCAGGGAGCAAATTAAAAAGCAGGCAGCCGCTGACTGGTTTTCAGACGTATTAACAAAACATTTAAAATATTTTCTCTCTTGTATTGATGCATAAAGAAGCACAAACACCGAAGGAAGGAAGTAGCTATCTTTAGAAAGAACAAAAGCATCTCTGCAACTGTGAAAAACAAAACAAAACCAGCCAACTAGGAAAGAGGCTGCTGAAACAAGTTTCCAGAGATCAATAATGTTCAATCTCCTTTGACTGAGGGCATGACGGGCAGCTTACAATAATGACAGAATCAAAGTCCTTGCACAGAGGGTTTGTTTTTTAATCAGCTTTTCTAGTTGCACAGAGGCCTCTTCTGCAGCTACATTTTGCACGTGTACACTGTGTGGACTTGTGCCTCTTAGGAGTCTACGTTAAACACGTCCCTACAAAGAAGGCCAAGGGTTGCCCTTGGGGCCCAGACATCTGTCTGGCTCCAGCAACTCTCCCCTTGGGAAAGTCAAATATAAAATGCTGTTCAAACAACCAATTATTGCACTGCTTTAGATAAGGCGACTTGCACTTTCCCCCATTTGTCAAACCCTGAAAGAAAGGGTTGCAAACCAGAAGAGGAGAGAGTAGTGAGCTTTTCATTATCTACAGAGCCTGTGCTGAAAGGTCATGTGATGAAAAGAAGATGGGAATCAAGTGTGTCTTGACTGGCTCTAGTATTTTCTTTTTCTTTTTTTTTTTTTTTTAGCATTTTCTTTTGTAGCTATGCTAACATTTTTCTAATGTTCAGTTTCCTTTTATTGTACAGATTTATCTAATACATGCTTAACAAAATGTAGTTGGGTAATACTAAAATAAAATAGCTGATAGTCCCAGGCAATTAAAAAAAAAGTTGACACTTAATAAGCTTGTACATGCCAGGAGCTGAACAATTTACCTCCACACTCTCTTTAATACAACAACCCTATGAGGAAGGAATTATCATCTCCACTTTGCAAGTATGGAAATGAAGCTCATCAAGGTTATGTAACTTGCACAAGGATGGATGGCTAGGAAACGTGGTGCCTGACTCAGACGAATCTCTGCACCAAAGTGCATGTTGTTCCTTTTCTACGAGAACGTTTAACTGAGATTTCAGGGTGTCCTAGTTAAAGAACTCAGTCTCAGGGAAGGTGTCCTGGTTAAGAGCTACCTTTCTGGCCCTGCCCCATTAGTCCCTGGGTTCCACAGAGCAGTACTGAAATCTGAGGATGAAAGAAGACCACGTCCCAGCTTCCCAAAGGGATATTCCACCCCTAAGCATGTCATAAGCTCAGCATGTTAGCATGCCCTTTGCAGCCCGTGGAAAGGCTCATCAGACAGTTGGAATTCTGCTGACCTCCGTTTCCATCCCATGGCAGTGACTGGAGAGTACTCCAAATCTTACAACTTGTAAGACGTGGGGCATGTTACTTACCCTCATTTCTGTTCTTAAATCTTCAAAACACAAATAAGAACAATACCTACCTCAAAGGTTTTTGTGAGAATTAAATGAGCTCACTTGGTATATAATGCGTTTCCCAGGGGACACTAGTGGTAAAGAATCCACCTGCCAATGCAGGAGCTGTAAGAGATGTGGGTTCGATCCCTGGTTCAGAAAGATCCTCTGGAAGAGAAAATGGCACCCTTCTTCAATATTCTTGCCAGGAAAATCTCATGGACAGAGGAACCTGATGAGTTACAGTCCATAGGGTCACCAAGAGTAGAACACAACTGAGGGTCTGAGCACATGTATATATATAATGTTTCTAACAGTGCCTGGCACAGGGTATGAGCTAATAGATGCTGATCGTGACCATTATCATTAATTCAGCAGCTCAAGATTTGCACCCCTTTTTAAACCACAACCTCTTTTGCTGCCACCACACATACTACTGGTCTACCATGAAAGCACACATACTACTGGTCTACAAGGAAAGCATTTTCACTTCCAGGTCCCTCCCTCTCCAAAGAACCTAGCAGTTGGCTGGCAGACTAGTGTCACTATAATGTCACTAGGTTTATGACACTCTCCATAATTAAAAAAGATTTTTTAACCATAACTCTACATTTTCTAGAAACTAAAGATCTGTATTCTTAGTCCACAGCCCAATACTTTCAACAGTCTGCTCCCAACCTCTCTTTGCAAGCTTATCTCCCCAGTTCTTCTCTCTATATTCCAGCCTCATTACCACCCTATGCGTTTGTACACACTACTCCACACATATGCCAATATGCCCACTCCCATCTGTCAAAAGTTAACATGTGTTTAGCCATAGGTTAAATCTTACTCTTCCCTCAGCCTGAAGCAACTTTTTTCCTAGTAAGAACTCCTATACCTTTCTTTTTTGCCCACTCATTTATTTCTCTACACTTATTCACATTTTGTTGTTATCCTCTTCTTTTTCTCAGATAGATTATAAGAAAATTGAAGGCAGTGATTGTTGAAATTGATTACACATCTCCTTCAATTTGTGAAGGGTCTATGTCCAGATAAACCAGCATAAGTTGAAAATATCACAAGTCGAAAGTGTGTTTGATACACCTAACCTCACGAACATCATAGCTTAGCTTCGCCTACCTTAAATGTGCTCAGAACATTTACACAAGCCTACGGTTGGGCAAATCATCTAACACAAAGCCTATTTTACCACAGGGTGTTGAATATATCATGTAATCTATTGAAAACTGTACTGAAAGTGAAAAACAGGATGGCCGTAAGGGCACAGGATGGTTGCGAGTGTATCGGTTGCTTACCCTGGTGATAACCTGGCTGGCTGGGAGCTGGGGCACCCGGCCTCTGCCCAGCATCCCAACAGAGGATCACACCTCATTGCACCAGTCCAGGAAAAGACCAAAATTCAAAAGGTGAAGTATGTTTTCTACTGAATGTGTATTTTCTTTTAAGTGAACTAGAGAACCTGGAGCTTCCAGAGGAATATGGACCAGGTTATTGCAATTACCATGACTGTTATCCTCATGTCTGTATATTAATTTCTGTAGCTAAATGCCCTAAATTAGGATATGAGAGGCTCTGAAGCATTCTTTCAGGAGAGCAAAGCTGGAGAGAGCTCCTCTTTCAGCCTAACAGGAATCTTAATTTGTGGTCCTGAGAACCTGAAAATTTAAGTGGAAAGATCTAAGAAGGTGAGTGTAAGATGCTGAGTCTTTCCAGATTTCCTGAAGTAGTGAAGTACAGCTAGAAGTCCTAAAGAAAAATAGCAGCCTCACTGGCACCAAGTTCCGAGCAGATCAATTGTTCCTGAAGGCTCCAGTCAATGAAGGGGCTTCCCAGGTGGCACTAATGGTAATGAACCCACCTTCCAGTGCAGGAGACATAAAGAGACATGGGTTCAATCCCTGGGTTGGGAAGATCCCCTGGAGGAGGGCATGGCAACCCACTCCAGTATTTTTGCCTGGAGAATCCCATGGTCAGAGGAGCCTGGTAGGCTACAGTCCATGGGATCACAAAGAGTCAGGCACAACTGAACTGAAGCAACTTAGCAGGCACTAGTCAATGAAACACTCCGCAACCTCTTAGGGTATGAGAAAGTGTGCTATCACCAAGAAATATTAGGACTGACCAAGAAAGAATATACTTTATATGTGTGTGTGTATTTTTAAATGGTTTTAACAGTTTTGAATAAGGAGTTATTCTCTAATTACCAGAGTCCCCTAGTCAAAAAGTTTATAAAATAAAATGTGTGCTTGCTTAAATTTGCATGGCTTCGCAGAGGTTTGATTTTGATCTTCCAAGCACTGATCACTCTGAAGAAAACACAGCAAGGGAGCCCATGTCTTGGGGTGTTTTTTGACACCTCATAATACCTGCATTGGTCATCCTGGGTGGGTAATACTGCATAAGCTCAATAGAATAAAGGTTAACTTTTTCTTCATGCTATATATCCATTGCATGGATATATATGGGGAGCCCTGCTGCTCCTGGTCACTAAGGGACACAAGCTCATAGAGGTTGCATCACCTGGAACACCGCCCTGAAACAGTCCCTGTGGAAGGCAAAGAGAATTCACCCCAGCCCAGAAGTGACAGGTCACTCTTTAATGCACAGCTCATTGACCAGAAGTGGTCACATGGCTCCATCTATCTTTAAGAGGATAAATTTACCCCAGATGTCTTAGACACACTGTCCTGCATTTCTGCTCTAGTGGATATCAGTGTCCATGTCTTCTGGAAAAGGTATAGGAGACTCAATAATCTGCTTAAATAAGTCACATATGGGGAGAATTGAGAGTCCAAATGGATGACCTCAGTGTGTTGAATTCCTGGATCAGAGATTAAATTCCTTCCAAGCCACATCAACATCTGTCTCTTTGAGTTAAAATAATCTGGTAGGCCTTCTTTGATATGTTGATTAATGGAACAGTGAAATGAAGTGAAAGTCGCTCAGTTGTGTCCGACTCTTTGCGACCCCAGTGGAATTCTCCAGGCCAGAATACTGGAGTGGGTAGCCTTTCCCTTCTCCAGGGGATCTTTGCAACCCAGGGATCAAACCCAGGTCTCCCGCGCTGCAGGCAGATTCTTTACCAGCTGAGCCATAATGGAACAACTACAGAATGTAACTAAGTGGAACATTATCTCTTTACATTCTGAGTGGAGAATAGTCAGACAATAAACACTGGAGTTCACTTGCTTGAAAGCAAAGGCAAAGACAACATTTTCCTTTGTGCTGTAACTTCATGAAATTGTTATTTGCAGTGGTAGTGATTTGTATTATTACCTGTGTCCTAAGAGGAAGAACATGCATAAACAAGAACCCCATAACCAGCTTTCTTCACATCAAAAAATGTGAAGTGACATGACAAATGAATCTACTAAGAAATGCCTCTCATTTGAGTGAAGCCAAAACTCCAGAGACCAAAAGCAATAATCATTGCTACTTTCTCCTGCTGATGCTTAGCTCAAGATGTTTATTCAAGAGAGTTGAGGGGAAAGAAATACAAAATACAGGATTTTCAAGCAGTGCTTTGAAATTAAGACTAACATCCTTAGGGAAAGGAATATCAAAAGCAAAAAAAAAAAAAAAAACAAAAATAGATGACACTAGTCCCCATTCTTACTTGAGATCTTATTCTTATTTGAGGACTTTTATCATCATCTAGAAAAGGATTTCTCAATCAAGGGTGCATGTTAGAAATATCTGTGGAGTTTTAAATCTGTGCCTACACTTGGACTCAAGCATCAGGGATTCTGATTCAATGAGTTTGAGGGCACAAGCATCTGCAATTTTTAAAGTCCTAGATAAGAATATATATATATTGAAGTGAATCCGCCACAGGCATACCCCATCCTGAACCCTCCTCCCTCCTCCCTCCCCATACCATCCTTCTGGGTCACTTCCATATACGGCACAACCAATACAATATTGTAAAGTTTAAAAATAAGATACAAATTAAAAAAAAGAATATATATGTGTGTGTGTGTGTGTGTAATATTTTTATTAAATATATATGAATATATATATATATATTTTTTTTTACTTAGGAAGCAATTTTAATGGTACGACCTCTGTTACCTAAAGGAAAGTGGCATTCTGCATTTTATTCTTCAATGGAATTTACAGTCACTAATACATCCTCCATTTATTCAAATAGGGAAACTGAGTCAGGCCCCCATGCATACCACAGACCACACCTCATCACCACCGAAAGAGTCATTATCAGAGATGAAATCACACCTGGGATTTTCTTAACCCATAATCATTCCCAATTATTTACTGCTATATAAGTGATAATTAAATTCTGCTTGTCAGAGTTCCTCTCTGAATTGTGTATTGCCCTTATCTATCTATGAGCAGATTGTCAGTCTGTGACAGCAAGATAATTAGCATTTGTCTTCCCTTCCTATCTAGGCAAAAGCAATTCCTGTGTGATGTAGCCCTTGTCTCCGGGCAGGAACATGGACTAGTCGGCCACTCGCATGGAGCAGGCACCAGGGCAGGGATGCAGCTCTGGGCTTTGCAGCAGTCCAGTCTGTCTGGAAGAGCTCATGCTGCACTGAGGGTTGTCTGCTCAGTTTCAGGGAGTTCTACCATAAAGTAAGGAGTGTTTGGAGGAATCTGGTCCCCGGGAATTCAGAAGTCATTGAAATCTGGAGATCTACTCTAGCTACATGTTCAGAGTCTGGAAAGGCATTGAATTAGGCCCCCTCTCTGGCTTTGAGTCTCCTCAAAACTAAAGCCAAGGAACAACAAGCTGATTTTCATGAGAGTCATCTTCTGCTTTAATACACATGGACAACTATCTTCCATAAATGTTTCATGAGTTGAAAGTCAGGAGGAATTTGTCACAGGAGTCTTTGATTAAGAAACATTTAAGTAGCTTAACTGACTTTACTGACTTTTTTTTTTTAATGAAAACATGGATATTTCTTTTGCTAACTCCCTTACATAGATTGGGCTTCCCTGGTGGCTCAGACGGTAAAGAAACTGCTTGCAATGCAGGAGACATGGATTCAATCCCCAGGTCGGAAAGATCCCCTGGAGAGGGCATGGCACTCCACTCCAGTATTATTGCCTGGAGAATTCCATGAACAGAGCAGTCTGGTGAGCTACAGTCCGTGGGGTTGCAAAGAGTTGGACACACTGAGGAATTAATACTTAAATGCCTTAGCGGCGCAGAGCAGCCGCTTTGTCATGTGGGCCTCATCTATATGTTTGGCTATGGCTCCCACATTTCAGAGCCCCCAGCACTGATGACTGTGCTGAGGACTGGACCACTGCCTCACACAGGAATGTCCTGCCTCAGAGAACACGGACCTCTTGCTTCCGACTGAAATCTCCGTCTTCTTCTTCTGCCTTGTAAAGACATGCTTACGGGGCAAAGCCCGGCTTAGACCTTGTGCACGCGTACATGCATGCTCGGTCACTTCAGTCGTGTCCAACTCTCTGCGACCCCATGGACTGCGGCCGACCAGGCTCCTCTGTCCATGGGATTCTCCAGGCAAGAATACTGGAGTGGGTTGCCATTTCCTCCTCCAGGGGATCTTCCCAACCCAGGGATTGACCCTGCTTCTCCCGCATTGCAAGCAGATTCTTTACTGACTGAGCCATCAGGGAAGCCTGGCTTAGACAGTATCACCTGCCTAAAGTGGTTGCTGCTTCAAATTCCTGCCCTAAGTTGAACCGATTACCCCACCCCTGCACCTGTGCCAGTCCCCTCAGGGAGTACTCACAGGCGGCTGAGGTTGAGAATCACTGTCTCAGAACTAGTATCTATTTTACATGTTTATTTGAAATTCAAAGTTCTATCTTTTTCAATTAGGTTGAATCCAACTAAGCTAAATGTCATGGATTTGTGGGGGGTTATTTTCTCTTTCTGCCACACCACACCAGCTTGTAGGAATTTAGTCCCCCAACCAAGGATTGAATTTGCATCATCAGCAGTGAAAGCTCAGAGTTCTGACCACTGGACCATCAGGGAGTTCCCTAAATGTAATTTTTTTAAGTGACATATACAGTATGATCATGATAGCCTGGATATTTATCCTTCTCTATGTGCTGTGCTTAGTCTCTCAGTCATGTCCAACTCTTTGTGACCCCATGAACTGTAGCAAACCAGGCTCCTCTGTCCATGGGGATTCTCCAGGCAAAAATACTGGAGTAGGTTGCCAGGTCTCCCACATTACAGGTGGATACTTTACCATCTAAGCCACCAGGGAAGCCCTATCCTTCTCTCTCTCTCTCTATGTATATATACATATACAATAAATTATTATAAATAAATGTATTTATATTTATACTGTATTTTAATATATTATATCTTATAAATATATTTATATTATCAATAAAATATTATGTATAATAAACATATAATATATATTATTTATATTAAAATATCTGAGAATTCCCTGGTTGTCCAGTGGTTAGGACTTGACATTTTTACCGAGGTAGCCTGAGTTCAGTCCGTGGTTAGGGAACTAAGATCCCACAAGCCACGTGGCATGGTCAAAACTATATGTGTATGTGTGTTAGTTGCTTAGTCATTGTCTTACTCTTTGTGATCCCACGGACTGTAGCCTGCCAGATTTCTCTGTGCATGGAATTCTCCAGACAAGAATATTGAAGTGGGTTGCCATGCCCTTCTCCAGGGGATCTTCCTAACCCAGGGATCTAACCTGGGATGTTTATATGTATGCATATATACATGTACAAATATAGCTATATATCTAAAATATATCTGATTACAATTATTGTTTGTGAGTGATAGAATTATGATTAATTTTTGCATTTTTCCACATTGACAGAGTTTTTTAATGAGGATATTGTAATAGTCATTTTTAAAGCAGCCTCCTCTGGCACTTTTTTTTTATCCTGTGACTCTTTTGTCTAAAAATGCCCACATTTCTCCACGTCATTGTTCTCTACCACTGCATACCATTGGTTTTCTATACCCTTACCACAATTTGTACTCATATACCTATTTATTCATGTGTTGATTTTCTATCTTTGCCTGCTAACTATAAACTGCTCAAAGAAACTGTAAGTCACTTCAGTCGTGTCCGACTCTGTGCGACCCCATAGACGGCAGCCCACTAGGCTCCCCCGTCCCTGGGATTCTCAAGGCAAGAACACCGGAGTGGGTTGCCATTTCCTTCTCCAGCTCAAAGAAAGGACTATGCTATTTCACTCACCAGTGAACACTCACAAGCCTAACAGGGCCTGGCACAGAGTGCTCAGAAATCCTTGTCACTTAATGAATGGCTGGACAAATGAATATGTGATATAACAGAAGGGAGTCCAACATGCCTTGAGGGGAAAAGAGAATGAATACTGTAGAAATGATCCAAGGGACTTCCTTGATGGGCCAGTAGTCAAGACTCTGTGCTACCAATGCAGGAGCCTGGGTCTGATCCCTGGTCAGGGAACTAGACCCCCCGTGCCTCATCTAAGACCTGAAGCATCAAAAAAAAAAAAAAAGATCCAAGAAGGTATCACAAAGAAGGAGACACATGAACTGAGTGTGGAAAAATTAGTAAGATTTTCTGGGCTGTGAAGAAGGAAAGCTTTCAAGGCAGTGAAAACACCCAGGGCAAGGGAACACACGTTTGTGAAACAAAAGTTGGGTGTGGCCAGCAGGTTGGCACAGTTATATGAGGAAACGAGGAAATAAGGCAAAGGGATGGATTGGAGCCCATTGTAAAGAGTCTTTTTTTTTTTTAATTTTTGAGCATTTATTTTATATTGGAGTACAGCCCATGAACAATGTTGTGATATTTTCAGGTGGACAGCAAAGGGACTCAGCCATACATATACATGTATCCATTCTCCCCTAAGAGGCTTGTAGGTCTTCCCTGGCATTCAAGTGGTTAAGACTCCATGTTCCCAATGCAGGTGGCATGGGTTCAATCCCTAGTCAGGGAACTAAGATCCTACGTGTAGTACAGTGCAGCTGATAAAATAATAAAATAAAATAAATTTTTAATGAATCTTATAAGTAGAGAGGATTTTAATTTACAAGGCAAACTTAATACAAGTATACACAAGAAAAGGGGGACAAATGGCAAAACTCTTGGAAATACCTTCCTGAGGGAGTAGAGAGAAAACAAATTTAAACAGGGCAGTCCGAGAGAAGGAAAACCAAGAGAGGAAAGTGTAATGTAAGGTAGGCAAAAAGAGAGTTTTAAGGAAGAGGCCAAGAGTGTCAGATGCTTCAAAGAGACCAAAGCTTTTGAATTTGCCAAATAAACAGATGAGCAGTGACCACTGAGGGAGAAGGAAATGGCAACCCACTCCAGTATTCTTGCCTGGAGGATTCCAGGGACAGAGGAGCCTGGTGGGCTGCTGTCTATGGGGTCGCACAGGGTCAGACACGACTGAAGTGATTTAGCATACATGCTGTGACCATTGAGAGACTCAATACAGTAGAGTAGGGGATGAAGAAGTCAGATTATAAAGAGGATTTTTGTTAATGTTTTATTTGGAAATAACTTTAGATTGCAGGAAAGTAGCAATAAGTAATAAATGACAACTTTGGAGAAGTGGAGAAAGCTGATGGATTCTGCCTTAACCAACACATCATGGTTTACATCCCCAGAAATGTTGGCGTTATCAACATGATAAGCCCCCGGAATGATGTACTGAGAAGGACCAAAATTCACAGCGTCAATTTGATCATGAGGAAGCACGAGATTGGCCCTCCAAATTGAGAGCCAATCTAGAGAATAGCCGGTCAGTTCTCTTTTTAAATGTCGCAGTCAGGTAAGAAAAAGAAAGATGAGAGGCTGTCACAGATGGGAGGAGATTCAGGAGATATAACACCTAAATGAAGAGTGGGATTCTTGGACTGCATCCCAGAAGAGAAAAAGAATATTAGTGGAGAAACTGGTCAAATCCAAATAAGAAACGTGACTCAATGAACCTACAGATAAGAAAAAACAAATAGAGTGACCATTCTCCCAACCACAGGAGAGAAAAGGGGCTCAGCAGAATGAACCTATGAAAGTGCTTCTAAATACTTTTATGTTCACTAATGTAAGACAGTAAAGACAGCAAACCAAAGGAGGATAAAGTTAGAAGCATTCCACACATCTCAAATTAGTAATAACAGTGATTACATAACTAATTCTATTTTCCATCCTTAGTTTGCTAACATTTTTCAGGATCTCCCTTTCCTGAATGTTCAGTAAATGATTTGTGTGTGCTTTGCTTTGTGATGGATGGCAACCAAAGAGCCTTTTTCTTTTTTCTAATCTGGTCATATGTTCCAGTTTCCCACCTTTTCATATGAGTGAGTGATAGTCACTCAGTCGGGTCCGACTCTTTGCGAACCCATGGACTATGGCCTGCCAGGCTCTTCTGTCCTTGGGATTCTCCAGGCAAGAATACTGGCATGGGTGGCACATAAAAATTAGGAAAGGATAAATTGGGAGAGTAGGATAGACATGCGTACACTACCATATGTAAGATAGAGAGCTAGTGGGAGACTTCTGTGCAGCACAGGGAGCTCAGCTCGGTTCTCTACGATGACCTAGAGTGGTGGGATTGGGGGGCAGGGAGGCTTTAGAGGGAGGGGATATATGTGCACACAGAGCTGATTCAGGTTATTGTATAGCAGAAACTAACACAACATTGTAAAGCAATGATACTCCAATAAAAAATAAAATCAAATAAAAATTAGGACAAAACAGGGTGAACTGGAGGATATTTGGGTATGTTCATATGGGGCTTGATGAAAAAGAAAAATAATTATGGTTCTGAGAAAAATACAAATAATAATACAAAAATACTTTTTGATACAAAAAAGTATCAAATTTGTATAAAATTTCAAATAAAATACTTTCAGATATTTCACTGAGGAAAATGAGGTTATTTCTTGATAGCTTTTTATCAAGCTTTACCTTCAAAATGGCTACATGAAATTCATCAAGACTTTTTAACGATTCTCTCTTCAAATTATTGATAGTCATGCATGTATGCTAAGTCGCTTCAGTCATGTCCAACTCTACGACTCTATGAACCGTAGGCCACCAGGCTCCTGTATCTATGAGGTTTCCCAGGCGAAAATACTGGAATGGATTGCCATGCCGTCCTCCAGGGGATCTTCCCAACCCAGGGATTGAAATCATATCTCTTATGTCTCCTGCATTGGCAGGTAGGTTCTTTACCACTAGTACCACCTAGGAGGCCCTTGAGAGTCACTACCTGCAAAAAAACTTTGGCATGAAGGTAACCAAAAAATTCTTAAAACCATTATTTTACAACCATTCAAAACATTATAATAGTTTAAAAAATATATAAGGAATCTAAGGGATTTTCCTTTTCTCTCATTGATAAATGACATATTGAAATCTGTATATTAATGTGAATGAATTTGAGCTTTACTTTAGCTTATCAAATAGTTTAAATAATGAAGCTATAATTTGTTGAGTGCTATACATTAGTGAATATAATGTTCATCTGTACAAAGTCAGTTTTCATTCCAGTTCCAAAGAAAGACAATGCCAAAGACTGCCCAAACTACCACACAATTGTACTCATTTCATAGGCTAGCAAGGTAATGCTCAAAATCCTTCAAGCTAGACTTCAGCCGTGCATGAACCAAGAACTTCCAGGTATACAAGCTGGATTTAGAAAAGGCAGAGGAACCAGAGATCAAATGGCCAACATCAGTTGGATCATAGAAAAAGCAGGGGAATTCCAGGAAAGCATCTACTTCCGTTTCATTAACTATACCAAAGCCTTTGACTGTGTGGATCACAACAAACTGGAAAATTCTCCAAGAGATGGAAATACCACACCATCTTACTTGCCTTCTATACACAGGTCTGGAGAAGGCAATGACAACCCACTCCAGTACTCTTGCCTGGAAAATCCCATGGGCGAAGGAGCCTGGTAGGCTGCAGTCCATGGGGTCGCGAAGAGTTGGACACGACTGAGCGACTTCACTTTCACTTTTCACTTTCCTGCATTGGAGAAGGAAATGGCAACCCACTCCAGTATTCTTGCCTGGAGAATCCCAGGGACGGGGGAGCCTGGTGGGCTGCCGTCTAAGGGGTCGCACAGAGTTGGACACGACTGAAGCGACTTAGCAGCAGCAGCATACACAGGTCAAGAAACAACAGTTAGAATCTGACATGGAATAATGGACTGGTTCCAAATTGGGAAAGGAGTACATCAAGCCTGTGTATTGTCACCCTGCTTATTTAACTTATATGCAGAGTACATCACGCAAAATGCTGGGCTGAATGAAGTGCAAGCTGTAATGAATATTTCTGGGAGAAATATCAATAGCCTCCAGTATGCAAATGACACCACCCTTACGGCAGAAAGTGAAGAGGAACTAAACAGCCTCTTGATGAATGTGAAAGAAGAGAGCAAAAAAGCTGGGTTAAAACTCAGCATTCAAAAAATGAAGATCATGGCATCTGGTCCATCACTTCATGGCAAATAGACAGGGGAAACAATGGAAACGCTGACAGACTTTATTTTCTTGGGCTCCAAAATCACGTGGATGGTGACTGCAGCCATGAAATAATTAAAATATGCTTGCTCCTTGGAAGGAAAGCTATGACATACCTAGACAACATATTAAAAGGCAGAGACATCACTTTGCCAACAAAGGTCTGTATAGTCAAACCTATGGCTTTTCCAGCCGTCATATACAGATGCAAGAGCTGAACCATAAAGAAGGCTGAGTGCCAAAGAATTGATGCTTTTGAACTGCAGTGTTGGAGAAGAGTCTTAAGAGTCCCTTGGACTGCAAGATCAAACAAGTCAATCCTTTGACTTGATCAAACAAGTCAACCCTAAAGGAAGTCAAGCCTGAATGTTCACTGGAAGGTCTGATATTGCAGCTGAAGCTCCAATAGTTTGGCCACCTGATGCGAAGAGCCAACTCATTAGAAAAGACCCTGATGCTGGGAAAGACTGAGGGCAGGAGAAGGGGGCAACAGCGGATGAGATGGTTGGATGGTATCACCGACTCAATGGACATGAGTTTGAGCAAACTCCAGGAGATGGTGAAGGACAAGGAAGCCTGGCATGCTGCAGTGCATGAGGTCACAAAGAGTCGGACATGAGTGAGTGACTGAACAACAACCACATCATCAAACCAAGTGTCCCTGCGAGCAATCCACATGCCCTTCCCACTTCCTGCATTTTGTCCAAGCTGGGGTGCATTTCTGTGTCAAGCTCAGATTTCCTTTCTTCCTCAGGAGCTGTCTTGGGCAAACTGCTACTTTTACTCTGCCTCCCTGTTGCCCTCCATTTCCTAGTCCAACCACTAATGCTGGCTTTTTCTAATTATCTCCAACATGAATGGCAATTGAGAAAAAGGTGTGTAGAAGGAAATTTGCACATCCTGAAATTCTACTTACTGTCAGTTTAGCTGAAAATCAATTACCATTCACAGGCAATTTACAACTGAATATGTGACTATATTTCAAACACACTTTCTGATCAAGAGCATCTGGAGAAAATTGATACATTTTTTGTGCTTTGCAGTTTACTATCCTCCATTTTTAAAACATTCCATTAATGAAAAGACAAAATCTCTCCTTTGAAAACCGTCTTAGAAACTTTTGTTCACCTGCCAAGTTTTTGGCCGCTTCTTCAGAGTGTCCTACCTGACCCCCATTTTCCTCACTCTCTCCCCAAGACCTCAGCTTTCAAGTCTTTCAGACGAGTAAGCCCTGGGAGTCAAGTTCAGTAGGAAAATACTTTTCTGAATATGTATTTTCTGGGGGGCAAAAAAGGAATTTATTTAAAACATCCAACAGTTATTTCCTTTTTATGTCTCCTGTTTTGAAGTTGCATGCAATAATTAACTTTTCAATTCAAGGAAACTCAGACCCAGCTTCAGTTCTTCTTGAAAACAGCAGAGTTTAATATTTACAATTCCATGTGCTATGTAGTTTTGAAGAGGAGAATATGGAAATCCTACTTGGCTTTCAGAACAGAGAAATTTCTTCGTGTTTATCCTAATTAAGTTCAAAAAGAAAGTTCCTGGAGGAGATGTTGAGTGAGTCAAGAGGAGAAAGAAAGGTGAAGTTGAAGTTCACACTTCGAGATAGAACATCAATGGACAAGTTACAATTACAATTCAAATTTCAATTGTTTTTAGTATGATGGCTTCTTACGCTGAGCAAACCCCCAAGAGAGTTGTCATATTCAGTATCCATGGAGAAATGAGTCCTTTGTTGGTAAAGCAAAAATGTCATCCTTTGAGAAAACAATGGAATTTAAAAGAAGCTACCCAAAATTAGAGATGGAGAAACCCAGAATTCCATGCATCCCCAGTTCTTGTGCAGCTGAAGCTTTTTGTGCCTCAATTTATCTAATTGTCAGGTGGAGATGGTGCCTTGACTTTTGGTACATGAAGGGCTGAGTGAGACTCACTGAAGTATCATCTCAGGGCTTTCTGAGAAAGTAAAGGTGCCATACTAATGGCAGGTAGTTTGGTGTTGATTAACTTTTCATCAAATAAGCAGACCTCTCTAGACCTATTGGGGCTTCCCTGGTGGCTTAGACAGTAAAGAATCTGCCTGTAATGTGGGAGACCTGGGTTCGATCCCGGGGTTGGGAAGATCCCCTGGAGGAGGGCATAGTAACCCACTCCAGTATTCTTGCCTGGAGAATCCCCATGGACAGGGAATTCTGGTGGGCTACAGTCCAGGAGGTTGTAAAGAGTCGGACATGACTAAGTGACTAAGCACAGCACAGCACAGCTGGACCTCTCTTGAGGTTTGTGTTCCTAACCAACCTCTTTGTGCCAGTTTCGTGGTCATTTACACGTGGATTCTTTAGTTTTACCTTCCTGTTGGACCAGATTATGTTCAGTTCTTCTGGTTTCCCCAGAGATGATAAGAGCAAAAGAAAACAATTTGGGGCAGTATTTTCTCCAGAAGTTTCTGAGCAGTATAAGGATAATGAAGACATCAGCATTTGGAATTGTAGATGTCAACTGAGATTCTTGCCAATGTAAGACATTATCTCTATAAAATGTAACAAGTCATAGTAGGATGATGAGATTGTG